>NW_008825216.1:1343001-1343988 GCF_000699105.1 Pygoscelis adeliae | reverse complement strand
GGGGGGGGGAAGTGAGCGAGCGGCTGCGTGGTGCTTAGTTGCCGACTGAGGTTAAACCACAACACCTATGGGAGGGGAAAAAAAAAGAAATTATTATGTCCTGCAAAAGGTAACGGCAAGAACACGAAGACCTGAGTTCTCAGAGAGAAGGGTCAAGGGCAGTTAAATTTGAGTTGAGAGATGGAGTTAGGTTAATCAAACTACCCTAGGCAATCCACAAAGTGTCACAAGAACACTGATACTAGAAGTCAGCTGAAATCATCAAAATTTTCATAGAAAGGGAAACTTGTTCAATAACACAACACTTCCTACCACATTACAAAAAAATAGTCCAGTATGTCAGTGATGTCATAGAAAGATGGCGTATTTAGACTTCGCTACCAATATTTTCTGAACCATCTAATTAGCCAGGTACAGACATATTGATATCAGAGCTTTCTTTATAGATGAGAACCGTAAGAACTTTTGCACAGAACCATAGACAATAGACTCTCTCAAAACCTAATTTTCCTCTGAAGCTTGAAATATCTGGAGGGCTTCCAGAAGCTCTGCACTGCCTAGACACCATAAGAAAGCAACAACAGGTATTAAGGATGAAAAAATACATACTGTTTCCTTTGGATGTGGATAAGTTCTCCATGCGGAATGGATGGCAGTGTGGGGCATTGATCACACCCTTGGTGCTGTGGTGGTGACTAGTCCTAATTATTTCAGAAAAATTACCACATCTTTTATCTAGAAGCAGAAAAGAGAGAGTAATCATATACCAGAGGCAAACGTAATTGGATCTTAAACATGGAATAGGCAAACAAATTGTGTTTGAATTCACATTTAACCCGTGGCATTTATAGGTCCTTTCTTTCTATTACAAAAGTGTAGCACCTCCCATTGTGATTACTGTTACCACAGTGGGTTTTCTCAATGTGTCTCCAGGCACCACACTCGGTATGATAACCTTTTTATGTTGTGCTCTTTCATTCGGTCTGC
>NW_008825216.1:1336706-1342954 GCF_000699105.1 Pygoscelis adeliae | reverse complement strand
GTTGCTTTGCTGGGGAAAAAAGAGACCTATTTAGAGAGGTATGTTCTCGTAAGCCAGCAGAGCAGAAGGCAGGGTGGGAGAAGATGGCCAAACAACTTTTCAGAATTCTTTATGGATCGTACACTGTGTTCTAATTTGCATTAACACAAATTACAGCTTCCAAGCATTCTAAGTTGTCCTGAATAGGGGAAATAAAAGCAGAACTATGTTTTATTCAGTTTAATTTTCTACCCCTTTAATTTTGTGTTTCATGAGGGTAGTATAACTAAATATTTCTGAAGTATTTCTATAAATGGAAAAAAGGCAGAAAAAAATCTGAAAAAAAAAGCAAAGCATGTGACTACTGGTGGAATAGAAAATACAGAAAAGATAAGGGAAAGTGATGAACTCCTTGTGCTACTGGAGAACACGGGAATATAACTTTGTGGATATCACTAGTCACCTTGAATACTTGCAGTTCTTTAATAATGTAAGAATTAAAAAGTAAGTGTCCTGCCTTTTCAGGGAGGGGGATGTTGAGCGAATGGTTACCACTTCCCTAGCAGGGGAGATGGAGTAGCTCTGCCCATCACCTTCTGACTTATCCTGGATAAGCTAGGTCAATATGGAGGTAGAGACACCATGACTAATGGGGTCCTTAATATGAAGCATGGTCCTTGCACTTGGGGAATACAGTCAATGAGAAGTAGAGCAGAGCATGAAACTTTGGTGATGAGGTGCTGCAGTTCATGAGGGGTTGCTGGCAAAACTGCACGTGTTCTCATGCTTAAACCTTGCCTTTGTCTATACTTTTTTTACAGGACCAATGCACTTCAGAGAAATGGATTTATTTTTTTTCCCCAGGATGTTATCAGGACTCTCTTTCCAGTACCAACAATTGGAAGGTTATCTCCAGTTTTTATGTCTTACACAGATGATAATCAATTTCAGAATTCAACTTCAAAATATTAAAAGGGGACCTGTCATATAGTTTCACAACTGATATTCCTCTAATATCTGGAGTTATGACTTACCATATATTAGCTGGAAGGCAAAGCTCTTTCCTCAGTCCATGGTTAAAATAAGAATTATCTGGCATTCCTTATGCATGTGAAAGTTATTTTAACAGGAAACTTTGAAGTATCTGAGCAAGAGGACCATTCTCCAGGAAAAAGCACATTATAATTAAGGCATTTGCATTAGGAACTGTTACACTGTAACTTAAAGGATTTTATATCTTTCCTGAAGTTATATTAAAATCCTAATAAATCTAGGCACTCTTATTTAGTTTTACTATAATATTGAACTTTAGCTAAGACTTCAGAAAATTTAGAAAATAACAGTGTTATATATACAATTTAGAATAGGTACAAAATGAATCCGTGTTGGACACAGGATAAATCTTACTGCTCCTTTTCTGCTGCAGAAAGGTGAACCACCTGCTTTTGACTGCCATTCTGGCATTGTTAGGTTGGAACACATGAAATTTGAAAAGAAAGGTATTTATGAGAGGTTGGGGTTTGGTTTTTTCCCTGAGATAACACTGAAATTCCCTGAAGAGTTTTATAGTGTATGTGCCAGAGATATTCATTGAATTGCTAATGACTTAGTGGATATAGTGTTTCTGAAGGTAGACTTGCTTCAAAGCAGAGGCTGTGACTGACTTACTGAACACTGAGTGGGAAAATGTATGAACTAAGTAGAGAAATATTTCTGAGCAAAAGTAATTTCCTCCTACTTTCCACAAAATAAAGTAAAAAACCTATTAAAAATGTAAAGACATTGGCATCTTGAAGGGATCTATGGCTATAGAGGAGATTTTTGTGATTTCTGTTTTCTCAGAAAGAGCGTGTAGAAAGTGGTGCTCACACACTAGATTTCTAGGGGAAGACGCTGAACAAAGGACACAAAGTTCACCCTCTCTGCATAAGGGCAAAATGGGAAAGGTAACAGCTGACAAAGTAAATGCACTGCTGCATGGAGCCCTACAGACTGTGAGGTGAGTTGTGCTGTGAAATGAAGAAATAGCTTAAACAACCCACATTTCCAGTCCCCTGAAATGTCACCCTGTCTGGCATGCTGCTGGCCCCAGCCCTGGTTCTGCTGAAGTGCCCTGTAACCGATACGCCAAATGCATTCAGATTATGAGGTTTGGGTACAAAATCTTCCACTACTGAACACCCATTTATCTTGCAGGAGACCCTATAAAAGCTGAGTGGTGTGATAGCCATCTGGGAAGCACAGGCAGGAATAAACATTCTGGGAATTCACAATAGAAAAATTCATAATTAAAGAGGAAGAACGTGACAGATCAGATTTTACCAGGAACTTTTGTTAATAAATTCTCACTTCTCAGCTTCTCTAGTGAAAAATAAGGACCATTCAGGAAGATTCTTACAATTTAGGTTCATTCTCTCTTCTTTATTTTCACCAGAAGGAAATTTAGTTGTTATTTCTTGAGTTTCTTTTTTTATTTGTCTAGTAGTGAGCCTGGATCACATATATGTGTGTATATATGTATATTTCTGCATCTATGTAAAAGCAGAGGAGGAATTATGTGCATTTAAAAGGTAAAAAGCTGTGTATAACAAGCAGGAGAGCTCAGATATTTAATGGATGTCTGGATATCTTCCAATCTACACGCAGTTGTTTTTAGCATTGTCTGGCTCTCTCATCCTCTTTGCAGTAGATTTTTATGCTGTGTCTTTTTTAAAAAAAAGCCATGGATTTCAGTTAATCATAAATGCCATTACGCACAATTTAAGTTGTATATACTTATAAATTACTGTCATATTAAAATGTTATATTAGCTTTATTTAGTATAATTATGGAAATTATGTTTTCCCATCTGTAAAATATAGCTTTTCACCAAGGATATATTAAACACATAATTCCAAATTATAAAAAAAAAACCCAACACCAAAATTGGGAAAGCTTGCAAAACATTGTTTCTAGCAGAAAAATATAAGAAATTATAGAAGTTCCTTTCCATTCCTATCCTTGCAAATATTTATCTATCTTTCCTCTACTTAAGTTCAAGCATATTCACCTTTTGACCTCAGCACTGAACTGGATTGCTCATGCCAGCTATGCAGGGTGGTTTTATAACTCTACACGTCCCTATACTACCAAAGTCACGTGTGCGTGTTTGTGTGTGTATATACACTTATATAAATAGCTTTCCTGTTTTATCTTTAAGCTCTTTAAAGCCTAATCAGGATAATATGACATACTGAAATTTTTATCTAGAAGTCTCTTAGATGACCATGGAGCTGAACCACGCAGATAAAAGAGAAGCTGGAGGTGCAGGATCAAGACACAAGACAAACATGTCGTGAAAATGGATATTGATTCCATTAAAGAAACATGCTGCAAGTGAAAGTCAAAGGTTTTTCTTCCTGTTGCATGTGGATTATTATGAATAAGCATTCCAGAAAAAAACCCAAACCAGTTAAGCCTCAAGGCAGAAACGTGTGGTTTCTGCTCTTGCCATGGTTGTGACGGACAGGAGCTGGTAGCAGCTGAGCAGAGAGGCACGACTGAATGAGTTGTGGAGGATTTTTGCCATGTGTGTGCAGCTGTGTATTTTTCTATGACCCTTAAAACTGCTCTGAAAATGAAGTAACCTATGATGGGCAGAGAGCAGACCATTCCTCAACTGTTTACCAGGCACCTTTGAAGCTCAGGAAGATCCAGACCCCAGTGACAAGGGTCAGTGGAGAGGTTTGGCTCAGAGTGGGGACAGCTGAGGACGGGGCACATGTTGCATCTCCTCCCCATACCTCTGCGCCTGCCCCTCTGGCATTGGTGCAGGCATCACCAGGTGTCTGGCTGAAACCGTGAGGACCCATCTGCTGCAAACTAAAAGAGGCATTTCATTTGGTCACAGGCTTTTCCATCCACTTTTGAAGGTCTGCTGACAGCCCGGGGAAGCATGAGAGCCACCTCTCAGCTCAATGATGATGGCTTCTCAATGCACAAGCACTCAGTATTATTTCAAAATGTTATATGAAGGTGAAAATAAAGGATAGATTACATATTAAAAAAAAGACTTTTATAACTACCTATATGCTTATATGTATATATAAGTATATACACATGTATGTATGTACACAGACATAAATATTTGTACATATTTCACCTCTCTGCCTTTACTGGAGATGACAAAGAAAGCTTCCAGTACATCAGCTGAGTGAGACTACATAATAATCCAAATTACTTTTCACAGCTTTCTTCTCAGTGGCTCAGTACTGGGTAGAGTCACTACCTGGAGTCAAGGTACCTGATCAGTTACTTCTTCCTGTGGAAAAATTCATCAGATCCTATCATGCTTCTCTTCCAAAACAGCATATTAGTTATCATCTCTTAGCATCTGTTGTGCCAGCTGCATGTATCTGTTGAGACAATTTAAAGGAATATATGAAATGATGAAGTAATACTTCTTATTAAAAAAATGAAGAAAACAATTCCTTCTGTTTTTCATTAAGACGAATAAAGAACAATATAAAGTAAAGCTTACAATAATTTGAAAGGTGCCTTGAAGTCAACAGGATACTCGATAATTCTTGCAATCTTAGAAGCAAAACCAAGGAATCAGCAACAAAACCCATCAATATTTTAAAAGAATAATAGATATATGTATTTCCAAGCATTTTACCTATATTTATCTTGGAGGTCTCTTCCAACCTTAATGATTCTATGATTTTATGATTCTATGAAAAGCAGACAGACAGATACACCTAAAAACAGGAGCCCTATGTGTATGCCACATTTAAAGGCCCAGACATTTGCTCCGTCAAAAGACACTGGGGAAAAGAAATTGAGATTCCTTAAAAGAGGAAAAAAACAGGTGCTGGAGCCTTCAGGTGAAGTTCCAGAGGTCATCATCCAGCTCTGGAGATGGGGCAGCTCCGGTTCCTGCCTGCCAAGGGACAGGGCCTGGCGTGCAGGAAGGGTCTATGCGAATGCATACTATGTCTAATAACCAAGTAATTTCAGTGTCTGACACCGAGGTGTTATAATAAAATAAATTAGAAAATGAAGATAAAGTAAAAATTAACCTGCTTTTTCCACCTTTTTCCTGATAATTAGAGGTATTAGCACTTAATTAGGACTATTAGCACTTAATTAGCTCATATTCTGTTATCAGATTATGTGCCTCCCAGGAAAATTGCTGATGCACCCTCCCACTTCATTTATTCCCCGGTGAAACTCAGAGCAAATGGAGAGGGCTTGTACTAAGGTGAATGCGGGACTGTGCTTTGCATGTTCCCTCTTTCTTCCTATTCTTTCCTACCTTTCTTCCTTTTCTTTCCTACCTTTCTTCCCCAGTAAACCAGCGAAGCTTGCCTTCCTTTCTGAACTGCTAAATTATTTTACTGCATGGAAAGCGAAATATCTCAGATTAGTAGCCCTGGTGCGACTAATTTCTCAGGATGACACTGAAAATATGTCATCATTAAAGAGTTATCTTCCAAGAACACCAAATATTTCAACTACGTTTGTAAACAGACCTTGAGTTGCATAAATATAGAAAGATACTTTCCCTTCCTCCTACAAAACAAACATCTGATGTTTATTATGCTTTGTTTGCTTTCTTCTTTCCTATCCTTCTCATTTTAAAATAAATGTCAGTCAGATTTACTTGCCACTGATATAACAACAAAGAGTGTTATTAAATAGAAATGGTCCCTTGGTTCATTTCTAACATCTCCCTGTCAGAGAAAACAAACAAACAAAGAAAAAACTCAAAACAAACCCCACCAAAACCCCCACAGGAGTCAACAAATGGATCTTGTGTTGATGAAATGATCCATAACATGCTAAAACCTGCTTTAGGCTGATCTGGTAAGCCAGGAAGAAAACAATCCACATTTCATTTACAATCTCTTCTAATCAATGGATAGCATTGATAAATAGCAATTTTTTCTAGTCATAGCAAAGGAATGGACAGCAGAACCAAATACAGCTTGCTGAAGTGGGAGTTATATTAAGAAAAACTTATAAAAGAAGTTCCTGGGCCTGCCTTGTTTCTATGTTTATTCTGTATTTTACATAGTGTTCCTCTCAGGATATGTAGTGGATGGTAGTTTTGCTCCGGTTGTGAAAAATGCAGATGCAAGTGAGGACTGAGCTGCATCGTTACTAATACGTGTCATCATTTCTGCTAGCGTTAATTATATACTATTATATAAGAGCCAACATGTTAAGGCTCAGGTGAGCCTTTACGCCTACAGCCAGCACTGAGGGGGAGTCATGTATCGGACAAT
>NW_008825216.1:1302270-1336659 GCF_000699105.1 Pygoscelis adeliae | reverse complement strand
GAGGTGAAGGGGCCGGTGGTGGACGTGAGCCCCCAGAGCGGCTGGACCCCCTCCTGCCTGCACAGGCAGTGCCAGTGGGGCAGTGGCACCACACCCCCCCTTCCTGCCCCCGCTGCGCCCTGGTACACCTGACCATTGCGGAAAGTGACGAAAATCCCTATGCATTACTAACAATTAATTGTGCTGCAATCTAAACGTAAATTGTAATGAGTACGTATGAGAGAGAATACAGAATTTAGCGGTTTCTCTTTAAAGTACTTGAGACATGCTAAAACATCCAGGAGGCAAGCTATAATTTGCTGTGTGAAGTGTATTTTGTCCAGGGGAAAAAAAAATCTGCCAAAGTATAGCTGTCTGATCTGGAGTTCATTTCAAGCCAACTTGCCTTCACAGTGAAAAGAGAAAATCCCTGCCTTTCACATGCTTCTGACAGTGTTTTCCACCTCAGTATTTTTTAGCAAAGTGGAATTTGGCAGTGGAGGAATGTCATGTGTCTGCTGAGAAGCAAGAATACTGAAGAAAAGGAAAAAACACTGAAAAAAGATTTAGAGCTTATTTACAACTCATTATGGTAAGACCTTTCCCCCAGAGGTTCCCAGAAGAGTCCATCAGTGATACTTCTTCATCTAGAAGTCCAGTAGAACAAAAGAATATTATTTCATGGCAAAGTGAAATAATAGCTGGGTTTTTTTTGTCGGACTCTTCACTGTACAACTTCTACTACAAAGCATTTCAGGTATTAAAGGAATAACATCAAGACATAAAGAGAAAAAAATATTCTTTGAGCTTTCAAGAAAAAAATTTCCAGAAAGTAAAAGAGCTGTCTGCAAATACAGTCATGTTTTTCTTTAGCATATCTCTAGTTTACCTAGAAAACTTGCTTACTCCAGTCTGCAACTGTTCCCCCACTTTTCTTCTGTATTAAAAAAAAAAAAAACCACAAGCTCTCAGCAACATAGCTTTCAGTAAGTTGACAGAAGTTGCAGATGACTCGAGTAGGGGGAAAGAAAATGTTATAATAAACACATTAAAAATCTGCCATTTTTTATTGTCTGTCTCTATAAAAAGAACACTTCTTAACAATACATCAAGAATAGCATTTCTGTAAGGGTGAATATAGACATACAGCTGTGACAGCATGAGTTTAAGGGTCCTATTTCTTGGCAGACTAAGTTATTTTTTCTCAGTTTTGTGATGCTGCTCGACATCTTCCAGCACCCAGCCTAACTTTTTCACAATCAATATATATTTCTCCCTCTTACATTATGATCTGCAGTGTAGGCATGCTCTAAAATTGAAAAGTTAAGATGTGGGGATTTTAGATGTTAGAAGAGTCAGGTCTTTCACTTAGAAAACCATTCTTGATCTATGAGGACATATGAATATATTGAGTGAGCTGTGGTTGGATGATGCCAAAGCACCTGTTTTGCTAGAGGCAGCTGGTGAGGACAAATAAAGGTAAGACAGGCCACCCAGAAAATTAAGGAATTAATTTTTATATTTTTTTATCCCAAATGGCTGAGATTGAAAGTAACTTGCAGTATTTGAGGTGGGAGAAAATACAGTAGAAAAGGGCAAAGGCGCAGGGTTGAAAATGCTACACGTGTGCTCAGCTTCACATGCAGTATTGTCCATTTAACACCAGTGTGTACATGTATGTATGCAATATGTAAATATAAAAGGAGACATTTACATAGTGTACTTGATGACCTAAAGAATGCCTTTGTGTATCTGCAGATGTCAAATCAAGAGAGATCCTAGAGATATACTTCATTTCTGTTACTTTGAGTTATGGATGTTTTAACTGTAACTACTTACTAATATTAGCATGGTTGTAACCTTCAAAAAAAAAAAAAAGTCACATATGGACCCAGCCTAAGGAAACAAAATTTCTTTTTGGATACAAGCAAAGGTTAAATTTTTAAATACTATGCTAAAATTTCTTTAAAGGACCTGTCAAGTTTACTAAACACAGCAGCTCGGCCTCCTGCAAACTGTAAGGATGGGAAAATAGCTCAGAAGTTTGTAATTCAGAAGTTAAAATATAGCTGTGGTTGTGACACCTCCCAGTACTTCATTTACCAGTTGTGGGTACTTGTGAGAAAGCAGTTCCCAAAGACCACATATTTTTACAATTGCGTAGAAGGGGTTAGTTTTGTTCCAACCCCAAGAGATGCAAAGGATCTGCATGGGCTGCATTTGTCATTTCTTTTAGCTGGTGATGAGGTAGCCACAAGACGAACAGAATCAGAAATTACCCTTCTTCCTTTTCTTCTCTTTTCTTTCTCTCTCAGGCACTGTGGACAAGACCTGCATGAGCATTGCAGTGACAGCCTCCGTCAGCTTGAGCCTTGCCACTTAAGCTTGCCCTGTGAGCTCAGGTTCCTACACATTGCCCAAGTCTAATTTTTCTTCATGTAAAATCTGTTTTTTCTATGTACACACACAAATATGCGCAAAACCTCATGACCATGAAAATTCTTATTCTGGGCTTTGTGTCATTTCTGGATTATTTAAACCCTTTCCTGTCAAAGAATGATGAAAACCTGCCATTCTGAGATCTACTTAAGATACTAATGAGGAAATAATTTCTCTGGCCACAGGAGTTTTTCACCTTTTCCCACTGTGTAGGTGGCTGACCTTTCTCCACAGCATCAAATTCCAGCTGTGGCCAAACCATTTTTCCTTTGTCCAGGGCCCAGTCTGCGGTGGCAACGTCTGCCTGCCCTTGTTACAGCACTGCCAGAATGATGGCAACTTCAGAGGGTGCTTATAGCATCAGGCTGTAGAGATCCTAAAATAAGAAATCCTTCCCCGCTATAAAAATTTCTAATCCATGTATGCAGAGAAAAATAAGTGAATATGATCCCCATTTTAGAGTAGTGAACCTCATCCATACAGATGTGGATCAGATAACTAACTAGAGTGCCCTTTCACTTTACGTGCCTACAGCTTATGGGTGATTCATTTAATACATCTAGTTACCAATTTTCTGAAGTTTTGGGCAGCCTTAAATCTCCTCAAAACACTGAAAGAAAGAAAAAAAGAAAAGAGAGATTCCAAATTTCTGCCCAAGCCCACAAGTAAACTATGTCGCTGCCTGAGCTTTCAGGAAATAGTGGCTTAGATATTGTCCTTGTAGTCACATGAACGGGATGTTAATCTCGGTGCGAGATTCTGCAGTTATAAATCATGCTCAGAGGCATGTTTCAATGAAAGGTTGTAAGGTGCTACATGAAGGCCAAGCAGTGGCACAGGTCAGAGTGGAGTTCAGGAGTATGTGTGTTCATGTCTTTAAAGCAGAGATTTCTTTCCTCCGCTGTCACAACCCAGCAAGCTGGTGGGCTGCCTGGTCTAGGAAGAGACCACAGCGATGAGCTGAAAGGGCTTTTCGTACATGAAGATCCTTACCAGCACTAAACCAAGCAAGGTAATGTTGAGTCAAAAGCACTACGTACCAAACCTTCCCACTCTTGGAAGAGAGAGACAGTATTCCCACACATATTCTCCTTAATAACTCATCTTAAAACCCTTTCTTTTCTTCAAGGCTGTGGTTAACCCTTTGTGTAATAGGAATGAAACCACTTTCGTTTGCATCCCAATTTTTCTAGAACTTAAATGAAAGTGTCTTGGATTTAAAGGAAAAATACGTTTTGAAGAAAGCTTCCACAAGGTAATTAGCTTCAATAATTAGGAGTACTGAGTGTATAATATGGGAGAACATGCATGTTAATGTTATGTTTGATTAAATAATGTTGATTTTTCTAAAAATGTATATGGAATTGAGTGTGCTTCCTTTGGCTGCAAAATATATGAGTAATTATGCATTAACATAATAATATAGTAACGTGGGAGATTTAGTTCACAAACTCTGGAAGTTAGCACATTTCTTTAAGCACAAGAAATGAACCCACTATTAATGTCTTAAAAGTTATATAAATGCCACATTGTGTTTCACCATTCTGCATTTGCAATTTGCATCTGTGGCAAGGCACAAGTGGTATTTTCCTTCTGCACGAGCCTTTCACCTGCAGTTTCTGAGGCTTTTTTGCAAACAATGTGAATTGTTTTAAGTACATTTCAGTTTTACACATAGCCAACTAAAAAACACTAAGCTGGAGCAAATAGTAATGATGTCTGTGCATACTCTCCTGCAGAGTAAGAGTTGAGGAATCTCTCCAGGATTCATCTTGCCTGAGAGGCAACTTCCAGGGTGGAAGGTGCATTTTGCCTCTTGCAGGGCAGAAGGGGGATTCGAAGGTACTGAGCAGTCTGAGCAAAACTGGGGTGGCAGACGTTGCAGTCTCCTGCAGTCTGCTTTCCCAGAGAGGAGGAAGAACTCTCTCAAGCCTGGAGATGGTGCACAATTGCCACCTATGAACATGAGATTGCAGCCACCCTGGAGAAATGGCAGTAGCATATGCTGTATTTCAATATCAGGCTGCACTATTGGAAATCTACCGTAATCAGCAAGCCCATAGCAAAATCAACCTGGCAGCTAGAAAAGTGGCCTGGTGGTGATCCAGAGCAAACCTTTGCATGGAAACAAACACTGACCTCCACAGTGTGAAGGGAGGAAGAGTAGTCTTTTTCAGAAGCGGACAGATTGAGAATAATAAGATTTTGAAGGCAAACATATACTCCCTACCTGCCTAGGAGCAATAAAACATAAGCAGGTATCAACTGTTTGAAATTCCCTCCACCTCACTTGGCTTTTGTGGGAGGCTAGGGTTGATTGTTATTACTGAGTATCTATAATCCTTTCTTGAATGTGCGGCTGATCTGCACCATCACAGAACTACCCTTCTTTCTCCAATTAGTGAAACTCTTCCGTAATATCCAGAAGACGTATGTTCCATGTGTGATGCTGCAGGGCATGTTTCTGCACTTGTTAGTACTGAGGCAACATTATTTATTTTTTTTTCCCCCTCTCTGATGTAGGCTGGATAGCTTGTGGAAAAGATGATCGGGTAAAAACTATATATATATATTCAGGGAAGCTAGAAAAGATGTAAATGGACTTTCCTGAGTTCAGTGGAGTAATGATAGTTACTTTACCAGATAATCTGCTCTCCATCTGTCTGCTCTCAGAAGACTGAATACAGCCCCACTACCTTTTTCCTCCCAAGCTGTGGAATATGTTACTTGGAAACAATCAGTCATTCACAGTAACATAAAAATAACATTTTCCTGCCTCTGACCAATAACCATATTTCTGTGTAAATAAAAAAAAAAAAAGAAAAGAAAAGCCCTGAGGCATTATCCCTTAGATACTTTTAAGCAGCATTCTGTGAACCAAAAAAGTATACTTTAGTGTGAATTCTTTGAGGGGGAAATATTGTCAGTCCTATTTACAGTTAAGAAAATACGCTGGGTTAAATTTTAGGTCTATTTCATTTTCTGTTTAAAATGGAAGTAATAGTGTTGGTCTGTAACGGTACATGAATATTAATAGTAAATGAAAGCTCCATAAATTGCCAGATGTAGAACCAAAACCAAAGGACAAGTGCCTGTGGTGTTGTTTTTTAATGGATACTGAAAATTTGAGTTGTGTTTTGAGTTTGAAGCAAGTATATTGACTCACACCTGTGCCATCTATCTGTTTGATGGCAGACTGAGTTTTTAATTATTCTTTCTACCAATGTTTGCCATACTTTTGAATGCTAAATTCCACTACAGAAAATTGAAACTATCTGTGCCTTCTTTCACCTCATCTATATGCTGTAAAATCCTTGCCAAATAAGCTCCATAGCTTTTCCTGATAGGATATCTTCTTTCCTGCTGTTCTTGTTGAGCAATGAAACATCTACCAGAGCTGGAATTTGGATACCAACAGTATCTGGATTTACACGCAGAGGAATTACCTCTATGAGTTGGAGAGGTAGCTGTTGGGCACTGCAGGAACAGCACACCCTTGATTAAGGAAAGTGCATGGGGGAATAGTATAGCAGCACATAGAATCATAGAATCATAGAATCATAAAGGTTGGAAAAGACCTCTAAGGTCATCGAGTCCAACCGTCAACCCAACACCACCATGCCCACTAAACCATGTCCCTAAGCAAAAAACATGACATGCACCTGCATAGTTACATTACTTTTTTATCTACACTACTGTGAAATTTTCAGAGCAGATTTGGATCCTGAGGAAAGCCAAGCAGTGATAGAGGCCACCCAGAGAGGTTGTGCGGTCTCCATCCTTGAGGGGGTTTCAAGACCCAACTGGATAAAGTCCTGCACAACCTATTCTGATCTCAAAGTCGACACTGCTCTGAGCAGGAGGTTGGACTACAGACCTCAGCCTGAGTTATCTGGCGACTCTGTGATTCTGGCATGTGTGTTTATCCATGCTTAGGGTATTTTCTTTATAACAGTAACAGGATTTTCATGTGGCCAAAATAGCCCATTGATTATCATTTTCCTGTCTTTTCTGGCACGAAAACATACATAACTTCAGAGACTATTATGGTCTATTTTGGTATTAAGCCCTACTTCATATAGAAAAGCTAAGAATATGTTCACAATGGAACAAACAAGGCCAGAAGCATGATCATGGAGCACAGTAATGTTTAGCTGCCTTAGTTTTTACTGCTGGTTTCAGATAAGTGTTGCAGCCTACCCTGGGGTCTGTGAAGAAGCTGTTTCTACTGAGGTGAAGTTGTGCTCTGAATCAGAAAGAGAAGATTCAAGGCTGAAGAACTGAGAAGTCTTAAGGTCTAGGGCACAAAGACAATGATCTTAAATATTTTTCAGTTCCAGAAGATTTTGAAAAGTTTTCAATTTATTTCTACCAAGGGTTACAAAAAGGTTCCTATCATGGTAAGGACTGAATTGGAGTGCACTTGTATAAGTTGACAGGGTTTTCAGGTTGGGAATGCTGTGGGTCAGCAGAACATGGTCCTGCAAGTGTACTGCAGGCTGTGTCTCATCCCCAGCCCATCACAAGCAGCTTGGTCCCACAGCTGCTTGAATTCTGGAAGGGCCTCTCTCATCTGCTGCCTGCACTGAAAGGCTCCCTGCAGTTAAAAAGCAGGAGCTATGACATTTCAAGCTAAATATGTTTGTTCTATCACTAATAGCATGTCCTATATCTCATGGACAGAAATAAAAAAGAAATTATGACAAATATTCACCAGCGACAAATATTCACCAGCAGGTTAACTTCTATCATTTGTTCTCCAAAGGCAACGAATAAAATTACCTGTCAGCATCTTGTTTTATGTGGAGGGGCACCTTATGTGCTTCTACAGAAGTGAGTCAAAGCTTAGCTAGTTAGCATGAGTCTGAGTGATGACTCTCACTACAACTTCCTTGAGTCTTCAGAACAAAAAAAGTGCTACATGGGTTTCAGAGAGAACATGAAGTACAAAAAATTTATATGGAGTTAGATAAAAGGATTGGGTCACCTACCTTTATGAACTCCCTGTCTTTTTGGAGTCTTAATATTTTTTCTGCAATTGCCCTGCTGCAATCTGATATCCTTTGATGATGATAGGATTTTTCATGTAGTCACACTATGTGATAATTGAGTCAATACAATTTCTTCTGAGCATTCTGCACCCACTGGAGTAGAAGGGAAATAGAATGAAACATACACGGTGGCAAGACTTCTGAGAGGAGGCAGAAATTGTTTGCAACTAAAACTTCAAGAAGCTCTTAGTAAGAAGACATCCCGATTTGTTTAACTACAATTTATTAAAAAAATAGAAAGTACAATAATGACCAGGCTAAAATGCAAAGCTTTGCAATTTGCTTTGACGGTGCCCCAAAGGACCAAATAAATAAAGCTCAGAAGAGATGAATTTAGAAGTATTTGCAATGTTGAATTGAATGTAGGGCACATTGGCTAGAGTTTGTGGCGAGGAAATGGGAATTAAGAGTCTGGGTTCCTTTTCCCAGCTATATACCTTTCCCAAGCCATTTAAATGAAGATTTTGCTGGTATTATTCTTACAGCATTGTATTTCACACCTGTCAGTGGTTTAGTAGGTCCATTAAAATCACCTTTGGATTATAGAATTTTCAACATCTGTACAAGTGGCAAAATCTAACCTTGAAACTATTGGGGTGTCAGTTTACACATCTTTAAAATTGATGTGATACTGTCAGGTTTTAATCAGATGTCATTGATGAAAATAAGTTTAAACCAAATATTATGATTTAAAGAAACAGTAGAAATAAGTCAGATACTATGCTATTAACACAGGCACTTCCATCTTCCTGGTCTCAACCCTCTCCTCTTTAGTACAGTACATGCAAGAATTAAACAAAATGTTCTATATATTTCATTTTGAGTAATAGAAATTCCAAGGTTTTTGTGAGACTTCTCTTACAAATAACATCATAACCTGTAAAGAAATTTTCCTCTCTGGCAGATAGTTTTTAGAGGAACTGCTAGGTGCTTTCACAAAGGAATGTTGAATAATTCCCTGGAAAGCTTTTAGGCATCAGATCAGAATAGAAGACGCAATTGGCTCTTTGTAGCTGACTTCATTGCTCATTTACTAGTTCCTCATTATGTTTACAGAATTATTTCTGCTTCTTTTCATTCATGTTATTCTGTTATTTTTGTTTGACAAATAAGGTAATTTCCCTCTTTCTTTTCAATGACAATCATTTGTGTTGTTTGATCCTCCTTCTCTCCCTTCTCCTTGTGACTCATTCACAGTTGCCAGCATTCCTTGTCTTCATGAAGCAGAAAGTTCGTTTTCCTGCTTTATCTGTTTCTGTATTTCAGAACGCACATTGTTGTTTTTCTTTTTCCTGTTTTTTTTCACAAGAGAGTGGAGCAGTGATTGCTGCTCACTGGAGGAGAGTACTGTGGGCCTCTTTGCTCGGTTGGTTGCCTGAAGTGCTCATTTGGTACCAATGACTAGTGGCCACTCACCTTAAGCTATAGCTGCTCCAGGAGAGCATGTGTTGAAAATTTTCTACCAGTGGGATTTTCTTCATTCCTTTTGAAAAATCTAAGACCCTATCTAAGAAAACAAACAACCGTGTAGGTCAAAATGAGGAACAGACACAGAACTACTTTCGGACCTGTGCTGTCACTGTACACAAATGTTCTCCCATGACACTGGTGACAGTCCTTCGATTTTTTTCCCGAAGAAACCTTAATTGTGAGATGAAGCCAGAAGCCCTGCTGCCAGATTTCTTGCTCACTGTCTTCCATACAAGTCAGAGGAAATATGTTAAGGCCAGAGATTCCTGTAGAAAGCCAGAATAAGCAAAAGAAGAGCCCAGCTCTGTGTCTGAGTTTCCTCATACGTCAGAGAAGTTCATGTTCTCATAATGCAAATCTTTAAGCAAACCTGCTGATTAGACATACTTCTATTGAGTCCTCCTTCAGATCTACTATCCATATGGATAGAACTACAATACCAGATGAACAAGTGAAAATCCTGTTGAAAGCCTGACCACCTGAATGTAAAAATTTTACCAAAAAAAGGTCTAGCAGTCTTCTGATATTTCTTGTCTCTCATCAATTCCAATGCACATAAGTAAACCCTATGTTGCAAAACCAGGAGTGCTTGTCAGAAGAAATATCATAACCAGTCGGCGCTCAGGACACAGCTCTGATATTTCCTTTGCAGTATGGAGGGACTTTCATCGCTTGACACTGAGAGGGCTCTCTTCTTCAGCTGTTGCCACCAGTAGTTTAGACATAAGGAGTAAATGATGAAAGAAAGTGGAACTGTTCCTTAGCTTAACTTGTGCCATCTTGGCAAGACTTGGGATTGTATTTTTCATTTCAAGCCCGATGTTACTGCATAACACTGCAGAATTAGCTTCACAAACCCTGAAACAACAGAAGCCTAGCTTGCCAAGGTTTCATGCCCTGAGACACACAATAGTGTCTGATGTCTAATAGGTGTGAGGTAAAGACGAAGGCTTTTTGTCAAAACACTGATACTGTCTCTATGTATTCACCTATTTTCAGAACAATCTGTTGAATTTGGTTGAAATTGATTACTGGCTTTAAGGATGACAAGTTCAAAACAGACCAGTAAGCAGAAATATATGGACTAACAGTAAGAGTAGACTCACATAAAACCACTTACTCTCAGAATTGGGTCTAAAAAGTACAGACAAGATGTAAACCTTGCTAGTGTCATTAGTAAAAAGCAAGCAAATAAAATAGAGTAAGAAGTGGTACTGAGGGCTCACGAACTCGAGCAGATCTTTCAAAACTGAACTTATCTAAGAACCTTTAACTTCCCATAACTGATTCCCAACAGCCATGTAAAAATATTCTCCATCTTTTTAGCTGTCTATCCCTCTATCTATCTCTCTATATGTCTATCCATCTATCTACCTCTATCTAAGAAAAGTATCTAAAGGACTGAGTAAAAGTCTGCTTTTATATTAACTTCAATACTGAAATAAATGAGCTTTTCTTTGATTTATCTGGCTGTCAGAAAAACTCCTGGCTTCCACCCATCAACCAGGATAAATTTGTTTGCCTAGTTTGCTTTTTCTTCACAAAAGGAAGAAATCTTAGGCTGATTTCTTTTTGACATTTTGGGGACCTGATCTAGTTCATTGTAGCGTTCACCCCTTTGAATTCAGCCTAAGCAGAAACCCATTACCATTAGTCCTGGAACTGTTCCTGGAGCCAACGGTAAGTGTAAGGTAGCAATTGCTGCAGTTGTCCTATAAATCCTTTGCTATAGTAGTCCCTTTAAAATCCTTTTCTTCTTCATTAAACAGTTTGAAAATAGAAGGAATATGCCATAGTAATGTACTACAGCTTGATCCCTCAGAGTGGATTTTGCTTTCAGGTTACATGCAATCAGTTTGAGTCAGCCTGAATCTTATAAGAATGTTGGATTGAAAGGGATTTCTCTGTAGTAAATTAATAGTGTGAAAGCTATTATCGACACTTGAAACTAAAACCTAACTTGCTAGCCAGCCACAAAATGAAGTTAGAAAATAAGAAACAATACAACTGAAGCAAATCAACCATGTTCTCATTAGAGTCAATGGACATTTTGTCATTGGCCTTGATAGGAGTGGGATCTGTCCCAAATTCTTCACTTCTCCCACTAGAAAAAGGAAACTGAAATTCGTGTTGCCGTTTTCCCACTCCTAATCTCATTTCCTCATTTTCCTCTCTCTCCCTCAAACCTAATTCTCCAGGGACTTTCAGAATAAAGTAACAAGTATGAGTGGAGGGCTGCAGAAAGGATGTGATAAGGTGCATGCAACATAGCTTAAGTTTTGCTGGCTATTTGCTGCATCAATGTGCTTTTCTTACAGCTTGCAAAACTTTGCTTTACTTAAGCC
This sequence comes from Pygoscelis adeliae, assembly GCF_000699105.1. Classification (NCBI taxonomy): domain Eukaryota; kingdom Metazoa; phylum Chordata; class Aves; order Sphenisciformes; family Spheniscidae; genus Pygoscelis; species Pygoscelis adeliae. Next base: position 1,325,375 of record NW_008825216.1, on the reverse strand, counting down.
TGATATAGATCCAGGTATTTTACAAGCAAACAATATCATCCTCTGACTGGCTACTTGAATAAGTAATTTTCACTTCAGTGCTAAAAATGGGAAGATATTTTAATACCACTGAAAGCACTGGGGGGCAGTGTGATCTAGTGAAGTGTGTGTTGGCGCAGCCGCCCTGCCATCCACCTGGGGTATCACTTCCAGGAGGGACTCCCGTCTTTATCTGGCAGCTCTGCTGTACCTCCTTGAAGGGCTGAGAGTATGTGCATGTGCTCTGCCTCTTCTGGGGGGACCCATTGGCAGCTGGGTGATGAGGCACTGTAAAATAAACTATAATGTAATGTTAACGAAGGCTGACAGTCTAAAAGGTTTGCCTTACTATGAACGTGCTATGAATAGGTGGATACTTTTTTCTCTGCGGGACCATCTGAGAACAAGCAGAGAAGTCTCTGTGGTGCCTGGGTCTATGACTGTGTCTGGCAAGAAAAGCAAATCTTGTCTATTATTTCCAAAGTATACCTCTTCTTGATAATAGAGTTTGAAGAGTGCTGCAAATTGTGTTTGTCTGTTGTATGTTTTCTACTTGTTTTATTGTTTACAATTTATTATTTCTTATCTTGCACAAAAGCAAGCAAGCAAGCAAACTAATCAACTATACAACATCAGCTAACCTGGAAAGCAAACAAAGCAGCTGCAAACACAGGGGAAAAAATATACAAACACAACATTTCCCAGAAGGTGCTTATGTAAATTATTGATTTTTATTTTTTACATCAGAGGGTACTGCTATTCTTATTGGCCATTTACTTCAGAAAATTCTGCCTTGCAGCACATCGCTGGAACTTCTAAATGATGCAGAGAAATAGTGGAAACCTGTTAGTTTTTCAAACAATTAAAAAGCCTAATGCTGAGGTTTTAATTCTGTAATTGTAGGTAGTCATTCATAAGCAGAGCATGGCCTTTACAAATGACTTTTATCTGAAAAGAATACTCTAAAAGGGTTGCAATCTGATAGGCCTGACTAACAAAAAATTCCCACAATAAGTTTCTAGTTCAAGAGCAGGGGAACTGTTACTGCTTTAATCATGGGATAAAGGCTGAACCCTAGAAATGGTATTGAAGGGTAACTTCCACTCAGGTGTCTTATGAGGAATTCTGACCCTTGGGCCTTCAACAAGGCATAATGTAACATGCAACGTATGAGATAGCTTGAATAGGAAAGGCAGCACAGTTATAGTCTCAAGGGATTCTTTCATATGGTGTATTGCTTCTGGTCGTCAGCCAAAAGTCATATCTTTTTGTCAGTCAATTTTCCTCCTGTAGTGTTTCCAGAATAACTCCTAAAGCAAGAGTTGTGATGCCCTCTGTCCCATGCTCAGTAGTCCTGCTGTTGGTATTAACTCCTCTTGATAGTATCAGTAGTTGCATCTATGTTTTCCAATAGATACACCTGGAAAAGGGATTAAAGTGTTATAAGAAAAGATGTCTGTGCACTGTGTTCACAGATTGTACTGAAAAAAGAGCAGCCACACCTTGGCTCCATAAGGCTCTCCTGGAGTATGTAAGGCTGTCCTAACTAAACCACCAATGGAATGAAACTTAATATGCTTTTTTTTTTTTTCTTTTTGAGAGCTTCCATGCTAAATGATGCTTAACCAGAACAAAACAAAGAAAACTAATAAAATCCCCATATGACTATGACACTATTGCTACCCTTGTGGTAAACCTTTAAGGAGGAACATGTTTAGTCTTGACTCATAGAAGATAGACATTTTTGGGGGGACTTGATTTTGCAGCCAGGCTCATAGTCCTGCTTTGGATCTGGTTTACATACATAATTTTAATTGCCTTTTGCTACTCTTTCATATAATTGTATATAAGTATATAAAGATAGAATATGTGGTCATATGAATGCTATATGTGCCAGAAACCAGATTTCACATGCAAATGTACACGGGGTAAAACAAAGATAAGTAGATTGCCATCCTCTGTCTTGTATGGAGGAAAACCCCTGTGAGCAGAAGCAGTGATGAAGGCTGGCACTGCCAGAAATGTAGCCCGTATTCTATAAGGTGCTGAGAAAGGTTAGAGCAAGGTTGTTGCCAGCAGAGATGGACAGATGTCCAGCAGTGGAAAGTTGGGTTTTTTTGGCATCGTCAAGTTTATTGGCTGACATCATATTTCTGAATAATACCCAGGAAACCACCAAATGAGAAAAGAGCTACAGCAAACACTAATTAAATGTGTGCTCTCTCTCTCTTTCAGGCTAATTAGCACACGTAGAGGCTAAACTTTGGAGAATAACATGTTCAGCTTAGAGAGTGCAAGAAAAAATACAATGAAAAAAACCCCAAACCTGATCATGCCGTACTGTCATTGGAAAGTGTATTTGCTTCTACTCACTGTGGGTTGATGCTTTAGCCTTCTTTCTTTTTCAGCCCCCCTAAAATCTCCAAGTAAAACTCATGAAGTCAGAGTTTCCTTAGTTTCACTAAGAAATGCAAGAAATGATGCAAGGTTTGCATGCCACTTGACCAAGTTCACTTGAAAGTCTGGGCATCCTTAGAAAGCCATTCAGATAGTTTGAGAATGTAGTGCTTATTGCCTCTAAATTGCATAGAAGATCCTCTTCTTCTGGAGAGCAGACGAGGGCCTGGGATTCAAACACGATGTGACTAGTATTCAGAGGGTGCCTTTAAAGTGCTATCTTGAGCCACTTCAGTTCTCTAGGTCTCAATTTCTTTTTCTAAAGCCACTTCAGTTGTGTGCAATGTGACAGTTAAGAAATGGTTATTATCATTCTATGTTATTTTCCAAGTTTCAAGCCAGGGGGCAAATTCTAATCTGGCAAAATGAAATGTAGCTGTAGGATTTTTAAGCTTGAATTTCCATAGCCTCTGCATGCACATTTTTATAGTCTTTATTGACAAACTTCAACTCATCCTCATTATCTTTCATATCACATATTGACAGGCAAATTAATACCTCCACACCAGCAATCTTCATCATCTGTACCTCTGTACATCTATCAGCTTCCTTCTCTAAATGCAAACTCTAGCTTAATTTCCTACTTATACCAAGGTGTGCATCCTTGCATATTTTTATTTGCATTAAACTATGTTATGATTGTTGCAGTATACGCAATAAAAAGTGATATATATTCTCCAAGTGGATTCCTTTGAGATACTATAAAGCACAAGTTTTAAAAAGAAAGGTTTTTAGAAATACTGAATATCAATAATGTCCATCGATTGCTCTGAAAACACACACATAATTATTAAACTTAGCCAAGACAATTTCCTGTTGAAGAACCTTATGTTAAACTAACCAACAGTAGGCAAAGCTTAGGTCTCCATGAAATGCTAGCAGCTGCTTTTTGTAGCAGAGGACAGCTAAGTGGATGGCCTAATCAAACAGGTTTTAAAATCCCAAGACAAAGTACATATGCAGTCAGAATAGTCCCATACACGCCTTCTTAAGAAGTTGATCTTGAGGGCCATTTATTTGTGTTGGGGCTTAAAATATCATGAAGAAAAATCAAAGGAATATGATCTTCCTTTGCTTCTTCATTGGGATTTTAAGATATATGTCCTATATCTTCAGGTCAGCACAAACTAGATTCATGTTGAACTGTACCAAAATGTGAGTATCACCTTCAGGCCTACGTCCTTTTCCTGGAAGTCTTGTGACAGTCAGGAAAGCACTTTGAAAGTGGCTAGGTAATGCAGGAACATATACCCATGACTTTGTACTTGTGAGATTCACCGAGTTCACTTTTCAAAAAAAGTACTTCAGCCCCAGCACTGGGGTCTGGACATTTATGCAAGGAGTTATCTGTTCCAGTCCCAGTCTCAGCAGACTGGCAGTTCATGCCATCACACCATACTATGAGAGGTACCCACAGTGAAAATCAGGAGTCAGGGCCCACCTCAACATCTTCCCTTGTGGTCTGCCTTTGCACCTTGTCACTCTCGCTCTGCCCGGGCTCCTGGCCTCTTAGTTGCTTGGTTTCCAGGTCCACTGACTCTGTTGCTGTAATTGTTGATCTGAGCCATTTGCCTTCATTTGACCCAAGAGGACCAAGTCAGTTGGATGTCTCTAGGCTAACAACAAAGCCTTATTGTAAAATTTGTGAATGATACCAGAGCTGGTAAGGTGGCTAACAGTGGACTGGATTCATCTAGCTGGCCAAATCCATCCTCACTGTTGCCTTTCAACAAAGGGGATGGGAACCGGCTGTTGGACCAGGAGGCATATTTCAGTGTCTTCTACACACTTCTGTGTCTGTGAACAGCCTAAAGACCACAGAAAGCACACCACTCTGGAATGAGAAGGTGGTGAAAAGTACAATCAAAAGTCATGGTTGAGAGGATGGTCTTTTGTGACTACATCTAAACATAATGCTTCACCTAGAAATCTAAAATAAATGTTTCAGGCATAAGAATGACAGCAAAATTAAACATGGTAGTCCCAGATCCATCACAGTGGCTCTCTTCAGAGAAAGCATCTCTGAAGAGATGTGTTATTGGTGCCTGTGTACCCACTGTGAGCAGACTAAGTTCTCCCCTTTAGCATCCAGAGGAACTGGAGATACAGAGCTGGATGTTTTCCAAAACCATCCTTATTTCTCATCACAGCAATTGAGTGGATGTGAAATAGACAAAAGTTAATGATAACAGTGTGACAGATATTAACATTCATTGAAAATGCATATTTCAAATGACATTAGTATTTGTACACTTTTCTAAGATATAAAATTGGTCACAGATAACATCTAAAAGGTAGGGTATTTATTCACATGGAGCAGGTCATTGCAGATTACATTAATACATATGCATGACATCATTAATTAAAAAATGTGTGTTATACAGTCAGATTATATAAACCTCATTGGAAGACTAAAGAGATTTACTAGAAAGTCATATTATGTATGCTGGGTTAAGTCCAGTAAAACTGACAGAAGTATCTGCAACTCTGCTTTGGATCTGCAGAGCTTCATCTATTGTTATAAATATTCTCCTTTGTCAATCAAACTTTAATTACAGCTACTGGCAAGAGCCACTTAATTCCAGCAGACTTTAGTAAACACACATCACTAGGCACAGTATCATAGGCACAAATGATGAAGACGAGAATGGAGAGGATGCTCTGATAGGATGTCACTGAGTATACACTTTTATTAGCTGGATACTATTGTTAGGAAAGCAAGGCACCCAATGAAATCCTTGGAAAGGGATTTGGTTACTAGTATACTTTAAACACCAGGGTACGGTGTTTTTAAAACCTCCAGGGAATTCTAAAAAGGAGTATTTGTCATTGCTCTTTGGTAAAAAATGGTGCATAAATTTCATAATTTTTCAGCATTAATATGTTCCTCATAATCTGATTTGATCTCTATCTTACTTCTTTTTCTCCTTGCTTTTGTTTTCCTGTCTGACTTCTTTCCTACATTCTCTACTCTCTCAGAGGAGCTCAAAGAATTACAGGGTTCAACCTCTCAACAAACGAGAGAAGCTGCAAAATGAAATAACCATTTTCACAGCCAGAGCAGCCATATTTCTAGATATGTATTATTTAAACATATTAGCTGTGGTTCCAAATTAAATGGTACAGTAGAGGCACATGATCTGGATAAAGACCCCAAGCATTGCACGCTGTGACCCAGTTACCCTCGCACATTGGAGGCTGGACACCAGAACAGCTTCTCTCTACTTTTTTCCTTCAGGTCTGAAGATGGAGCACTGCACTTGGGGGCAGAGTGATTCCACTATGGTTTTGTCTTTGTTGCACCACTGTGACTGGCGATCACAGTGCCACCTAACAGGTATTACTGAGTTTGGCCCTGCTTGTGGAGGATTGCAAAATGGACATTTTCCCATACTAGTGGATGAGCCGGGTGGGAAATCACTCTGAAGAGCTCGCCAAAGCTATTGAGGCAGCCATAGCCATGACATAAGGCTAGCTTCAGATTGTACTTTTGTGAGCAGTGTTGCAATAAAACTCTAGCTTTCACAAGGGCAAAATATCAAGAAACAACTCACATAGTACTTTGATATTTCTGTTTCGTCATGAAACTAAAAATTGCAAAACTCCAAAATACGTACATTTTTTTCTGGACTCCTGAAGTTTGTGTATGTGAAAATGGAGATTCTTACCTTAGACTCTTGCTCCTACATGAACAACATACGTAAGCGTTATATGAGTCTGTGCTATACAGTGAACCATTTTCATTTAAATGTAAGTATCAGTACAGAACAAGTCACAGTGTTCTGGTAAGTAAGATTGGATATCCAAGTGAGGACCTGGAAATCAAACAATACACAATAGAGAGAAAATACTTGGCAAAGCGATCTTTTTGATAGAGTATACCTTCTTGAAAACCCGACTTTTTCTTTGTGAAATGTTGATACCAATTTTGTTTGGAAAAAATGTGAAGAATTACTTCTTATTTACAATTCATTTAAAAAGCATTTGAATTGAAATGGAAAGAAATCATTTTGATTGACCCCAAACCAATTTACATCAGTTTGGAAACTTGTTTTCTGATTGTCTTTACTGTGCAGTGCACTATGATTACTGTTTAACTACATATTTATCTTGCTATGCTATATTCTTCTACCCATTATTTTTGTTTTGGGTCTTTTAGTGACCTCAAAATACCACCTGCATGCTTTGAAATAACATGACGCTTATATTTACATTAGTGAGAACAAAGGTGGTACTGCTTGGATAACCATGGAGATGTCATTGTTTGCAAAACACTTCCATTTCTTCATAGCAAAAACAAATCCTTGTGTGCTTCAATAGCAAAGGAAGGCTCAGCTACATAAGCTGTGCACTTGATGCATTCTGAGCTTTGGCAATTTACCGAACTTTAAGAAGGGCAATCAGAGTAGCAAAGCAGCAATCCATAAGCAATTGCCATTTAGGCAAGAGGCATAAAACTTTTGATTAGGCAATTCAGGCATTGTTTAAACTGAAGTTGCAATTAGGTATCCTTCACTTACTTAATATATCATCATTAATTTTAATCAGGCATATTTGTTATTTTTGGCATTAGAAAAAAGCTAATTAAATTCTATTTCAAAATTCACATCTATATCTTGACACAGACAGTCTGCTGCAGTGTTGCTTTAGTGAAAATATCTATCTCTCTTGACATCCCATTAATGAAATGACCTTATCTGCAAAACTGTGGTTCATATATGTAGACTAATAATGCCATGTTTTACAATCCAGTCTTAAAACTAGCAAGGAGGTTGCTATCATACATGTTTTTAATAGAATAATAAAAAGTTTACATTGAATTTGATTGCATAATTTACAAGAATTCTTTTTATAGGATTTTAATTGGGTTACTAATAAGTTTTCCCCACATTTATTTTACTAATACTGAAAATTATTCAAGTAAGTTTCATGAATAATTCTTCATGAATGTTACTTCTCCAAGTTCTCATTTTAATAAGGTATCATCTATACGATATATTTCAGTTTCCAGGTTGAATAAACTAATTTTTCTAATATAAATAATTGCTCTCGCTGACCAGAAACTGTTTTCTCTTTTCAAGCATTCCCAAAAATTTGTCAGGTTCTGATTCTGTTGCAGCAGGTAAATAACTTACTTAAACACTTGAAAAAATGAATAAAAAAAGGCAAAGGTAGAAGAAACTGAGTCTGGAAAAACTTGAAAATTACACAAAATCCCAGCCCTGTATTACAAATAAACTTCGCTGCAGAAATGATGTTGTGGTCTACAATTTCAGATGTAACCACACCAAAGATATGAAAATAATAAATGTATTTATGTTTTAGCAATAGGAAGGGAATGGCATTTTAAAAATTATTTTAAGAGTATTTAGTCCATGCTCACTGAAAGGCAAAAGGGACAATCACTGTCAGCTTCTGATACCTGCAAACTTTTAGTCGTTATTAATTCCATATCTGATACTTGGGTGTTTGACTAATCAATATTTTAATACACATTAAGTATAACACTTACACTTATGTCATCAAAAAAATTGGTATCAAATCTGCACTGAGAGAGATTTTGGCTTTGATAAATCATTAATTTAATGTGGTGATGGGGGAGTGTAGTTGGTTTTAAAGGGTTAGACCAGAATAGTTCAGTCTATACACAGTGGAATAGTTAAAAGTCAACCTTAGGCTTCTGCTTGAAAATTAGAGTGGTTTGTAACTAGCTGTCTTGCTCTGGGACACTGTTAACTGCATCTCTTGGAAGGTTTTAAGCTTAATGATTTGAAACTGCCCTTCTTTAGCACAGTAGGAAATACATGTAAATCTTTGTTAGAGTTAATAGTTTAGATAATTACAGAAGTTTTCAGACTTGCTTTTTAATTTGACAGGCAATTTAGAGGACCAAGGAATTGTGTCACTTGTGAACCCTATCAAGAAAATGCTTTTTTCTCTCTGCTTCACTACTCTCTGCTCTGCTAATTCAACTGCAGAATGAGAATAGAAACATCTTTGCAATATCAAATTTACTGGCAAGATGTAGCAGGTCTTTTGCTCAGTGGGTCTTTCAGCTTTTTGTAGAAATACAAGACTCTCATGGAGACAGAGCAATGTTATCCTATGATGAGCACTTCACCGATAGGCATTTTTGGCTCCATCAGTAAAATTGGATATTCAAAGTTTAAATCATTCAGATGTAGAAGATTCAAGAGATAATTCAATATCTGATAAATGAAAAGATATTAAGACCTTTATTTAAGAGCTTTATTTGGAAGAGAATAACAGATTTTTAGCAATTGCTAAAAAGAGGAAAACTCATTTACTGTAGACCATTAGCTATATACTTAATTAAAATTTAAGAATCACAATTATAGCCTTGCTGCAGCTTATGAAGTTTAATCTCAGCCATTGACTCCTAACTGAATCCTGATAGTCTGTAAACTTGTCATTTCCTGCCTATTAGAAGATGTACTCAATATATCTAACTAAAAGGTAAATATGATGATTGACCACAGACGTATCAATATTTAGTGTAAGGTTGATTAACATTTTATAGTCTGTAGACACTGGGACTGACATTAATGAATGAGCCACAGAAAGTTATCTGGTCCTTGTTGGTTACCAGGTGAGTAACTGCGCTAAGAAGCCTTTGTGGATCATAGAAGACAGTGTCTGCTTTATTGATTTTTATATGTAGGATTAATTTATAATGCTTTAGACAATAGACACAGCCTTTAGATAAGATGCAGGTACAATGGCAGAACTGGTATTATAACAACAGTGCTCCAGTTGCCATAGGCACAGGCCTGCACCATTGGAGATAAGGACACTTTTTTCATCGAGTAATATAGGAGGTCCTTTTCTAAGCATCCAACTAGTAAGCAACATCACACATATAAGAAGGCCATTACAGCACGTGCTGTGAATGTCTGTAAGCAAGTGAAATGGACCTGCTCTATTTCACAGCCAAAGCAATCTGACAGAGTGCTAGGGGTTGAAAGCCTTGAGAAATGCAGACTGTGGAACCCAACAGCAGGCTGTTTCTGTGTGCTATGTGTGTATTTCACCTGGCAAAGAGACAACTCACGTTGGTGAGTCCATTTGGGAGACAAGAGAAAGCTGTCCTACAGGGAAGTCAGCCACTGGGCTCTGCCCTCCGGAGAGGATGCTCCTGTCAACCTCAGTGCCGTGCACCTGCTTGTCCACGCTGCAGATGCAGCAAATACCCATTTTCAATTTTAAAGGAAAACTTTTAAACTACTTCTGTCTCTGAAGTTTTAATAGATTCATACATTAGAGAAAAAAATACTTGCACCAGCTAGTAGATTAGGAATTTCACACCCTTCCACTGACTTTTAGTAACAGATATTTCTCTTTGCTCCTACCTGAGAATACGCCCTGCACATGGGAGCCCCACCTGCCTGCCCAGGGAAAGCCATCCTTCACAGCTCTGCCAGAGCTCTCTCAACCACATAACCTCTTATCTCTGGTTAATTTGGTCCTAATATGCAGAGTTACTAATTACTGTCCTTTCTCCAGGCCAAAATAGCCCAAATCCTGAATGAAGCATGGGGATGATGTTGTTACACGTATAATAACTCCCCTAAACTTTTAGGCCACAATTCATGGACAACTTCTAGAGCTCTCGTTGGGCCTCACAGCCTGTCAGAGCTCAAGTTCCCTAATTCACAAGTATTTTGTATGGAATGTAGACCACCTAGGATCAAGATGTTAAAAAGAACAGCTCCTCTTTTACTTATAATAGGAAACCGCTGTGTACTGGATGAAACCGTGTGACACTTTTTGGATTATTTTTGTAAATGGCATTTGCTTTTATACATAGGAAACCAGGAAGAAGACGGACATTGCATTTAGATCTCATCTGAGAGCTGGGTAGCTACAAGTATTTATTTTAGTTCATTATTGTAGAAAAGCATGAGATTGAGATTTGGATATCAACTCTGCATGGATCGTTATGATACAAATATTTTTTTTACACAAAATGCAACAGCCAGGTGCATCCTTATTTATCCTTTAAATCGACCTAGCCACAAAGGCTACCAGTGATAATTGTCTTTTGGCAACAATAAACAAAATGTCCATATCTAATGCAATGAGGGGACAGTTCCAGTAGCAAATTTCATCGTTTCTAAGAAAACAAAGAAATTTATTTTACTGGATAATCATAAACCGTTATGCTGGGCTGCAGCCGAATAGTGTCTTAGGCACTCTACCCCTTCACCTAACCTACATAGCCTGAAGCTAATTTCATTCACTGTGACTTGCAGGAAAAAAACAACAGTGAGTGTCACTTAACAGTAATGGATATTTGAAGCTACTTAAGCCCTTAATGCTGGTTTTCTTCTCATATGTACAAAATTAATCTCTATTTATTTTCACGAGAAGGCAGTGCTATGTAAATTAGGTTTTTGGAAATGTCAGTAGATTGTAACAAGCTGAAATGAAAAAAACGTTTTATATAGGGGGAAGTAACAATACTACTACTACTATTGTTATTATTATTATTATTGACATACTGGATCCTTGGAACTGAGATAAATTTGGGCACTAGAAAGAGGTTTTTTGTCAATGTGAATGTCTGCGTTATGTTTGCCACAGGATATTGGCAAAGAGAAGAGTCGGTAGGATGCTTTCTCATTTCTGCAGTGCATTTAAAATAGTTTTTTTCACAAGGTTCAAAAGACTGCTCATTTTACAGTGAAAAATAGAAAAAAAAAGTGCTATTGGAAGGGAAAAAGCAGAAAGAATAACTGAATTCATCCAATTTTAAACCTCGCTGGAATTCTGTACATTTAAACAGCTCCCTGTTTACTCAATGGTCCGTGATGATGAAAATAAATGCAACTGCAGACCAAGATCTTATTAACCACAGTCTGTGCAACTGCAGATATAGCCCCTATAGCAACTGCTCACATAGCACTGTGCACAGCTGTCAGGAGATATAAACATGAGCATAAACTGAGAGCTAATGGCGTGGCAGGATCTTGATAGCAAAAGCTGTTGTCAGTCAGCTGTGATTCCTTCATAACCGTAGCTCTCGTGTGCTGGAGAATCCAGGTGGTGCTTGCTGTATCTCCTGGGTGCTCTTGGAGAGCCCTCAGGAGAGTGACGGTGCTCCCTGCAGAAAAAACATGCTTTAATATATTGGGAAAGGCAATGTTTGAATGGCACATTCTTTCCATAATCCTCCCGGTGCATCGCACACAATCTATAGAATATAAAAATGGTTCCCATAGTGAGCTCAAGCTCACATTGGAAAGTCCTACTCCCCAGGCTCTTTTCAGCAATTAATTGGAAGCAGTAACCTTATTTTTTTTCTTAAATTAGACTGGCTGTCACCCTTTTATTAGAAGGTATGACAGCTTCTTTTTCACGCAAAATCTTTAAATCCAAAGTTTCCTTAAAACTGTTCTCTAGTTTTTGAAACGTATGTATGATGCAGATGATTGAAACTCTCTGGTTTGTCACAATATGAGACCAACTGGCTGATATTAACATTGCCTTCGACCTTTATGATAGCACGTTGCACAGAAACACTTCTGCCCTGGAGGGAAGAACAATATTACCAGCAGGTCTTTCCCATCTAAAATGATGTGAGTCAGTAGAGCATATGTAGTGTTCCCAGAAAGTACTGGTGGATTGGGCTTCCGGGAATTGTACTGCTTAGAGCACAGGGCTCCAAGCTTTCTGGTGTTGTAAGGACATTCCATAAAGTTAAAGGTAGAACTTATTTAAATCATATTAAAGCTGGACAGAGTTAAAAAAATATTAAAAAACATACAGTTGGAAGGAAAATGGTCTTTTCTGGTGCAGAGCCTGTGGGCAATGAGATCTTCTAGTGAGAAACAGCCTACAAATTCAAAATCCCCCAAACCCTCACCCAACACCACTGTTTCAGGAACAGGAATAGTTTAGCCCAGCTCATATCAACTACAAGCACTCAGTATATCAGCTTCTTTGAAAAAGGACTAATCTTTGCTGGTTAATGACAGCTTAGTCTATACACGACAGAACTGAATATAACCACATCTACTTCTTTTAGGGTCTTGCACAAGGTTCAGGACCTTGAACTTTCTGCCATGGACAAGTCTAAACAAGCCACAGCAGAGTTAGTCAGGGCACTGAGACACTGAAATATCTGCATGGGTGAAAGTCAAGCTTAAACAAATTTGTCCACAGGATCGTTGTTTCAATGCATGCCCTCAGAAGGAAGGGATGCATTGGCTATGCTGAGTATATTCAGGACTTTATTTACTTTCAGTTAGCTACTATATAAATGATTTGTTGTGAGGAATCATATATTTGACTACTGCATCTCATCACCATAAGCTAGTGCTCTATCCAAAATCACTGGCTGTACCCCTGACTTCATACTGTTTAAATTAGTCTTGCTTCTCTTCAGTTCTCAATATGCTCCTGTCACTGTATGGCAACCTCGCCCTCCTGTGTACCTCTTTAATTCAGATCGTAAGAAAATATTGTTCACTCTTTTAAATTAATGAATAGCTAAACGCTACCAAAGCTTCCATTAGGTTGAGTAACAGTGGGATGTCTTAGGTAGCATGCACACACTCCATATACATTTATTTTCCAGACTACCCACAAGGCATGCCTAATGATGTGTAAATGCATTTTCCCCTCCTCCCTCCAAAATAAGCAGAATGGGTGCTTGGGAAATATTTGACATCTTTTCCCCATTCATCTGTCTGCATTATATTGCAACAGTGACCTTGAGTGACAGTTTTAACCTATACCCTATCCTTCCTCTCAAAAAAAGTATATTTTTCCTCTCTGCTTTGTTAAACAAAAAAAAGCTGGAAATACTATGTTCAAGAAAAAGGTGTAGTTTTGGGTACCATTACTTAGAAATTCATAACTGTTCAATGTTTTTCATCACTCTTTCTTTCTGAATGTCACCCCCTGCTTAGTCATATAGGACACAGCTTAGGTCACAAAGCATTTGGAACCAGTTCATTCATGTGAAGTTTTTTTTCTTCCACCAATGACTATTTTGTGTAAATCTGTCCTTCCTAACATTATTAGCTCCCAAATAAATTTCATTTATGCTATCACGACTTCTCTGGGGCATATGTGGCCTTGGTTGCCTGGAGAGAATAAATTACAGTTGCAGGGAAATGTTTATGATTTGTTCATTCTCCCTCTTTTCTTCATCTTTTTCAACATTTCCTAGATCTCACATGACAGCGATCATGTGAAATCCATATATTCCAACTGTAATCAGGAGGAAAGAAGATGAAATACCAGGAGTGTGAAATGTGGTTTAATTTTAAAGAACTACTTTTCTCATTTCCAAACACATGTTCACAATAAAACTAAATTATATACACCCTAAAAGTGATTTTTGTCCTAGGAAAAAAAAAATCCAAAATGCTATCTAACACAGTCTCTGCATGTTTGTGGATATAAATACTATAATTATTCCCTCCTTTTTAAAAATAATATATTGTGGAAAATACATTGATTACTGTTTACAAGTTTCCAACATCACTGACTACATTAATAAAATCTAATAGCACAGTCTGGACACAACAGCTGGCATTACAGTTTGATTCAGATTCTGATACTTGCTTATCATAAATTCAGGGATTACTAGAGAAAATAGCTGGGATCAGTGTAACTTCTATTTTCACCAAAGTGTGATTACATTCAATTTATCCTCCCTGCGTGCTGCGAAGTGGTGTGAACCAAGATTAGTGAAAGTGCATATTGTGCCTTTGGGTTCTTGTCTGGTGAGAGAAAGGTTCTTCCTTCTGGGAAAGGACTGAGCAGTTGAAGAGGCCGTACCAGACCTGGCTGGGAACAGGCTGAACTGAAAATAACAGCCGTGCTCTTTAGCAAGGCTGTTGCTCAAACAACTCCCTTTGTCCTTTCATCTGACAAAGCTGGCAGAAATGTGTCATTAAAGACAGATGGAAAGCTTCACTATTTTAGCAGGTGCTCTCTATGAAAACATTGAAAATATAAGGCGCACATTTGATGCAACCCTCTGCTGTTCTTCTGAGGAACGTTGCAGGCCAAGTATTGCAGTCTATATCTCTGCTTCCAATTAGATTTGACAAGGGCAGTAACAATAGCCCTGGCCAAGGGGTCAGAGCCAACGCCGCAGTTCAGAGCCTCTTGATGTGATTTAAGTCAGGCCCTGACCCCAGGGCTTCAAGTTCAATGGTTTCTAGCTTCCTTCTTATTTTCAGCCATTTCCTTGGAGATTCTCAGGATGAGACAGGATGCCAGGGAGGCTAGATAAACAAATTATTAAAACAGTTGTTTTCTAATGCAGCCAACAGTTTGAGTGCAAATGCTTCCTTTCCTTTATTCCGCCGGATTCCTGGTTATTATAGAGAGAATAAAATGACTACCTAAAAAGCAAATCATAAGACAAGTATCTCAGTTTGCATGATAGCTTTGAGTGCATTTTATGTGACTATTTAATGCAGTCCTATGCTATTCTTCATGAGCAGATGCTGAATAAAATACAAAAAGCCTCTACTTTCAAGGTGTTAAAATGAAATAAATGCTTAGTACTATTGCTTGTAACCGGAACCAAATTTTATTTTCCTGAGACCAATGCCTCTCAAAAACTTAGTCAACCATGACTAGAAAACAAGGTCATTATTTCTGCTCTTCTAGTTCTGATTTTGAACAACACTATTACTTTCAAGCTACAGGAAACAAAACTGCATACTTTGTTTCTACTGTTGAATGGTTTGAAGGCACAAATTACCTCCCTTGCATATTTGGTTGGAAAATTTTATGACTTTTTCTTTGACTGAAAAGAGGATAGAGATGAATTTGAGAGACATCTATTCTACTGGTGTTGGCATAAAACAACTATTATTTGACAAATTTAAAACATGTTCATATGCAAAATGGAAAAGTTCAAATGAAAATCCAAAATTTAAATGAGGAGAATTCTATGAGAAAATAGAGATACAGAGAAATTTTATGTTCCAACATGAAAATAGCATATTTTCTTTAAAGCAAATAATTTATAATAGCTGGCATTCCATCAAGATTAAAACAGAAAGGTTAAACTAGAATTTAGTCTTGATTCATAAGTCACAACATGAAAATTCATGAAATTATTTATGTGTCATTCAGAGTTAATTCATCTCAGATGAAATACTTCAGGCATTCATCTGACTTCAGACATGTAAAAGTGAGACAGTCAGGGGTAGTCAGCTAAGCTCCTTTACTATTCAACAGAGTGGTATCAAAAGCACATACATTTTTTTGCAAGAAAACAAAGGGAGAACCTACTTTCTATTTCCAAACACCAGAGTTTCCTTTATGGATGTCTGAGGGTCTGAATCATGGCCTAAGTTAACATGACGGGGTTTTTTTTCTTGGTTCTTTTCTTGGATAACTCATTTAAATAACCAATATTGAATTCCAAGTGGATATGTAAAATTAACTTTCATTTCCATGAGTATTTGAACTAGTGAACTTAGGATTTCAAACATTTCCAGGTGTAGCCAGGGTATAATTACCTCATGTACAAACATTCAGGAAGTCTACAGCTCCATAGTCAGAAATTGTGATGTTTCCAAAACTCCTTTCCATCCGTTTTTCCAAAATGCTGTTTTGACTGTATCCGACCACTATACAAAGGCATAGGGAAACCGTGTTGTAATAATGTTACCCAGATGAACTCCTCCCAGGTGTCAGGGATGTCCACTTTCAAATTCTGCAGCAGCCAAAGGGTTCTGGCAGGGTCATACACCTCAAAGCCTGAGATCCCAACTGGTGTCAACAACACTGTGATTTTCAAGACACCAATGACAAGGCCATATGTAGAATTATAAATGTTGGAAAACTCAGGAATAACTGAGAAATCAAAGTTAAGTTCACACTTCTATGTTGCCATCACAAATAATAAGAAGAGATCATGCTGTGCTATTGCATTAGATTCTGAAATGTTTGGACAGCCTTTTTCTTCCTCCTCTGCTATTTTACTTTTCATTTTCACATGATTATCCTCTCAGATTTGCGCTGACATTCACTGGAAAAGGAAGAATAAAATATCATGAGAAAGCCCGTGCTTACTAAACTTGAAGAGAAACCTTGAAGCCCACGTATTTGTTTTATAATTGCTAAACATCTGGAAATAGAAACTCCTCTTAAAAGTGAACAAAACCTTCAAATGGGGATGTTTGTCAGTAACTGTTTCTCTTTAATACTAGGTTGACATCCAAAGACTTAGCAGAGCTTTTAGCAAGACCAGTGCTGCCCAGCAATTGAAACCTTCTTTGCAAAGTACTTCATTGAGGCAGGACTGCCTGCGCCCTGTAATGCCACGCTCCTGACAGAAAAGTGTCCTCAGTGACTGGGACTGGGCAATACAGGGCAGGGGAGTTGTCAGTGAAACCCTTTCCCTGCTGTATCTGAGCCGTTGCTCAGCACGTCCCTGTCATACATCCTTGCAGCCCATTTCTGAGGAGCGTGCATCACACCCTCAAAACAAGCCATACGTACTTTGCTAAAGTAAAAGGTCTTCTGGATGGCAACCCGTTTACATTTGTTCTGCAGTTGAACACTGAGCTTTCTGTTGGAAATAAATGACCAACATGTTTTAAACACTGTGGTTCTTTTCACATCCCGACCTCTCTAATTCACGAATTTCTACACATTGCTATGTTTCTGCCCAGGCACTGTTATCCCCAGAGCCCTCTCTCTCGTCCTCCCTCAGCAGAGGAGAGAGCCCTGCTCTGCGGGTACTTGTGCAGCCTGCACATCTCTGCATGTCTCTGCACATCTCTGCACGTCTCTGCACCGCAGTGACTTGATCTCACCTGTGCTTCCACTGTCTTACGTCAAAATCCCAGAGAACAGGGACACTTTATACCACAACTGTAGTGTAATTGCAGCTCTGCCTCATCCCCTGAAACAATTTCCAGGTCTCTTCAGATTACAATCATATCCCTGCTAAGCTGATTCAGCTAATCAATCCCCAGCGCAGCAATAGCTAGGACACTAACTGCACTCCTGTATCCATGTAGCTCTCTGTGCCTATTGCTAGCTCTAGAGAAGCAGGGTCTGTACTTTGATTAATTTCCTGAGTTTGTATCACTGGCTTCAATCTCTTGGAAAGGCACAAGGCAACCTTAAAAGTGAATTGAAAAGGTGTCTTGTTTGTAACCTGTTACTGAAGTCTTCCTCAGTATGGAGGATGGCAGGGTTGAAACTTATTTCAAATAAAAGTGTCAAGCTTTCGTTAGCTGGAGAGGTCAAACAAGCAGCGCATGTGGCTGCAAAGGCAGTGGAAGGGCTGATTTCTCAGGGATGCTTGTCCTGTGATTTCAGTTGGAATTGTGAGCAGTCATTCAACATATCTGAAAATTATTAAGCCTTTTAAAAGAGCACAGGCTGCTTTCTGATCCTACTGCTGATGTATCTTCTCTTCCTTTTCTTTCCCTCAGCCAGGTGAAAGAGACCCTCTCACCCTTTCCTGCTGGAGCAGACAAAGCATCAAGCCTTCAAAACCTGCTTGTGACCAATGGGGAGTCTGACACAAGGTTTGTCCCCCGACAGCTCCTGCCCTATTGAAGTGCCCTTTGCAGAGGGCTCTGGAAGAGAGGAGCGAGCTGTGCGCGGGAGCCTGCTCTGCTGAGCTCCGGCGCTTTATCTCAGATAACAGCCTTTGTATCACAGGAGCTGCTCCCCAAGCTTTTGGCCTCTTAACAAATCCTGTTCAGTAATGTACACTAAATGAGTGCAGGTTTCCTGATAGTAACAGCCTTTTCTAGGAATTGATAGCTGAGGCTATCACAGTTATAATTCTTCACTTAGAGAAATTTGATAAGAATAATTTTTTGGTCAGGCCTGGTCAGAGCTGATTTACAGACATGAGTGATGCGGACAAAAATCTATTCAGATAATCTAACTCACCAGCAATGAGGCTACGTGAAAGCTAAATCTAGTCCTGTAGACCAATAATACGATATGTGACGTGCAAGTTGTTTTTGTTTAGTTCACTTAAATTTAACTCCCATTTAGATGTATTTTTATATTTCTGAAATAATTTAATCAAACTAAAACAAGGCTACATTTATCTGCCTTGTGTTAGACTTTTTTTTTTTTTTAACACTTATCTCCCTTTACAAGTAAAAGATTTGTGGATGAGAAAAACAAAAAAAATATTCTTGTAAACAGAGATTAGTTAAAATGCAAGAGTTCCAAATTTAGCCAGGTGACTTCCTTCTCAGTACCTCAGTTTCCCCATCTGTAAAATAACACTGACTTCCCCAGTGAAGCATTTTGAAATCCAAAGGTAAAAAAACCCACTAACAGTAATGGTGCTGCCATCACCTCTGTTTAATGTTAAGCCAAACCACAATTAATTCGTCATATGGGATTTTTTAGAAGGATAATATTTTCTCCTACTGGAGTAGATAGAGGTTATACTGTGAACTGCAATCAGAATAAAATTAGGCAAAACATTGAAGTCCAGCTAAATATCTACTGAGTTTCCACATCTTCCTTCAGAATCTGAAATTCAAACTTTTAATGCCTGGATGTAAAAAAAAGTTAAAAGAAACGTTCTGTTAACTATAGCCACCCTGTTCCTGTGAATGTTGATGACTAAAAGACTGTCTACATTTGCACCCTCATAATTTGTTTGACAATTTTTTTTTTCGGTATTGCTTCTCCAAAACGTCTTCAGGAGTCAAACATTATTTCAGAAGAAAGCTGGGAGTTGGGAACTCCTCCAATTGCCTGGAAAGAGTTGACTTCAGAAGCACAGAGGAGTTAACTGGGGTTGTTGCTATTTTTCTGTGTCACCCCAACTGCTGTGTGCGAATTCCCACCCAGACCTAGATCAGCAGCCAGATTTGATGACATAGATACATAGTTATTAATACAAAGTAGTTGTATAAAAAATATGAAAATAAACATCCATTACAATAGAGGCAATGAGTTCCTGCAGCTTAACATGTCACACAGGTTTGGTGACCTAACTGAAGACAAAAGGTCTGTGTGAAACTGGCTCTAACTACTGAACATACAGTCATGGTATTGTAATACTGATAAAAACCCCCCATTTGAATCTGAATAGTGTCATTAATATTTTTAGGATATCAATCTCCACTGTGTGCACACTGTTTCAAGCATACTTATGCAGATATTAGCTCCTCTTTCTGGTTGCTGTAGACATCACAGTCCCTCACAAAAAGTCATGCAAATATGTCTTTGGTAAATCTGTCTATTGCTGTGATGTACAAACATGCGTTTGTGACGCACCTCATCTGATTATAAACTCTGCTGTGGTCATGACAGCAGTGTCACCCTGCCTCTCAGAAGAGGAGGGACACACTCCAAACAATTGTAAAAGGCAGCATGAGCTTTTAATCCTATGGGGAAAAGCGATTAGAGGGAAAACCCTTGATTCTCGAGTAGAAGTTAACTAATCTGAAGGGGGAAATAAGACAAGAAAATGAAAAAGAAGCTGAAGCTTTATTTGAGATTTATGGTACCATCAGTACTAAGGAAGGGTCTTGTCGTTTAGTACAATACACTAAATAACAGCATTTCATTTCATGCACTTGTCCTTTGTCTCAAGGGCAAGGGCTTTTTCCTAAGTAATAATGCCATTGTTGCAGATCAATTGTTTTCTCTGCCAGCTTCTTATTTTTTTCCTTGGGGCATTGGACAGGATGACTAGACAGAAACGTTTCTATCAATTTCTTCTTTCCTGTGAAGCCTTGATAACTCTATTACAAAGTTGATAGAAAACAAGCTATGAAAGAGAGACTTTTTATTTCTGTCAGAAAAAGGTAACTGTATAACAAAGTAAAGGTTTTTTTCACAGTGAAATCGCCCCTGCCCAGGTCTGGTGTTTAGTTTTTGCCTGTGTAATTTATTTATAAGCTGTATTAAATATTTGTAAAGCTTGCTTCTGCTCTTGTGCTCAAGGCAATAAATAGAGAAAATGTTTACTCCTTTCATGATTTTCAACAAGTGTTGGTTTTTTTGATTTGACTAGTGCTTCATTCCACATGTTGTTTCTGTTGTTTGACTTATTTCAGAAGTTTCACAGCTGAAAGAATTCTACTGGAGTGGTACCTTTTGCTAAAATAAGCGATTGCTAATATATAACTTTAGAAATTAGTCTAGAAATAGTCTGAAAAGACAGAAGTAATTTAAGTGCTTCTGAGCCTGGAGCTTTTCAAAAACTCCTGGGGAGTTATTTGAATGGGCTTGGCGTACAGAGATCCCCCTCTTGCATATAGGGATCCCCACTCTACCTAAGCACTCTCTGAGACCGGCCCCCCCCCCCCTTCCACCTCCCTCCCTGCCTAAGCACCGTCTCTGCTCTGCTACTGCTCTGGTTTACATGCTAACACTGCACAGTTTTAGCTTAGAAGAGCACTAAGGACGGTTCGATGGCTGACCAGCTATCTTGCTTCGTCACTCACGTTTTCAGGACACTCTCCAGGGTACAGGTTATTTAGAAGAGTCCTTTCCTTACCAGACCAGCATTTCTCCCAGTACAACCTAAACCAAATAGACACAAAACCACTGGGTATTCAGGTTTAAGCCACAATACTCAGGCTTATCCAAATAGCTTGGAGGATTTGCTTGGGCAGCTCTGTCACTCATGAGAGTTGTGCCCTTATGTCAAGAACACCGACATCAGTGCCCTGAAGCTGCAGCTCTTGGTGTCCATCGCGTTGCCCTCCTGGCAGCCCCAGCCCCAGGCATCAGGCACCTCCCTGGGGACTGGCCAAGGCCAGTTGCTGGGGCAGGGGCTGGTGGCCCCGGGGCATTGACATGGGGTCCTGGGACGTGGGCAGGTGCGGGGAGCTCCAGGGGGCTGGCAGGGGCAGTAACACCTGCAAATGCCCTCAGAGTCCCAGCAGCATCTTGCTACAGGATTGTCTCAGAGTTAAATACTCCTGAAACAAGAGACCTGCCGCCAGCAGCTCATACTAGCAATATGGGCCCAACAATGTTTGCCTTTTTGAGGCTAGAATGGTACCAGCTCTGGAGGAAATGCAGAATCAGTCCTAGTCACCACTTTTCACTCCCAGGCGGTCAGGACTTCACCCCCAAAGGCAGCACCATGTAGAAGATCCCACCAGCAAGGGCTTTCCAAACACAGTGTGACCACCCCTGCCCAGCATGGTCTTGCTTTGGCACTCTCTGGCCAAGGTGAGGTTTGTCAGGCCTTTGAGATGACCATGCACACAGAGGGGAGCTTGGCATTTGGGTCCAGACTCCAAGTATGTCTACTGTTGGGGATGAAGAATTTGGCAAGGGTTTGGGCTTGGAGTCCTGGTTCGGGTCCATCCTTCCTCCAAACATGTAAGAGCTTCAATGTATGAAAATCCAGGAGGTAGGTTCTGGTATTTTTCCATCTTGACACATCAGGAAAACATTTATGCAATTAGAAACACTACTACATTTTCTCACAGACCATAGCATCCTGCGAGACTAACTGGCAAAAGACAGAAACCTCGCTAAAGATTAAGTCAAGAAAAAAGATGAAACATTCTCCTTTCCTCTGCTTGTTTCCAGTGGTTCCATGGAAATTTATCAAGTGGCAGGAAAATACAAAAAGGTGAGAATGATCCAGCTGTTGCATAAAACCCTGTTAGTGGTAAGTTTGTCATTTACACTGTAGGTGGTCTTAGCTTTATCACCTAGAGTCTTGTTCATTCCCTCTCTCACTGTACACATGCCTGGAAACATGCCTTTCAAACCATATTCTGTGCAGCTGCCAGATGAGACCAATATATAGTCTAGGCTTACATAGCATTATGTATTTTTCTTGAAGGGGCTGAAAATGTTCACCCCCTACCACTCAGAAATGAAACAAGAAGAGTTTGGCTTTGTCTTCTCAATCTTTAAGAGATAACAGTGCACAAATGTATATGAAAGTTATTCTACACAACATCTGCAGTTCTTTACTCAGGAAAAACTTAGGTTTGGTTTAGCCCTGAAACCAAATTACTACTTGCCTTTCCAAAAAGCAATTAAAAACATCTGCAAAATGGTGGGAATGCTGTATGGAAGCCACAGGGATGAAGAAACTGCACCATACCTCACAGCAGCAGTAAGTGATAAAGTCCATCATTCACTCTGAAAAAACACCTTTGAGTGTCTGCTTGCTCTCATTCTTTCCCTCCTTCCAGAAAAAAAGAGAAGCACCTAGCAAATGCATTTATCACCCCCATAAAAACAGAAATGGAAGATTAAGATAATTTAGTTTTGCCCACATTCTATTTGATACCAACCAAACAATACAGCTCTGCTAAAAGAAATCATCGTAAGAAATGCTTTAGGAGAAAGACAACAGAGAAAGCTACTCACCAATTTCCTTAACACTTTTGATTGCTTATAAGAAGTATTTCATTACCAATCAGATTTGGTTTACAAATAAGAACGAAAAAACTGAAAAATAGCATAGGGTTTCTTAGGAGAAAGAAAAGATAGATGGCATATGATCTAATTGGACTTTAATATTAGAGAAATGTCAGGAGGCAGCGAACTGTACGTTTTTGAGCTCTCCAAACTTTTTTAAGTGGGTTGTCATCTCATCCCTCTCTTTCCAGTCTAGTCTTAGTCCATCATTCCCCCTTTCTTCTTAGGGTCAACATTTGCTG
>NW_008825216.1:1296744-1302238 GCF_000699105.1 Pygoscelis adeliae | reverse complement strand
CAGCTAAGAACCCACCTCCAGTATTGCCCAAATTCTTCCAGTACTGGTCACCTTACTGTAGGCTGCTGCACTGCCGTGCCATACCAAAAGCAAGTCTGCCTGTACTAGAAGAGAGGTGCCTGATGATAAATGTCACCAAGAATACTGTAAAGGAGGTAGATTTAAGGAAGGTTATCTCATTGCTACTTTTTAAAAACTTTGCTTGGTCTGCCTATTTATGATGTGAATAATGCTAACACATTGGAAATAATTGCTAAGGTATGTGGTCTGTTATTGTTTATTGCAACTTTATAACTAAACATCCCCTCCCTCTCTCCTTTCCTCTCTTCCTTCCTGTTTTCCCCAAAGGTCTGGAATACCTCTCCTACTAAAATTATAACTTATCAGTGATCAAGATTGAATCCACTTCATACTGAAGTATTTTGCCCTCAAAAATAGGTCACAAGAAAAGGCCCACTCCTTTTTTCAAAATGCATGACTCATTAATGTCTATCACTAGCTGTGCCTTTGCATTATGGATCTGTACACCAACTTGAAAGTCAGTCATTCACTTAGATCCACAAGTCAGCAGCTCCACTGGTTCCATGTGAGCTCTTGATGACCACTCTCAAAATCTCATACTTCGGTATGAAGTGGATTCAAACTCCAAAAAGCAAGGCCTCTCCCATGTAGTTGTTGATCCTTGGCACAAACTTGGAAATAAAACCACTGTTATACCTCAAACACAACAAAATTAACATCTTCCTCATCTTATATGTCTAACTGATTGGGATGGAGGACTGGCTGCAGGTAAAAGACAGCAGACTGGCTTCACATATGCTCTTGTCTTTGAAATCAAACTCCTTTGCTTATTATCCTTTTTATGCTAATTACCTAGAAATATTGCTCAAAGGTATCCCAGAGTTATTCGTTTCAGTAACTGTGGTTCCCACTTTTTTTTCTGACACTTGCAAATTCCTACCATAGCACACAAGCCCACAGCCCTCTTTTAAGACCAACCCAAGAAAACCACAGTTTACAAGCTCTGAGCTCTGTTCTAAGACACCAGAAATCTGCTCTCCTTCATCAGGAGCATCTGTCTGCTTGAGGAAATACCCACTGTAACTCGGACATCACTTTCCTTTGCCCACAGCTATATTCGTTTCTTTAAGCAAGTTCTTCAATCACATCAGCAGATCTTGACAAACCAAATAGGGGCAGAATTACTTCCCAGTCCTATGGTAACTAGGTAATTCGCTCTCCCAGTTTCTTCTGGTCAGACTTTGTTTCAGACTTCTCCATCAGCCATAAAGATAGTGCTTTTAACAAAGATCTAAACCAGTCTCTTCCTGCAAGCCAAATTCTCTCCTGTCTCATCTCCTTGTACCCCATGTGTCAGTGGGCAATTCACAAAGGGTTAAATAATTACAAACTTCCCTTAGCACAAGGCCAGTGAGTGAGATGATTAGAAGTAATCAGATTACCTGATCATACATTTTTCCTTAACTTGTTGGAGGATGAAGTGGTAACAGAGATAATATTTTATAGCTCTTTGGTCTGCACCACTGTAGTATCTGTGTGTTCTTATCTTTTGTTTTGTTTCTTACCTAATTTTTTCTCCTGGTTTGAAAAACTACTTGTAAATATTTGGAAGAGCTATGAAGCAGATGGTTCACAGTTACATCAGAGCGTTGCCCTGTGTGGTCCCTTTACTCTCTCCAAAAAAAAGATCAGCTCTGAAACTAGCCATTAATTAGATCCAGGAGCAGAGTAGGATTATCTACAACCCTTAAACATGGTTCAGAGATGAGAATTACTGAACAATGCTCCAAATTCAGGAAAGACTAAAATATTCAAACCAAGAACAGATGAGGGAGTCTTGAGAAATATATATTTGGGTAAATATCTCTTAATACTAGTCACTCTTTAATTTCGATATTGTGTGCAAAACAAGAAAATACATTCTTATTGCAGTGACTTGGCATCAAGTGCATAATGTTTGATCAACTTGCTCTGACCAGTTCCACATTCACTTCAGCATGTATAGACTAGCTGTGAGCGACTTTAACCTGCCTTGCAATCCATCAGGGCCGAGATTTTGCGGCTAGCCATTGTAGTGGTTTTGTTTCTTAATAGAAGGATAATGTAGAGGAAGCTTTTTCTCATGGTAATAATCATATTTAGTCCAGAGCTACAGTATTGTGTAGGTTGCTTAAGTAATTGCCAGTGAAGTCACTGAGGGAAATGAACAGCAATAAAAAGGGACTATTCAACATAAAGTGAAACTTATTTAATTTATGCTATGCAAATTACTTCGCAACTTCTTAATTATTTGTTTAATTTTGGTAAAATATTCTCCAGATGTAGTTTAATACATGGAGCTTTCAATTTAGCAAAGAGGTACAGAGAGGGAGAGGTATTCAGGAATGTAAGGCTATGCCATAGCACGATAGAAATATATTGCAGCAGAAGGGGTCATTCCCTCCTGTCCTCTGTGCTGAGGCAGCACACATAAATCTAGATTTTCTTAAAAATCTATATTGTCTTTAAAAGCTTTAGTGAAGGAGATTACATAATCCCTTTAGCTGACAGATTTCTATACCAACATGAATTTATGGCTTTAGAAGATTTCCCTAATATTTGACCTAAAATTCTATCTTTGGGGGAAAAAAAGGGAGAATGTAGTCTTCCTTGTAACAGACTTTTACATTTTGAAAAACTGTCATCAATCTTCCCTTTTTTTAGATTAAATAAAGCTAAATTAAAACATTTGCACATTCTGTTACTTTCCCCTGGACTATAACCCTGTGCTGAAGAAGAGTATCTGAAACCCAGCACAATGTTCCAATTTAGACATCACCAGAACTTAGTAAACAGATAAAATATTGTCCTCTGTTTTACAGGAAACATTTTTGTTAGTATATCACATCACAAGATTTGCCTTATTTAAAATAGTATCACATTGTAGATCATTGTTGGTCTGTTGTCCAACATAACTCCCACACTTTTCGTATTAAACTGCTGCCTAGTTAGGTTTTTGAATTTTGCCTTCAGGCATCTGATTTCCCTTTTCTGGATACAATGATTTACACTTACTTTTTATCAATTTTCCAGTTTAACAAGAATAAAAAATAAACATTTAATCCTTGCCTCCAGCCTGCCACCCTTCCTAGGCTGGTATAATTTTACAAATTTGATAAGTATGTTTGTTTACCATTTTCCAAGCTGCAATGAAAATATTAAATAGAACCTGGCTCAGGGCAGACCAAGTTTGGGTCCCTCCTGAGGGTCCTGCCATGTGAGAGCATGTCACTGACAGCTGTTGTCTGAATATGCTTTTTAACTGCTCCTAGTTTCAGATCACATTGTTCTTATCTGTATCACACTTCCTTAGCCTGTTTATGAAAACAACGTGTAGACAGTAGGATCAACTGTCCCCTCCTTATTTATGCTGTGAAAAACAAAATTAATTTGCTTTGGCTTGATTTGGTCTCACAAAGTTCACGGTGGGCGGATGTTTTATTTTGTTACTTCATTATCTCAGTGTTTACAACTTGATTACTTAATAATGTCTTCCAGTAATTTTCTGACTATTTAAGCTAAGATGACTGATTGAGAATTCCTCTGGTTTTCCCATATTCCTTTATTATGAAGAGATATTTTGTTTGTCTTTCCTCTTGTCTCTCATGATTTTCCAAAGATACTCATTGTTCCTTCTGCTGAGTTTTGAGTAGTTCCTCATGTATCCTAGGATGAATTTCTGAGGTGTTGCTGACATGCATTGATCTCACTCACATAAATACTCTTTGCTCTTGCCCTATTCACATAGTCTCTGTGGGTGCCTGGCTTAGGGAGAACACATCATTATTATCATTAATTTCCTAGATTTCTTCCCTAAACTTGATTAGCATCCTGAGTTCACATTTAGTTACAGAAAAAGTGGCTTATGGCAAAATTATTTTCCATAAATGCAAGAGTCAGAATCCATACAGATACTGATTTCAAAACTTATACATATGATGTCTGTGCAATTAATCACAAAGTTATCACCAACGATGCTTTGGAAGCTAAATAACAACAAGGTACCTAATTGTGAGCATATGTGGTGAAAATAATTTTCTAAACACTAGACTACTACACACTAAACACTAAAATTTTGGATTATTAAAGATACCTCACAAGATCTGTCCCTGTTATAATTTCTGTCTTTTAATTATATAATGTGGGCCTCTTCCTACAAGCATTTGAATATCTCTAACCTCTACTGACACTGTTGGGAGGGGAGTGCTTCCCATGCCATAGGTCTTCTCCCCAACCTGTGAAATCACATCCAATGCCATTCTTAAAAAAAAAAAAATTAAAAAATCCCATTATGTTCTGGATCTTCTGCTTAGAAGAATGTTTATTGATTGGTATTATTTATAATTTGACTGATTGCTCTGTTTACCATAGCTTTTATGCCTTTAAAAAGTTATTAGGTTGTCACTTTACTATGTTCAATCCTGCTTAGTCATGCTTGGCTTAGCTCTATTAGTTTATTTGATGTCTTTGATTCTAAATCTTCACTGGCATGATCACAGTATATCCATTTTCAAATTATCACATTAATATCTCCCATTCCCCAGATTTCTTTAAAGCAAGTAATTGACTGTAATCAAGGGTCTGAATGTTTTTGCGCAGCTGCAGATTCATCTGTCCACCACAAACTTTTAATTACAAATCAAGGAAAACAAGCAAACAAAAGCATTTGTTTTACCAGGGGTTCTTCCATGAAGGGCTGTTTCAATTTAAAAAGGCACCAGGTAAAGTTAAGCTACACTCTCATGCCAATCATATATTACTGCCTCAAAAACTGTATCATTAATAAATATTAAACCGCTGCAAATACCCTGATAAAAAAGCAAAACATGATGAAAATAAAATTTTGTTTTAAATGCTATTCAAAATTATGTAGTAGACAAATTTCACCCTTTGAATCTCTACCTCTACCATCAAATCTGATATTAAAAGAGGACTTTTCCATATTGCTTAGGCTCCTGAACATTTATCATAGGGTCACAGCTCAGAGGAGATTAGGTTCTTGTTTAAATTTTTAATATCCTTCTAAAAAGGCATTTATTTTCACCACATAGGCTCACAATTAGATACCTTGTTGTTATTTAGCTTCCAAAGCATCATTGGTGATAACTTTGTGATTAATTTGACAGACATCTTATGTATAAGCTTTGAAATCAGTATCTGTATGGATGCTGACTCTTGCATTTATGGAAAATAATTTTGCCATAAGCCACTTTTTCTGTAACTATTTGTATTTTTTTTAAAAAAAGGCATTTTTATTGTTTAATGAACCAGTGAATCATAGAATCATAGAATCATTAAGATTGGAAAAGACCTCTAAGATCATCGAGTCCAACCATCAACCCAACACCACCATGCCCACTAAACCATGTCCCTAAGCACCGCATCTACCCGTCTTTTAAATACTTCCAGGGATGGTGACTCAACCACTTCCCTG
>NW_008825216.1:1274170-1295276 GCF_000699105.1 Pygoscelis adeliae | reverse complement strand
TACCCTGAGGATAACTGGTCTGCCTGCTAAAGACTGAGGCAAAGAAGGCATTAAGTACCTCAGCCTTTTCCTCATCCTTGGTGGCAATGTTCCCCCCCGCATCCAATAAAGGATGGAGATTCTCCTTGGCTCTCTTTTTGTCATTAATATATTTGTAAAAACATTTTTTGTTGCCTCTAACAACAGCAGCCAGATTGCGTTCTAGCTGGGCTTTTGCCTTTCTCATTTCCTCTCTGCATGACCTAACGAGATCCCTGTAGTCTTCTTGAGTTGCCTGCCCCTTCTGAAGTGAAGAATCACTGTGAAAAAAAAAGCTAATTTCCCATCTTTTTGTAATACTGTATTTTTTTCAGAAGAACAAAAGAGAAAGAGAGAGAAATTAATTTGCCAGAGACCAAGATGCTGATACAGTACACAAAGAGCCAGTGGCAAGTAAGAGTTATATGCATGGGTTCACTCTGCTACTGCAAAACGTATTTGATATGTGTGTATAGTTATACATAAAAAATTTAAAACCAGTCTTGTATCATCAAGAACTCACAAAACTTTTAAAATGCCTTCTCAACACAACAAGGAAACACTTGTCTCTTATTCAGCCCATTTTCTCAATGTCAAATTGTTAGTACGCTGAGTGGGAATCTGTTAATTGATCCACTAAATTCTCAGCTTCATACGATGACAGACCATTTTCTGTGGCTTTTCCATTCCTCATTATCCACCATTTCATGCAATGGAATACTTTAAAATTATTTTTTTGTGTGCATATTCTACAGAAAAGAGGTTTGGTGGTTGGTATGACCTCCCATGGATTAGAGCTACATGGAGTTTCTGTGATTTATTAATCAGCGGTGAATTCTGTAGGAAACAGTGCACCAGCTCTTGGTCTTGAAAAGATCCACACGCTCTCAAAGTTTCTGGATCCAATACTGTGAACTACCTTCACATTAGCCTGCTTTTAAAATGCCCTATAAATGACACCTTCCATTAAACCCTCCAGAGCACTTCAAGTTTGCTGATGTTGTGATCAGATTCTGAATGCCAGCCAGGTTTAATATTATTTATTTTACCTGGCTTGATTCCTAGGACTAAGTCCACAGTGTCCTTTGGTCTTGTTAGTTTGTCAAATAAGCATATACTGTTCACAAACTATATTCCTCTTTCTCCAAGGACATTACTTTAATAATATCTGTGACTCTTAGCTGCCCTTATTATAGGCTCAAACTTATTATTTTATATATTATTACTTAAATTATGACAAACTATTGACATTAAAGAACTGAATCATGAACCCAAAGCAATCGATTATTATCCTGAGAAAACGGATCCTACTATACTTCAAGCTTCCTCCTAACAGACCTGTGCTTCATTAATTATTATTGTTCACCAATAAATATTATTTTTTCCTTTGTTCACATCTTTACACTCCTCCCTGGTTGTTAGTTTATAGCAATGGACATTCATTATTTATTTTCCTTACAGTGGGAAAGCTTCAGGTCCTTCTGAGCTAGATGAAGACTGAGAAGAGCTATTGGAGATGAACAGAACTGAATAACAGGCTGAGATAGAGATATATGCTAGAGATAATAAGACAAAAATTTAAAGATTCTCAAAGAACTGAATGAGAGCCTATTGTACACATTTATGTATATTTTATATTCTATTTTCACCAAGTCTTTAGATATTATTCGAGGGCAGAATTTAATAGACCTCTAAATCAGAGGTGACATGATTCAAAGAATATACAAATGTAATCTTTCTTCAGAAAAAAAAAAATTAAAATCAGAATAAAACATCTTTTAGTCACAAAGATAAGTGTGTGAACATGCCCAACAAAATCTCATTTTATCATATAATCTTTACTTGTTCATAATGCTCTTGACTAGCTTAACAAAGAAAGTCTTTCTAGAAAATAAAATAGGTCTTTAAATTTAGTCCTTTTGGTTATACATTTGAGCAAGAACTTAGCTAAATAAAGCATATATTTCTTTCTATTTTCTCATAATTAAGAAATACCTGTAAAGTTCACTCAAGCTTTCTATGATCATCTGTTTTTCTTTGTTGCTTGTAAGCATTTAAAACTAGACACGATAAAGTATCTTTCTGTTTCTTTTTTTTTTAAACTCATTTTCATTGGTCAAAGGGGTGAACATGAAAAAAACACAGTGCTAAACCTGAAGAAATGGCAAAGATACTTTCAAAAGTTCTCACTGCTTGTTTAAAATCTCCCACTGAAGGTAAGTAGCATCCACAGCGTTAACTGAGCCATGTTACATTTGTTTCTTGCTAAATGTGTGCCTTACAGGGCAGTACATCTAGAAAATCCCCATAATATACAACCTGCTGTTTTGAGAGTATAGCAGGTGCACCTGCCCTGACAAGGACTGGGGGCATTAAGACCGCTGTGTCTTTAGTTTTCACGCCCTTACTTTCGTGCCTTTAAGGTGGCAAGTGCTGACCATCATGTACACACTTTGGGCCAGTAGTTATGGTCATGTATACACCTCGGGTGAGGAGTAAGAAAGTCAAGGCCCTCATCCAATTAGAACTGACCACAGATCAGATTCGACTAGGGTACAAATGGAGCCCCGCCGGAGGGCAAGTTGAGCCTGTCCTCCTTGGAGCAGTGGGTCTGCAGTCAAGGAGTTTCCTTGGGTCAGGACGCCACCCAAGGAAACTCCTCGTGGTTGGGAGCCCTCATCCTGTAGGTGAGTGATTGTGCACATTTTGGATCCTCATTTCTAAAGCCAGCTGTGCAGTATTAATTCCTTGTACACCATCCTGAACCTGTGGTTTACTGATGTTGTCGGAGTTTTGACTCCTCATTTCTAGTTAGTTTTCTGCTAAACAATTTTGGTTTAAATAAAGTTTATTTTTTAATCTATCACCTGCCTAATTTGATTCCGTAAGCCTCCACAACAGAGAGTCCAACCCAAATTATCCAGAAATACTTCATTTATATTAGTGCAGTGATCTTAGGCAATTTTTCTTCTGTCAGTCTCTTTTATACAGAACTAATTTCAAGAGGTAGCAAAACTGCATCTATTTTATTTCTTAACATAAGTGTGACTATATTAAGTTTTCTCCAGCTACCCAAAGGGCTATCAGTGGGTTATGTCAACCGAAATCTGTACTCAGATAAAACTGTAATGGACTTAATATACAAATGTGTATGTGTTTGACCAGATGCCAGTTCCTATATGCCTTTATTAAAGCCGTGCCCAAGTAGTAAATTCTGCTTTAATCTTATTATAGTTTCAATTATAACATAGCCAAATTAATTTTAGATTAATTTTATTATTTGTTTAATTAATGTGCAATCAGATCTCTCTTCGAGTTTGAGTATAGAAAATCATAATGTAAAAAATAAAAAGCAAGATTATAAATCTAAAGATGTCACACTTAGGGGGTTGAGGAGGATTTTGCTGAAGAATCACCAACTTCTCTCTGCAGGGTTTCTTGAGTGGCCTTTAGTACTTAAACATGTACTTAGCTTTCCATTAAAGAGAGATTTTATTCCAGATACCTCCGCCTTTGGAAATAGTCCTAGCTGTTGGCTGTAGACCCTTCTGTGAACCTGGCAATGTTGCTCCTGATATTTTTTCCTGGTATCTTTGTTTCTTATATTGTGAAATATGTGGTTTGTGTGCTGTTATCTAGTCAAAATTGTAAAAGTAACCTGTACGTTTGGCATTTCCAAGCATTTGAGCACCAGATTTGTCATCCATCATTATCACGTTGGATTAGAAATAGTGAATATTTTAGTCATTCACCTTCCATACTGTTCCTAGCTCCCATGAGCCACCTTAGCTGTTACAGAGGCTCCTGGGAAGCAGATTAGAGTTCTCCAGAGAAAGGGTTTGGAGAAAGTCATTGAAGAAGGCCAGATATAGGTGCCTGCCTCCATTGCTGATTTATATGGGAGCTCATCTAAACGGAAGCAGAAGTGGTTCTCCTAAACACCTTGGACATGGAAAGCCTCCTTGGTTCAGGTCAGAACTCTTCTCCAAATCACTGTGATACTCATGGTCCCTCTCACATTGATTGGATCCAATTGGCCCCCTGACACATTCATTACACAAGACCTCCTTATACTGCCATGTATTTGCCCACCTTAGACTTTTAGGATGTTTTTTGTGACCTAGACATGTATATGTGTGCTGCTATTCACGGAGGTGGAAGAGCACTGTGGGGGGAAGAGCAGGAACAGATGTATCAGCGTTTGTGTATCTTGCGTGCTCTTACACCTCTAGGCCATTTTTCCCTCCTCAAACTCCTTTCCTCCATGAACTTGTAACATTGAGACACAAATTGGCATTGAAGACTGATCTGTACTGGACTTATCAATATTGCCCTTTTTCTCTACACTTGTCATGCCAACAGTCTCAGTATAGGAAGACTTAGCATAGAACCTTGGTCTAAGAGATTTCATGGACAGGCCTCTTCTCCACAGTTTCTCAACCAGGATGTCATATGAAACAGATAGCAGAAACCTTCTGATGGGCTGGAGGAAGTGTGGCAATCACTGCCTCACGCACACCAGGTACACAGCCAGGAGCTGAAGTGTTCCCTTGGGGGCCAAGGGCCCAGCTCGCACTCCCAGGAGTCCATTATCACACCACAAATGAGGTCCCTGAAAGGCTATGAGTAATACAGCATCCAGGGATAAAGTATCGTACTCTCAGCCATACCATTACTCAGCAAATCCAGTCTTAAATTAGATATCTAAGCTCTAGAGCAATTCACAGACAAGATTGAGTTAATAAGTAAGAAATTATGAAGGAATCAAATGGCAGGGTCTTGTAATTAAGCCACTTCAGAGGGACAGGAGCAATTCTTCTTGACTGGGATTTTCAACCTGAAACATTCTCCTTGGGGCTACAAGTTGTCCTCAGACCTTCTTTATGCAGCACCACCCAAGGAACTAGCTATTGTAAGCAACTTTTCCTGTGGTTAACACACTCAGCAAGGATACATTAAAAAAAGGTTTAATTTCTTCCTTTGACTGAGGGGAGTTAAAGGTCTTCGACTCTGATTTAAATAATTGAATATTAATCAGGCCATGAAGAGAGAACAAAATGCCTGCATGAGGGTTAGAGCATTTATGTAGGTGTCAGGACACGTTTCAATATTTTATAATAATTATCACTGGAGCTAAGCATCAGTTCTCCCAGGTGAATGCCCTTCTTTTCTTGTTTGTGAGCAGCCCAGTCTGCTTCAACACCTTCTGAATCTAGCTGGATAGATATGATAAAGACAGGGGAAAAAAAATATGGAAAGTGTCTGTAGAAGTGGGTTTCCTGAAAGACTGTGGGTATTCAGTAGTCCTGCTGCATCACTTCCATGACTTCTTCCTTATTGATCTCCTTAAACATATGGCACTATCTTTCAGCCCTCCTTTTTTGTTTTCCTACCTCTCCGCTTGTGAAGAAAGGAGGCTGTAGCATCTCCTAACATTCCCATGCTCAAGAACATATAGCTCAAGATAGAAAAAGGAAAAATTAATTCAGAGAGTTGATTTTTGCAACAAGATCTGTCATACATTTACAGTTGGAAATGTCCATAATTTATCTGAGCCTTAGGCACTTCCTTAAACAATATCAAGCGTCCCTCAGATGTGCACCTGATAGATGGATAGATACAGATGTTGGCATTTTTGCAAATTCATGGAAAATCTTGCAAATCTTGTCCTACCGTGCTTTAAGGAGCCTTTCTACTTCACTGGTTGTTTGCACAGGGCTAGAACTCTAACAAGGAGGTTGGAGATGGGGAAGAGAGAGCTGCTTTTTCACAGAAACCTATATTCACAGGTTGCTCTGATACAAAAACTAGTCTTCCAGCAGAGAAAAGCTGGGGGTGGGTGGGAGAATAGGGGTAAATCTTCTATCTTGACAGTGACAGCACAGCTCTACTTCTTTTTGTCTTATGCTAAAAATGCATCCTTTCTTGGGACAGTAAGATGCAGAGAGGTTGTATCTGTTGGGGCTTGCTTAAAGGCAGGTGTGAGACATCATCTGTGAGGTGTCCCAAAAGAGACTAAAACTTCCTAGTAATGGAGCTCTGGTCCTCAGCAGAAGGCACTAATAGAGAACAAGGTGGAAAGCCGTAAGAGCTAAGAGAATAAGAGGAGTTACTATATAATTAACAACGGAAAATGTGTATTTTGCATTGAAGGAAACCTCAAAATTTGCATTGAGTTTGGAATTGGGAGACTGCCTGGCTCTATGGCGATGCTGAGCTAAGACAGCATTGGCAATTGTCATTTCAGTCATTTTGATAGCTATGATTTTTGTCCAAAACTGGTAGCTGCTCTTTCTCAAGCTGTCATTAGTGATTGTCACCTGGAAGAAGCACTTGCTTATCGACTGAGAACAAGGGTGATGATTCCCCCAGCAAAGCCTTACCGGTGTTACTGTGCTCTTACTGCTTCTCCACTTGTCTATGCTCATCTTGACATTTATCTCATGCTTTTTCTACATCAGATTTTTTTTCTTATTGGTTACACTGGCTGTGGAAAATTAGCCTCTTTTTTATGAGAAACTATGGGAAGGCCACTGGAAAATGATTTCTCTTATTTTTGCTTTTTTCAGAGACATGTTCCAGACCTTATGAAACTAGCAGTGGCATTTAACTCATTCTTCAAGCAAATAAGTAATATGAATTTTAAAAAAATCTTATCATATCGTTCATACCAGTGGTAGGGAGATGTGAGTTAGAGATGAGATGAGAGCCTATATTATCTGTGAAACAGAGTCACAACCTTTAACAGAAAGTTCATCTGACAAGCCAGGGACATCCCTTAAGTTGAGAAATACACCAAAATATATTAGCATCTTCAATAAAGATTTAACACTTCTATAAAATGTGATAATTCTCCTTCTCCTTTTAAAGCATAAGTAACAAACTGCAGTTCATTAGTTCACTGCCTCTGTTTTATAAATCAGAGGCAAGTAATAATAAAGAATTAAGATATTTAATTTTTAACAAATATGTTTCAAATGTATTTCTACTTTAAGGTTAACTAAAATTAAACAAATTTGATTTGTAAAATGTGACAAATCTCCAAAAGTGCATCAAGAAGCAACATATTGAAAAACAATGCTTTTAAAGTCTAAAGGTGAAGAGTTTTCACATTTTGAATGTCACTGTCTTGCTGATAGGTCTTTAGACTGCAACTTCACAGCGATAATGCACTGTTTCATAGTTACTGCCTCTAGCTGAATTCCATCTTTTTATTCATCTCAGTTCCCTAGCACTCAACTAAATAACACCATTAACCCAGAGTATTTTAATTCCAGAATTGAAAGTGTAGAGATGGGTGCTTTTAGTCCAGTATTTTCCTTTAAGTGGTATTTTTCAAGGGAACAACATTCAAGGGAAAAAATAATAACTCAAGATAATGCACAACACAGTACTTACATACCACCATATTTTAATACATTTGGAACACAAAACTACAAGAGTAGAAGGAAAGAATTTTAACTGCTACCATTACTATTAACCATGTATTATTCACCAAGACAAATTAGCCAAGCTCAGTCCTGCACTTAACAGGTGCAGCTCCGTAATAGTTATGTGTTAGATATCTCACATCACATGGCTGATGTTAAGCATTCCAAAGTGCTCATTTGTGAATATTACCTACTTTTCCTTCAGGATATTACATAGATTCAAGAAAACTGGGAACTGAAAATAATGTGCAGCAAGATTTAATCATTACAGCACAGTCCGAGGCTAATGAATTCTAATCTTGATCCTGACACTGGCTTGTTCAATCTCCTTTTGTTTGTTTCCTGACCTGTAAAACAGAGATAATATTTTACTTGGATATTAAGGTCCTTAGATATAAAACATTGAAGAATGTAAAAAAGATCACTGTTATATGCAACACACATTTCTTTCTTCATAGCATTTCTTAATTTTTCCCTGTAGTACATACACAAAAAACCCCAGATTTTTTTACCCAGACTATAAATTCTTATATACATTCACACAGAACAAACCAAAACAGTCAGATTAACTTTGAGAGGTGGGAAAGAAACTAGTTCATTTTTGCTTGAACTGAAAAATAAATTTTACATCAACAACATATTGACTTGAAATAGAGAAATGAAAATTGAGTCATGGATTTGAAAACAGCCACAATTTTCATTTAATACATGAATAATTTTTATTAATATATTTGTGAACTATTTCTCGTTTTTTTATGTATATATACCATAGCAAAGCCATTCCTATGGGAACAGTTATTGGTTGTCCCTTTGCGTTAAACTAACTGTATCTTAACAGGGTGCTCTTACATTATTCGGATGGGCTAAATCTTCCTATTTGTCTGTGAAGTGTATGTCTGGAAACAAAGAAGGACATAATATTTCATTTTTTTTAGTAGCATAGTAAATAATCATTGAGAAAGTAAGATAGAATTTACAAAAATCTGTAAAAGAACTTCAGAGCACGAAGTGGTGGCTGTACACACATATATTCAGCTGCTAGTACCAGCTTTGAACAACTAAATAGGATACCAAATCCCAACTGATAAATGAGTCCTCAGATTTTGACTCTGTCCCACTCTCGTTGCTCCACCGCAGGGAAGTGATGGCAGCCTGCATGGGGCAGAGATGCTTCTGCTCCCCAAGTTCCAGCCATCAGGAGCCAGGTGGGGACATATCTTGGCTCAGTACCCAGCCATAATCACACTGTCTTTGCCAGAAGCAGTCCAGAAAAGAGCCATTAGACTAAACGTTTCAGACACTCCAAGAGGGGACTGCCAAAAAACCTGTTAAATGTTAACCAGGAGACGATCAGCTTGTGGCCTGGCTTGATCTGTGCTAGGTCAGAAATATGATAACCAAGTCTGAGAAGTCTGGTGAGGTAAGGGACCTGGGTTGAGGTTGTCCGCCTTGATCAGCTCCGAGTTCAAAGTCTTCCTTAGTCTTCCGCAGTGGAGTAGTCTAATTTATGAAATGGGAGTGAAATCTGTATAACTGTTATGACATAAAACTCCGAATGCAAGCAGCTTCCTACATTCATTACATGTTTTCTTTCTGGTAATTTATGTGGTGATACTGAGGTAAGTATTATGCACTGTAATGTAAGAAATTAATTTATTAATTCTGGTCTTACTGAGACATAAACAGACCACACACCGAACTGCAAAACATGAACAGCTGGATGATGTTCTGATAAGTCATAAGCCTGTGTAATACAAAATTACACATGCCCCCACTGGTGAATTTAGGAATGTTTTCAAAGTTTTATAAAGCTTTAACGAAACAAGAATTAGGAAATAAAAACACTATACAAGCTGGTAGAGCATTTTCTGG
This sequence comes from Pygoscelis adeliae, assembly GCF_000699105.1. Classification (NCBI taxonomy): domain Eukaryota; kingdom Metazoa; phylum Chordata; class Aves; order Sphenisciformes; family Spheniscidae; genus Pygoscelis; species Pygoscelis adeliae. The sequence continues at coordinate 1,285,956 of NW_008825216.1, read as the reverse complement.
ACAGGTAGCATTGCTTGTCCAGTAAAACTGTGGCAGTTTTTCTTGTCCGCAATACAATTCCACTTTTTAGGTTGGTTTACTGCTAGGACCTTCCAATTTTTCTTCTACTTTCACAGTCAGTTCATACATACAACTAGGAAACTTGGCACTTAGAGATCAAACATGCTTTTCATTGCATGTGGTTCCAAGGATTCTCCTGGGGAAAAAAAAAAGGCTGCAAAACCTAACGAGTCTTAAGAATGAGGCAGTGCAGCTTCAGGTGATGGCCGGGACACAGGAGGGAGGTTTAGGGGACACTGGTCTTGAGCTGCAGCTGAGGGATTCTCGGAGAAAGCCCAGATATCAAGAGGGAGGTAGAGTTATGGTTGCTTATATTTAGACGACAGGTGTCAATAGCTTCCCTCAGGTAACAATCTTACCTAGAGGGGGTACAGGAGTGCTGGCAGGCTCTGCATTAGTGCAAATCCATGAATTAGGCATTTTGAGAGCCTTAGTTGGCTTTTGGCTCATATAAGGTTATCAAATCCAGCACAAATCTGTTCCTTTGCAAGCAGTGAAATAAATATTCAGTTGTTCAAAAGATTATAATCTTCCATGAATTCTGTATTTTCCCTTGTTTTTAGAAAGATCTGTTAGGAAAAATTCACCAGAGGTAGAGTGAGAATATATGTCTGGAACTAAGAACAGTGTGTTGTGGTAATTAAGAAATCTGAATCTAGAGAAATTTGCACAAATGTAATAGACAACATTTTACCTTCCTTTCTTCTCATGTCCTGGTGGCTTTCCCTCTACTGCACAGTGGTTCTGGCATTTTGGAAGCCCTTTTCAGTTATTGATTGAAATAAAGCAGTCCAGTTTGCTGACATTAGTGTCACACTCCTAAAGAAAACTAAAAAAAATATTACATCTTTACATTTATTTTTCGTCACTTGCAAGACTTGAGTTGCAGTTTATTTCAGGCATTGCACTTCAGTTTTAGAAATTCAGTTTATTGAACTTGTTGTAAAATAATATCTGAGTAATGAGTTTAATGGAACATAGAGCACCTTTGCGTATGAAGCATGGTCAGAATTGTTTTTGTGAACTACATTGTTCAAATAATGCTGTATCCAATATAGACAAGGCCTGAGAGTGGAAGTTGTTTATGCTATTGAAATATTCTACAGTTTGCTGTCTTCATTTTTACATACTCTGCTGACTGGGAGGGCAAGTGAAGTCTAAATCACCTGTTAGAACACCGTCTTTATTGTTCTGCCACATGTTTTTATGTGGGTGTGAAATTACTGTTGCGGTAACTACTGAACTTTTCATTTTGATAATCTGTGTTACCCTTTCAGCATTTCTTTCCCTGCAGTACCTTCCAGCTGGATTAATTTTATCTTAATACTCTGGGTGGAAAACTATGTTTCAAGGTCTGATTCTTGAATGGCCAGATAACAGCGCCATTTAATATGAGGTTGCAAGTCTGGAGCAGATTTCAGCACAACACTGTTGGCTGTTGGAGAGCTGGCAGTAAGGAGGTCGGGATTCTCTTATTTTGTGGCTAATATGTCATGAGCGATAGCTACAAGACTTGAGTGGAGCACGCACAGTATACGTGCTTCTCTCACGTGCCTGATATGTTGGCTGACATGACATTGCTCACTTCCTCAGAGGCATTAAATCAGAGCAAAGCTTGTTCTACATGGGGGAGGTCATGAACAGAATAATTCTGAACAGTTTCCATTAAAATAGTGTCAGGAGCAGAAAAACTGAGGATTTTATGCACCTCTAAGAGAATATTAGACTTGTCAGAGATACATGAGCAACGTGGAAGTGTGATTGTTAATTAAAACGCATTTTTTCTTCATTGAGAAATGAGAATTGGTCAGTGGAGAATTAGAAGCAGTAACTGTTTTGAGAGAGGGCAATTTATGTGTAGTCAGATGGCTGATCCATCATAGACAAGGTGCTTTAGGAAAGAAGTGGAAGCAAATAGGATAGAATAAGTAGGTAGTAGGAACAATCCTGGATAACAAAGGAAGAGAAAGGAAAAATATGGTAGGATAGAAAGAAAAAGAAAACTGAAGATGGAAGATTAATTAGTCCAAATCAAGGTAGATAACCTACATTATTTGTGTTTTTTCTTAGAACAGAACAGAATAGACTATTTCAGTTGGAAGGGACCTATAACAATCATCTAGTCCAACTGCCTGACCAGTTCAGGGCTGACCAAGTTAAAGCATGTTATCAAGGGCATTGTCCAAATGCCTCTGAAACACTGACAGGCTTGGGGCATCGACCAGCTCTCTGGGAAGCCTGTTCCAGTGTTTGACCACCCTTTCAGTAAATAAATGCTTCCTAATGTCCAGTCTGAACCTCCCCTGATGCAGCTTTGAATCATTCTCACGTGTCCTATCCCTGGATACCAGGGAGAAGAGCTCAGCACCTCCCTCTCCACGTCCCCTCCTCAGGAATCTGTAGAGAGCAATGAGGTCGCCCCTCAGCTTCCTCCTCTCCAAACTAGGGAAGCCCAAAGTCCTCAGCCGTTCCTCATAGGACATTCCTTCCAGCTCTTTCACCAGCTTTGTTGCCCTCCTCTGGACACATTCAAGGACCTTCACATGCCTTTTAAATGGTGGGGCCCAGACCTGCACACAGCACTCAAGGTGAGGCTGCACCAACGCTGAGTACAGCAGGATAATCACCTCTCTTGACCAGCTGGTTATACTGTGTTTGATGCACCCCAGGATGCGGTTTGCCCTCTTGGCTGCCAGGGCACACTGCTGGCTCATGTTGAGCCTGCTGTCCACCAGCACCCCCAGATCCCCTTCTGCAGGGCTGCTCTCCAGCCACCCCTCTCCCAATTTATACTTGTGCTTGGCATTACTCCATCTTAGGTGCAGAACATGGCTACATACTGGACCTTAAGCCTTACTTTTTCATCAGTACATGGCATTTCCAAATAACTAATCATGTTTGCATTGTTGGGAGTTGAGATGAATTAGATCGACTTCATACATCACATACCGTGCTTTCTCTGATCCTGTCAGCCTCAAAAGTGACCTCAAAGCATAAATGTTACTTAGGAAGCCCTTAGCTCTGCCAGCCTGGTCTTCCTCCTGAAGAATTTCTACTATTACTAAACTCTGGAAAAAAGTTCGATTTTTATTTAAGATGAATAAAAATAAATGCAGGTTTTCAACTGTTGCTGAATGTGTTTGAGGAACTTGTTGTGTGAATAATCTGGAGAAAAGACAATGTAAAGTACATGAGGTCACTGACGCTTTCTTAGAGGAAATGAAGCAAAATGAAGAAAAATGAAAAACGCTTTGTTACGCAGGTTTTAGATATAAGTAGAATGGTTTAAGACTTCTAACAAAGTGATTCATCAAAATAAAAAAAAAAAATGGTCTGATGTAACTGACTGCTAATACCAAATAGTCCTGAGTCACACCTTCCCAAAATACCAGAAAACTGGATGACCTTATCTCTGACTTACGTCTAATGTTCAGACACAGAATATCTGACACAGAAATATCTGACACAAGAAGTATAGGTGTTTAGTCTTTTATGAAATAAAAATCCCTGCAACATCAAAAGGAAAAGAAAAACTGTTTTAGAAACTACTTTAACATACTGAAGAAGAACATTTTCTCACTGTTTTTGCTTCTGTTTGACTTCACACTCCTGCAACGAAAAGATCTTGAGGCTTTAAAAATAATGTTTTCTAGAAAGATAAACTATGTGCACAAAGGTCAGGTGTTCATTGCTGTGAGTTACTTCCACCTAGAAAAAGCATAAGAAATGAGACAGTGTGCAGTTTCCCCAGTATATAATAGCTATACTTCAGAAAGCCTGAAAAGAATGTGCAAGTTATGCATACATCTAGTCCTTTAAGAATTGATAGTAGTGAATAATACTGTGGTAAAATTAGTACAAAATTACATACAAGCTACAAGATACATTTTCATATACAAGAAAAAAAAGTATTGTCATTTGAGCAGGAGAAAAATGAGCTTCACAAGAGGTACCGCTGCCTTCAATCAACTGTTAGATGATCTTGCACTGTTACACATTATGAAGGGCCGCTGGTTACAACCCTAGCATATATGCAGTGTAAAAAAGACCTAATTCATATAACTCTCTGCTGGAAATCATCAACCATTACTCCAGAATAAAGCAGACTCATCCACTTGATCTGGATACGTAAGAACAGATGTTTCCTAATTAGAATCTAATAGAAACTCATCAGTATTATGTATCTATTAGATTTGCAACAGAAGACAAGTCCCTCTTTGATATCTCTTAATGTTATCAGCCAAGTATATTAGCAATTAGAGCACAGAAAATTTTCAGAAGACTTGGTGGTAAAAATAAAATACTTGTTTCATAATGGTAGTAGAAAGGGAAAGCTTTATGATTTCTTACCCAGTGTTTCACTCAGACCATATGAGACCTACAAGAAACATTAGAAACAGAGACAGTGATTTCTTAGTAAACATATGAAATATTACAATATATTAAATACAACAACTGCAACTCATCAATATACATCATCAAGGGGAAATACTTTTTTTTTTAAACCTAACCTGGAAACATAGGTAGTTTTAGGAAACAAAAGTTTATGCATGATGAACTTAGTGACGATGATTGTGTGGAAATGTAAGTAAACAAGTGTTCACTGGTGAATTAGAGGAACAACCTCTGTGTACACGAATGCCCAAAAGGCAGGTGGAGTGCTTATCTGTGCTACTAAGGGTATGCATTATGCACTTAAATGTCTGTTTTTCTTGCTCTCTCTGTGTTGCATTCATTGGACTCACACTTCTGAAAACCATTTGATTTAACATATCTTTTGACACTTGTACATAATGGGAGGAATACAACCTGAGGGACCCAGAGCTATTTTAGTGTAATTTGGTCAGACTACATATTAAACCAACATATACTCATCTTATTGCTGCTGCTTCTTTCCTTGAAACCCATGCTCTGGAAATCACCATCATTATGTGCCTCTGGACAGATCCTTAATGTCTGCCCAAGGTGTGGTTTATGGGCTCAAAGGTAAAAGTTATGTTGAATAATGGCAGGTATGATCTGAGCTAATAAATATCTCCAAATTGAATCTAGTATTGTATATCCTTGACAGATTCATAATCCATAATGAATTTAATATCCAACAAACATTTTAAAATTAATCACTAATGGTCAGATTGAATAACCTGCTGTCTAGTTTGTGATGTATATTAATGCTTTTAGCAGATCTACAGGCTAAAATATTAAGTTAAACATTTCCTCACCAAAATCTCAATAGCTATACTACAGAAAGTAATATTTTAAAACTAGTACATCCATGTGTCTTTTTGGTCTGTTTTTTAAGAGGCAACATGAAAAGAGTAAGGCCACTTAAATGAAAAATTATTGTAATAATAAAAAGTACATTCTTAACGAAATTTAAGAGTGAAATTTCTTTTTTATAATGTTCTTTACATGCAACATATAAAGTAACTTCATATTTTGATAATGAAAATGTCACCTAAGTCAGCGTTGAAATCAAAGTAACAGACACCTCCAAACAAATATCTCAGTCTTTCTCTCCGATTGTTTTACAGTCCTTCCTTTTAAGGACTGGTTTTAAGATATTTTAGCTGTTGTCTTAATTCTGAGCAGCTAGTAATTTCCTCATTAATTTGGCTCTGCAATCTGCTTAAGATGACAAAAGTTGAAGGCTGCCTAAAAATAAGACTTTTCAAAGCAGTATGACATTCACAGTAAATACTGTATTTGTGTATGCCACCCAAAAATCTGGACATCAGAAATCAGTAGCGATTAAACACTGTGGACATACCCAGTTTTTCCACTAAACTTGATGTATCAAGCAGTTGCCACCATTTGCCCAGATTTCTGTTTCAAAGCTGTATAAGGCTGCATTGCAGTGACTCACTCCTGAGGTGAAAAAGGCTTGGATCACAAAAAAGCTGCGTATGAACAAAGTATTTAGAACTCAGCTGGAGTGGAGAAGTGAAAAACAACTTTCTTTACCAATGCTGCCCTGCAACTATCTATCATCCACAGAAAATACAGCTACTATTGTGAACTCAAGCTAGAAAGGAAAGGCATGTGCTTTCAACCTCTCAGTGGCATGATGTTTGTTGTGCAAGGTGGCCTCAGGTTTATCTGTATCAACTCCCCTTCAGTGCCCCTTATCCATGCCCAAGCACCGGACCAGGTATTTAGTATCACAGATCATGTAGATCATGAAAAAGCTATTAACTTCCCTTCCAGGTACACTGGTGAGGCACTGGTGCCACTTCAGCAGTGTTCACAGAAGATTTCTGGTTGCAGTTGTGTTGCAGCAGCGTAAGACGCTACTGCACGTGCACGCACTCCCATTGCACCCTCCTTCTTGTCACTAGTGGTCCCTGCATCCTCATACCCATTGGCAAAACTGTATGTGACAGTTACCCTATGCTCATTCGGTCAAAGAGGTCTGGGTGAGTCCGAGTGCTTTCAAGCGGGAGGTTGATGCTTGCTTTTGGTTGCCTTTTTTTCCTTTCCCACCAAGTTCGATTGACAGCAGCAGTTTACAGAAGGGAACATGTGTGATGATGCCAGCAGATCTGACAAAGCAGTAATCTCCAGTGGGGAAGTGGTGATAATTTGCTTAGGGAGGTAGCATTTTATCTTCTCAAACAAAACCTTAGACACCTTAGGATAGTGTGCCAGCTCCTGCCTTTTACTAGTTATGCTACTTGCAGATTGATATGATTATTTCTGTCAACCTTCCTCTCGCCCCATCCCCCAGAAACCCCCAGTAGTATAGCAATATGTGGTTGTCCTGCATTATGATTTTGTGTTTCATAACAATTTTAGGAAGAATTATGCTTTTGAGTCCCTCTAATAGTAATTTTTTTTTGTTTTCTTATCAATTACAAGCTATCCCCAAACAATTCAACCACTTCTTTCCTTACTTAAAAAACAAACAAGACAATAAAGCTGGATAACTGTTCAATTTTAGTTTTGATAGCTAACTTGCCTGTTATTTCACATTTAAAAGTTTGTTTGTAGAACATAATATACAGAAATTAGTGATTTTTAATCTAAGAGGTCTTATGCCTGTGGTCTTAGCATGTCAAAGAGAATGCGAGGTTAGGAAAGGACGGCTGGCTGGATGTTGAAAGTAATGTATGTTCTGGCTGTCTGGGATTCTTGGCAACTTTGTTATTTGAGGAAGCACACTCTTTAAATGTTGCTCAAGCATTAGAGGCTTACCCTTCTCTTCCCACTACCTCCTCTTCTTAGCACAAACTGTTTCACTGACTTCCATATCTATAATTTGGCCCTGAGCATCTAAAGATGGATGAACTCATCTTGGAAACAAATAAGAAGTGAGAGAGAAAAATCTATGTGATATTTTATATTCCCTGGTGCCCCTGGTGTTCAGCCCTCAAATTCCCTGCTTTCTTGAGGAGGTGGTAATTTTAAAAACCAAGAAGAATTACAAGCTAAACCTAGGCTTTTAGTGCTGTCACTTCTGCACTGCATTCCCTACTGTCTCTGTTGGAAATGTGCCTTAACTTCTAGTATCTGATACTGAAATGATATCAGAGGCATAGGAGATCAAGCCAGAGTAGAGCCATTGTGAGGGGTTTGCCTTCCAGTTTGGATTTGGGTGTGTAGGAAGTTTACGAGGATTTTTTTTTTTCCCCTGACATGCAGTTCTGATATCTAGCTGTATTGCAGACAGCCTGAATCAATATGATGGTCAAACCACAGAAGACACCACCCACCCGCTCACAGTCCTCAAAGGAGAAATGAGGGCACTTTAATAAGAGTGAAAAAGCTTTCTTGATGTGTCAAGTATGTCAGTTTTCTGTGCAAAGTGAGAGCTGAGGCTTCGCAGGGTAAATCATCCTGAGAAATACAAGGAGCTCTTATCCACTTTAGAGTGAAAAGAAAAAGCAGGCAATCTTTTTAAAGCATAGCTTTGATTCAAGTGAATCAATTAGTAGTTAACCACATGCTTAATTTTAAAAGATTGAAATGCAAATAATTGCATAATGTTACTTGAATTGTTTTAAAATATATTAATCAAAATTCCTGTCTTGGATAAGAGTGTTAGCTGATACTTCACTCATGCCCACATGCATTTCCATACTTACAGTCATTTATGCTTCCTCTGATCATCTTTGAGCAGCCTCTGACTGGCAAGTTTGCATGCACTAGTGAAAAAAAGAGCACAAAGGACAAGTTCCTCTAGCTGTCCTTAACAGACTCTTGTAACAAAAAGGAGAATTTCCTTTTCCTAAATCCAATGAGAATGCATGACAGCTAAAAGAGTGTGATGTGTTTGATAGGACCATTTCTCCCTCCTTTATTCACTATGCAGTGGCAAAATTGGACAGTAACATTGCATAGGTCCTTCATGTTCAGGGTGTCAGGAAAGCATCTGAAAAGCAACCTGGTGTGATCTCATCTGTGCCTCATTGTGAGCTGTATTGACATGACTCCCTCCTCAAAAAGCATTACTTAGCAGTGGCTCAATAAATCACCCCCTGGAAGGGTGTTCCCACTGACTGTATAATATCCTGATAGAGGCTATGCTCCCAACCTGAGTTTTTCCAGTTAGGTTACACAGAGTTTTTTGAAACTCCCTTCTTAAGATGTTACATTTACCTCACTTTAGACTTCAAGTAACTCCACATACATCAGTCTTCTAGTGAAGGTAAATTTTATGCTCTGTGTATGACTAAGGTATATCTATGGAGTATTAAAAAAGGAGACTTTCAGGTCTGGAAGAACTACAGGTTGATTCCACTTCTACAATAACTTTCAATTCCTGCTCAAGACAGGTCTTAGAGAGACCACTTTAAGAAACTGTATTCGTGCCACTAAACTACTCAGCTGCTATTTTTCCAGGTAGTCAATGATTTGGTAGTTTAAGATAGGTATGAATTTGCAATAAAGAGTTGTTCCAATTTGATGTTAGTTTTACTGATAACCTGCAGATTATGTTCACTAAAATGCTATTTGTGTTATTTTACTGTCATGAGAAACAAATGCACTATAAATACAGCTTCAAGCAAAGCATAGTGTATTGAGGATATGTTCACTTAATTTAGTTGTTAAATACCCACTCAAACTATAAACAAATAGCTACTTGAAAGTCTGCATTATCTGCATTTCTCTTTGGATGGAGTGACAATGAGTTTCTGTTGTCAGTGGCATTTCTTTTAATTTATTTTATTGTTTAGTTTTGTTTGTCTTTTTTTTCCCCCTTAACTGACATGTTTTCAGAATCTATGGTGTTTTTCTTTTTTAGGAGTGTTGCTAAAGAGAAGCTTTAATTTAAAAATGTAAACAGCGTTTCCCTGGCAGGTATAGACAATCTTGTGAAAGGCAAGCCAGATACAGCTCCTGTAAGAAAGCTGGAAAGCACGGGCTTTAAATCCAAAATAAGATGACAGTTTTTGCATTCCTCAATATCTTTGAAAGGGAAGGAAACCTCTACTAGCTCTTTCTTTTGCAGCAATCAGGAGGAAAATTCTTTAGGTGAGCCCCAGAGCTTTGTGTTGTTTGCTGCCTGAGTAGGCTGAATATCAGGTGCATTCATATACCACAAATAACATATTGGTAATATTTAGAACTAGAGGAAAATAAGGTGCTTTGCATGAAATAATTCACCACATTAATTTATCACAGGACAAAGTGTATTAGGATGGACACAGAGTCAAGATGTTTAACCCTGCAAGAAAACATATCTCCGATAGTGGTGGACTCAACCTCCTGAATCATAAAAAGCCCTGGCTATTTCTTTCCCCCTAACTTCAGAAACAGTGTTCAACACCTAAAAAACATTTTAACAGAGACTTACTTTTCTGCTGAAATGTGGATGTGTGAAGAGAAGGCTCTGCTAAGGTTTTTTTTATAACTAAACTTTAAGAAAATGCAAATTGGAATAATTTTGCTTAATTTTGTCAAAAAATTTAGAGAATGAACTAATAGTGGTCAAAACAGCGGAACACCTTGCCTCAGAATATAACCTCTCTCATACCATTAACATTAACTCTGGCATTTACCTGAAACAACTCTGTCTGTCTTGATGGGCCTTTGGAACTGTTTTGAACCTGCTGTTCAGGAGCCATAGAGCACCTAAAGAGAATTTAGGAAAAAGAAAATTTACTATAGCTATTTGGATTGCGTGCAACAGAAAAAAAAATACAAATTATTCAAATTTTTGGTGTTCTGCAGACCATATATTAACAAAACACCCAACATTCTCCAAAACCTGTAGCACAGAATAATTGAAACTTCAGATGAATATGCAGTAAGGTACAGTTCATTATGCCCCCAAAAAATCAGATTATCTAAACTATGTAGCTTTTTGTTATTTTTGGAATTGCTTGTCCCTTTATGTGTCATAGCAGAAACCTTAGCATGTATGTTATAAAATAAAACCTCAAAACTGTGGGGATATTTTTCATTTTAAAGGAAAAGTTATTAACTTTGTTAGGTGTATATATATGTGTGTAATTGTATATCACACACAGGCAGGCTAATTATTCCAATGATAACAATAATTCCAGAAGCCAACTGTCCCACAAACAGTGCCTTAGCTTTATAACCATCACCTTAGTTGTACTTTCAGGCATTTCAGGAATTGACCTCATTCTAAAAAGAGTCAACAAGAAGAAGACTCAGAGAATCCTTTTGGTATTTCTGACTTTTGTTAGTAAGGAAACCTCTCAACTATTCTCTATCCATATTGATCTTTACCCAAATTCATATCACAGCTTGAGAGAACTGCAGGTAGCAGGAAGCACACTCGTGGTCTGAAGTGCACCAACTTTCCAGTTACTACATCTAGTATCTCTTTATATCACTTGCTCAGAGTGTGTGTGTATACATATACAAGAAGATAACCTGGTTTGCAGATCTGAAACAGCTGGTTCCTGGGGTGGGGTGGGTTTTCTGCAAAATAGTCAGCCTTTATTGGCAAAGACAAAGAAACCCAATTCACTTCTTAATTGTTTCTTGTCAAATGAGTTTGGCTTGCAAATTCTTTACTGTCATGGGATGGACAGTAGAGATCTTTTGACTCCTAAAAAGTTTTCCAGCAGCTTACACAATAGTAAGAGAAAAGAGCTGATGTTCACTGGGTCAAAAGCTGAACTTGTGGCAATAATGTTGTGTTGTTGCAAGAAAAGAAACTCACATGTGTAGACATGAGAGCTGCCAGTAAGACCCACGGATAACCCTGCAGCTCTGGTCAGGACTAGTAGGACTCAGTGGGAATACTGTGTCCAAGTTTAGGTAGCACATCTCAAGAGAGACATTGACAAAGTGAGAAAGACCAGGGGAGAGCCAGAAGAAAACATTGAAGGTGTTCGAAGCACAAAATGGAGAAAAAAAACCCAAAAAACCCAAAAAAACCCCATTATTTAAGACTACAGAAGAGAATCTTAAGAGAAGACAAGATAAAGCTCTCCAGTTACACTAAAGCGCTTGTAGAAAGCAAGGAAACAAGTTGTCTGTTGACAGGAGAAGCGTCTTAATCGTTGGTTTAGACAGCAGCAAGCAAAGACTAGATTATCTGCAGGAAAAGCTAAAGCTTTCTTAAAAAAAAAGAAAAGTGAGGCTGTGGTTACTCAGGTGGGCTAAGGACCCTCCTTTTCTGGATGGAGTATGCCAGGAAACATCTCACAGGAGCGGTGTAGATAGCTGGTCCTGTTTTATGGCAGAGGAGAATAGCAGGTAATTTCCTGAAGTCCTCTTTAAACCTTGTTCACTGTGATCCTCTGAAT
>NW_008825216.1:1273345-1274125 GCF_000699105.1 Pygoscelis adeliae | reverse complement strand
ATTGAGCCACAATACTGGCAGTTTTGATCAGAAGAAAGACTCAGAGTGTCACAGCCAATATTTCTGGCATTTCACAATGGAGAAATCAGAAGAAAGAGAAGGAATTGCTAGGTAATTGTAGCCCAGAGTTTGAGAAAAATAAGCTGCTCCTGTGGCAGTTACGTACCTAGCCATTTTATCAGTAAATGGGTTGCCCGCACTACAGGGCTTGTTCTTAAAACATCGTCATTACTCCAAAGAGAAACCTAGAATCATACTTCTGCATGTCATTGCAATTAATTCCCTTGCTATGCTGCTTAACTCATGCCATCAGTTATAACTTGCTGCTAAAGCCCACAAACACATTTCTACAGAGCAAATTTACATCATGTAACACCCACTGTCTAAAAAATACGCCTTCTTAAACTGGCAATAGGTGAATATCTTCATCAAAAGGAAGCAAACACTCAGCGCGTGTGCTTCAAAACTCGTCTACTGTGGTTGCAACTGTTAGAAAGTGTTATCACTTAAATGGATAAATAAATTGAAAGATTTGACAGTGTCTGCCATTGTTTCTCCTTTTGGTAAGTTTTCCTTGTCCAGTGCTACCAGCAACAGAGAAGGCTTTGTGGCACCAGTCTGTGCAAGAGCACGGGTTTGACGGTGAGAATACCTTTGACAAGTTGTTGGCAGCAGACAGGACGTGGCTGGGCAGCGGCGCTGCCCTTTGCTGTGGGGGGGTGATCAGCAGATGTAGCCTGCTAGTGCTAGGCTCGTACTTCTCATGAGAAAACAGATTTT
>NW_008825216.1:1256673-1273301 GCF_000699105.1 Pygoscelis adeliae | reverse complement strand
CTGACCTCTCAATTTTCAAAGAGTAAGCAGACTCTCAGAGGAGAGGAGAGATCTGTGATAACCTTTCCTCATAATGTGGGGGACAGAAATTATGTTTAGCCGAGCGTTGCTTCTTTCTTTTGCAGGCAAGCAAGAAGTGCATCGTTTTGCTTGTGTTCATACGCAGGACAGTGAGGTCTCACCTGGGTTTCCTAAGTTGAGCACTAGGTAGTTTCCTACATGCTGTTGGATAAAATTATGTCCTAATTTTTTTTAATTCTCACATGTTAGGGAGCAACAGAAACTTCTGCCAAGCAATTAGTGTGTTTTAAAATGAAGGATAACACCATAACAATTATATAATTTTTAAGGATTTTTTTAATATAGAAATAAAATTTCTGACTAAAAGACATTCTAAACAAACCACAAAATAAGAGTCACCTGTGCCTACCCATTTGAAGACAAAAGTATAACAGAAAAGAGGCAGTCACTTAGGGTTTTCTTTTTGTTGTGTTGACCCTTAAATTTTGAATGGATAATTGAGTGTGTATATAAATATATGCATATTCAACAACATTATGCCACAAGAGTTACACACTTGTAATTTATTGGAGTATTTTTTTAAGTCACTTTAGTCCCTTTACCTCAGTCTTGTCCTAAGAACATGTGAATTGAGGACAGCTGTGTGAAAATCAACACCTTCAATAAAAAGTTCACGAGTTCATGATTGGCAAGAGGACTGGAGTTCACAGGCTGGTTCAGCAACTACTTAACAGCTTGCCCTCAAGGTACAAGAGAAAAGGGAAGTAGTTTAACGCTTTCTTTTATGCTGTCTACAAATGTCTTGAAGCAATTTAATAGGTTATAATGAGCTAGAAATTGGGAAGTGAAGAACATGAAGGGTTGTGCACTAAAGGTTTCTAGATTTCTTTTTCTCTTATTTTTTGATAAGTAAATATATTGAATTTATTAAGTGTATTACATATGACTACTTTATAACTATTTAATAGATAGAACAGAGCAGGGGACAGATTCCCCAGAAAACTCAGGGCTAGTTATAGTATTGTTTGCGATTTTAATTTTTTTTTAATTCATTTGGCACAGTATTTAAATTGCTTCTTCCTCTTATTTAGAGATGTGTGATGTATCTTGGGGGGAAAAAACATCATAATTGTATTGTTCTACCTTTCTTCTTCATAAATGTTATTATCTTTGCCAAAAGATATTTATGTTGTGTAAAAAATCATTCCTTCTATAAGTTGATATCAGCTGCTGCCTTTCTTTTGATAGATCAGTAATCATTTCAAAAACAAAACAGGAGTGAAGGATGCACTATCCAAAAACCTATTCAGAAAAAACTGTTTCCTCAACTAAAAGTTAAGCCCCACAGGTTAAAAAAAAAATTAATGATACAATAATATGCTTTTCTTTCTGCTTCTAAGACATTTTTTAAATTTTAGTATCTAGTTGTTTTATTTTAATTTTTTTCAAGATTAAGTGCTTAGTACTTAGTTAGTTGTATGTCTGGTCTGATCCTTGTCAACAGCTGTGCCAAGTCTTCAATAGCTCTCACTGAACTCTGTAAACTCCCATACTTTTACCTATGCTGAAAGTCATGGCCCTTTAATTTGTGTTTTATCAAACTTTAAGCACAGCTTTAATCTCTTAGCATCAGTCAGAGAAAAAAGTGAAGGTATGTAAGAAAGTGTGTGCCTTGCTCCATAGTCTGTTATTTCCCCCCCTCCAGACTTAGTGTGATGGTTTGGTAGTTACAGTCAAATCAAAGGATGAAGACACGTGAAACTGCATAAAAAATAACAGCTTGACTTTTTATCTTTTTAGTTTTTACTTTTTCTCCTTTTCAAATATCGCCTCTCTGAACTTTATTAGCTGCAGTGCTAAGTTGAAGAGTGGGCTGGTAAGGCTGATATCATGGAACTGTATTCATTAAGATTCCTTTTTGTTGTTGCTATTTTATATCTGAAATCAAAGTAGTTCTCTGTGTGTGAAATGTAGAAAGGATGTGATTTTGATGTTGTGGACCACTAAAGGAAGAAGGTCTAATAGTCACGGAAGCTGACTGAAGGAGCTCTTCAATCTGATGGTCCTAGACTTTATATTGGAAGTTTTGTTGTTGCATTTAAACTGTATGAAGCTACAAACCAGCTTAACAGCTTATGTTTGAATATGACACACAAGCTGTGGAACTCAATTGGTTGTACAGAATTTCACATACAATTCTGTTTCCTGGAACTGGAAGAAAAACAGGCAAATGAAGAATTACAGATGTTACTGGAGCTTACAGGATCTGTCCTTGTCCAGATCAATGTATGTGGGGTTCTTTTGTTTTGTTTTTTAATATGAATGGAGTAAAAAGATTGCATTCTTTACTCTGTTTTCTGTTTGCATTGAAAATTTGTCTCACAAATGATCTTGTTAAATCCTTACTTTTTTCCCCCCTAGCATTGGAAATAATAAGGAAAGTTTTATTTTTAGTAGTTGTAATTCATGTATTCTCAGTTTATCAATACACTATATAATGTATGTTTTTCAGTAGTCTTAAAAAAAAGTGAGCTCTAATTTAAAAAAAATCATAGATATTTGACAAAAACACTTATGTTTCAGCCTTTGTAGTTTGCATCTATACGTTATACTCTAACTGATCTTGAATTCCATTTCATTAAGAAAAATAATCCAGAATACAGTCAAACATAACAAAAACAGCACTCAGAAAATTACTTATTTACTCACTTATGGCTGGAATACAGCATTTGAATTCTCCACAGGCTAGCAGCAACTGTAAAATGGGTATCCTTGGCAGTACAGTTGATGACCTTATATGAAATGTTGTGCTTTGAGCAGCTCTAGGCTGTGCTTCTAAGTCTGTCTTTTACGTGTGCCTACAGCTGAGACTGTCCCTGTAGATGTTCTGCAGTCACCACCTGCTCTGCCAAACAGAGCCCAAGGCTCACACAGCAGCAACTGGAAACTTTACATACAGCTGAATTGCCAGAGAGTTCAGGAAAATATGTCCTGATTTATGTTTGCTGGATACACTCTGTTTCTGCGACAGGCAAAATCAAAATAGCTATTAGTTTTATAGTCAAAATTCACCCATATCCTTTAGTCTAAATCCTTTAGTCTAAATCTCTTGCTTGTTCTCTGCTGCCAGCTGTAATTATTTTCTATAAAGGTAACATACTCTAAAACAGAAGGACCAAAAATTTGTCCTTTTCGGCAAGTATTTTTTTTCATGTGCAAAACATAATATTAATATTATTTGAGGAAAAACAAACATGTAAGCTCATCATCCTAATCACTGTTAGCACAAATCACTTATTTGTGTTACCTTTGTGTAAGGAGAAGAGATCGGCAGGTGAAAGTCATGAGCTGGAGCTGCAGGTAGTAGACCCACATGTTATTAACACCACCAGAGCTCTACAGTTTCTAGTCATATGGCTCTCTGTCATTCCATTGCAAAGGTTTTTATTTTGTATGTTTAAAAAATGATTGCTGGAAGACCACAAAGCCCCTATGTGCGGTAAAGTGTATTTTCTATATTTAGCACCTATGTTGTGCATTCTTGGGGAAAACCCTGAGAAGTGGTTTGACACTATGGTTTCAACTTCTAATTAAAGAAACTTTTCATGTCCAAAGGAAATGTGTGGTCCTGGGAAAAATAAAAGTGTCACTGTGCACTGGATGTGGCAGAATCCACTGACAGATATCTTGCTGCTTGTTAAGAATGTGATGGCAGCTGCACCATAGTAGAGATGATTGGCAAAACTTTGGCATGAAGGAGTTAAATACCTTTCTTGAGGTCATGCCTGACTTTCTCTATCACTTTGGGCACATTTCCCTTGTGCCCTTTTATTTGCAGTCGTGGTACTCTTGATTACAGAATGTATTTACAAACAAGGATGTTTGGCAGAGTGTGTGGTGCTACACAGTTCTGTTATGTGCCAGTTCAGAGAGACGTCAGATTAGATTATTTCAGACCAGCTCATGCAAAAGAACTATACAAGGCATGTGTGAATGGTATTGCTTGAACCATAACTAACCTGATGAAAAGCTGTATTTATTTCTAGCTAAATGGAGGTCTATTATGGTAAAAGCTAAAATTACCATGTGGTGGCCTTCAAATCAGATGCAAGCAGTGTAACTGCCATTGCAAGAGCAGAGTAAACAAGAAAACAATCTGTGCATCTAGTAAACACTCAGCATCCCAGTTTCTTTCTGTAATTCAAAGTAATGATTCCAGTTTGACCTCTTTAGCTACAGTTAAGGACAAGAACACAAATTCTTCAGAACTTGGAACGTACCAGTTTGTTCCAGCAAAGAATTTCCAAGATCATCGAGTCCAACCATCAACCCAACAACACCATGCCCATTAAACCTTTAGTCTAAATCTCTTGCTTGTTCTCTGCTGCCAGCTGTAATTATTTTCTATAAAGGTAACATACTCTAAAGCAGAAGGACCAAAAATTTGTCCTTTTCGGCAAGTATTTTTTTTCATGTGCAAAACAAAATATTAATATTATTTGAGGAAAAACAAACATGTAAGCTCATCATCCTAATCACTGTTAGCACAAATCACTTATTTGTGTTACCTTTGTGTAAGGAGAAGAGATTGGCAGGTGAAAGTCATGAGCTGGAGCTGCAGGTAGTAGACCCACATGTTATTAACACCACCAGAGCTCTACAGTTTCTAGTCATATGGCTCTCTGTCATTCCATTGCAAAGGTTTTTATTTTGTATGTTTAAAAAATGATTGCTGGAAGACCACAAAGCCCCTATGTGCGGTAAAGTGTATTTTCTATATTTAGCACCTATGTTGTGCATTCTTGGGGAAAACCCTGAGAAGTGGTTTGACACTATGGTTTCAACTTCTAATTAAAGAAACTTTTCATGTCCAAAGGAAATGTGTGGTCCTGGGAAAAATAAAAGTGTCACTGTGCACTGGATGTGGCAGAATCCACTGACAGATATCTTGCTGCTTGTTAAGAATGTGATGGCAGCTGCACCATAGTAGAGATGATTGGCAAAACTTTGGCATGAAGGAGTTAAATACCTTTCTTGAGGTCATGCCTGACTTTCTCTATCACTTTGGGCACATTTCCCTTGTGCCCTTTTATTTGCAGTCGTGGTACTCTTGATTACAGAATGTATTTACAAACAAGGATGTTTGGCAGAGTGTGTGGTGCTACACAGTTCTGTTATGTGCCAGTTCAGAGAGACGTCAGATTAGATTATTTCAGACCAGCTCATGCAAAAGAACTATACAAGGCATGTGTGAATGGTATTGCTTGAACCATAACTAACCTGATGAAAAGCTGTATTTATTTCTAGCTAAATGGAGGTCTATTATGGTAAAAGCTAAAATTACCATGTGGTGGCCTTCAAATCAGATGCAAGCAGTGTAACTGCCATTGCAAGAGCAGAGTAAACAAGAAAACAATCTGTGCATCTAGTAAACACTCAGCATCCCAGTTTCTTTCTGTAATTCAAAGTAATGATTCCAGTTTGACCTCTTTAGCTACAGTTAAGGACAAGAACACAAATTCTTCAGAACTTGGAACGTACCAGTTTGTTCCAGCAAAGAATTTGACTCATGGCATTTTCAAGAAACTTTTTTAGCACCAGCAGAAGCATGAAAGCTTAGGCTGTGCAATTCTGGAAGGACTTAGAAAGCTGAGCCCTTCTCAACCTCCCTATGCCTGTGTCTGCCTATAGTGTGAAAAATATTACCTTTGTCTTTTAAATGAATCTTTTAAACCCTCTTTATTTTTTCTTCATTGTATAAAGACCACTGGCAGTTTTGGGATTGTTTTTTTGTGGTTTTTTTGGTGTTGTTTTCCCTGTAAGGGGACCCATGTCTGTGGACTTGGAGAACTGAAAAATATGGTATCCTATAACATAATAATTTACCAGAATAGGTATTTCCAATTGCCGTTAGGAAGAACATCATGTCTGATCTTTCATATATATGTAGATCCAGGAGAGCCTAATAAAGCATTTTTGATTGACAGCCATCCATCACTACATAATGAAGGTGTGGTGCTGGATCTGTAAGGAATATGAAGTTTAGGATAGGGATTTGAAGGGTGCATGCCAACCAGCACTGCTTTCCTGACAAATGCAGGTAATAGACTTTGTAACTCAGGAGTTGCTCCTAGTGTGATGTTCAACTTTACAGATTGGAATTTTTTAATTAATACTTTTTTTTTTTTTTCTAGAGGATAATGGCATCAACTCTCACAGATCTGTCTAAGTTCCACTCATTTTAGAGAGCTCTTCAAATGGGAGGACACCAATGTATCATGAAAACTTCCTTTTCCAATGAAAAAAGGAATCTGATCTGGAAGTAAAGGCTCAGCTTTCTGTCAAATAGATCACTGAGTAGTACTTATGCCCTGTATACTAGTTTAAGATAATTGTTTACTTCAAAACAGCACGTGTAAATATTGGTGACCTTTTGATTTCTAATGCATCATAGTTCCTTTCATTTCCAGCTGGGGCTCACTCGACTTTCTTCACAAGCCCTTTAAATGAAATGTGAAGAGATCTTGTCAGGCATATGGGTAAGGAAACAAAAGGCTTGACACTTGCCATGAACATAACAAAACGCCTGTAATAAATACTGGAATTTTTTCACACAACTTTTCACTGGGACCATTGCAAACAGCCTTTGCTATCTCATACTAGCTTAAGAAAATAAATAGTTAATTTGATCAAGTTTTGTTTTTTGTCTTTTGCTAAGAAAACTCTCTAGTAGTAATCTGAAATAATTAATCTTGACCAATAAACTTTGGACTCCATAAGTCAAAGAAACATTAAAGGACAATAACACTGTGTATGTATGCATACATATATGGGGATACATATGGGTAAAAACAGATATGCCTAGTCCCAATAGGCATACAGAATACTTGCTTGTGTCTAATTTTAAAGATATAAGTCATCTAGTAGGGTTAACTGGAAAGGTTCATACTGAAAGTAAGTGCATGTATGAGGAAAACAGTTATCTGATGCATAACTTGTCTGAATGAGTTGACAGTCATACGTCCAGGTTGTGAAGGAGGAATGTCAGATTAGGACCACAAAAAGACTTAGGTGAGCCTCTGAAAAACATGTGTCATATATGGTAGTATATAAGTACAAAATGTCCCGCTGAACTTCTCCATTTTCCTCCCAAAGAAATATTGTATATCAAATGCTGTATCTGAAATGGTCAAAAGTTGTTACCAGCTACTCAGGTGTGTAAATCCAAGGAGCTGTTCAGGAGCTTTTAAAACATGCATTTAGACTCACTTCCCTGCTGCAGGTTTCGTTTTATGTTGTGATACCTTGGGGGAAAATACATAATGCTATCTTTCCTGTTCAGCCTCGTTAACGAGGAAGATAAAATATTTCCTAGTATCTTCTTGGCTCTCTTTTTTTTCCCCTTCTCCTTACTGTGAAAATAGGTTTTCTAGCAAAGCAAGTAAAGTTTCCTCCATATGGACTTGAATGTATGGGACCTGCCTGAAAAAAACTTATAGCTATATTTCCTCCACTGTTTTAATCTTGCAGCTTCAGTGGAGAACCATCACTGGTAAAGATTTTGTCACATGGAAATTTAAAAGCCATAAATTGTGATTTTTATTTTTTTTAATATAATGTAATAGAAACTAAGAGTAAAATTGCAATACAGGCTGTTCGTTAAATTGAATGAAATTTCAAGGGGAATTATTTACATACTTTTCAGTTTTGCTGATGGAAGGAGATCCTTTAATGGAAAACCAGAAAATCTCCCATGAAGAAAAAGTTAAAACAGGTGTCTCTTGAATGAAACTGTCTAGCAGAGCAGTCCTAAAATTAGTTAATAATTCTCGCTTAACCAGAGAGAGAGAACTGACAGTAAGTATGAAAAAAATCTTTTCTTTCTCTAACTTTCTGGCTCCAAAACTGAAAACTGATATGAAATGCAAAGATATGAGGTGAATTACTAGATTATGGAGCCTTCATATGTCAAGTGCTTAACACACTCAAATTTTGACTGTAGGGGGATGGGGAAACATTCAAAAGTGGTTTTTTTTGTATGCTGAGATAATTTGAAATACCTTCCTAGTTATTAGATGCCTTTGTTGAGCTCAGCTTTTCTTGAAACTTAACTTGAAGTAGATACCTACACAATATAAAAAGATAACATAGACTAAAGCCTAGATGTCCTTTAAAAAAAAAAAAAAAGAATGCCAAGTAAAGAGTATCTAAATTTCTCTTCAGAGAAGTCCCCTGAAGTTAGTATGCAAGCTCAAACTCTACTCAAGTGAAGTTATTGGAATTATGTTCTGATTTAAAAATATAACCAAAAAACCCTAATACTTTAACAGCCACTGAAATCCTTGTTCCGTTTTAGATAACGGGAAGATTTAAAGAACTGTATACATGCTTTAATTTGCATATGTATGAGTATTTTATGATAATTTGTATAGCCTTTTTATTCCTGCTTTAAGATTTATATACAGATAAAGTTGAAGGAAGGAATGAAGAACTTTTGTTAATGCAAAGCAAACAGTATTTATTTACCTAAATCATTCTTCATTGTCTGACATGACAAAAATTGGTAACAATGTGTAGTGTTACTCTTGCTTCTCCTGACTGAAATCCTCAGGTTTAGTGTTAGGATGTTCCTAGGACTCTGAACATTTTATAACCTAACTTAATGTTCTGAGTATGGTAAAGCTGATAATTATTCAACATATGGTTGACAGTTTCATTTTGGTTGTGTTTTAAGGTTTCCTTACTAATGACATGTCAGTAACTGATGATAAAAAAACTACTGTTGCAACAACTGCGATGTGCTTAAAGTGCATGTGTTTTACACTTTTATAAATCAGCTATACAAATTAATATAAAATTAAAAAGAAAATAATAGAATAGAAAATCTCAGGTTTTTGCCGGTCACACAGTAAGTCCCGCAGGTACTACCAGCAGTTTGTTCACTGAGATGGTTAGACCCACAGAGCATTTGGGGCCATGTGGTTTTGAACACCACCATCTAGCCCCAGGCTTGGGCTTCCCTCCTCTATCTCTCACTGTTCCACACCAGGGTTTAGACAAGGGGGGGAAATACATACTTCTGGTGGAACTATAAGGGCGTTTCAGCATTTCACAGGTCTAAGGTCACTTAGGAAGCACACCATATCTTAGAAGAATACTTTTTTTTTACTCCACTATCCCTCACCAATCTAGGGTTTATCGTGGTGTCTACTACTGTGTTTTGCTAGTGTTTTGAAAAGTACTTCTTCAATCTTTCCAAGAAAAGGTTTTTACATCCCTCCATCCTCTGGAATTTATGCTGTATTTGAATGTGATGATGATCCCTTTTTCTGTTTCATCCTTATGTTCTTTGCCTTCACCCTTTTAAATACAAAAAGTACATTTTAACCTCCTTATTTAATATGTGTTTAAGTCTCATAATCCTTCCACGTTAATTCCCACTCTCTTGCCTCTTTCTGAGCAGTTGAAATAACCTGTGACAGCTCTACATTTTGTCTTCACCTTATGCTAAGAATGACACAATCTATATGGAGTAGAAATATTGCATCCTAGCTTTATCTTATGCTGGCTCTCTGCAGAAAATCATGTTGACCTTTTTTGTTTACTTATCACAAGCTCGCATAGCTTTATACTGCCAGCCTATGCTGGTCATGGATCATGTCATGGCAGAAATGGAGATATCCGCAAGGCTCTATATGGTTTTAAAGGGGAGGATGATAGAAACACTATCTGACAATGTTAAATATTATGCCAGCCTGTTTTGGATTTCTTGATATGTGCAAAGCTATATTATTCCATTGTTATTCCTTTTAGTACCATAGTTTTGACTTCTAGAGCAAGTGATTGCTGATTCTTATATGTCCATATATCTTGCCTGAGGTATGTTCCCATTCTGTATTGCTTCCATGAGAATGACTTGTACCATATTTATTTCTAGAATAAAAGAAAATACCATAGAAATGCCAAATACCCTTTTTCCCTTGACCTTTCTGTTATAGCTTTGAAGAGCAAGTTTATTACTTTATTAGGAAGGATAAATAATCAACAGTCATTAAAGAAAAGAAATATGTTTTGGTGAATGAATTATGCCCACAGCACAAGACAATAGCTGCTGTTACCCACAAGAAGTTCAGAAAATCAATTACTGCTGTGTTTCTGTCTTACTCCATGATAAATGCATCTGTGACCTACTAGCTAGTCATGCAGGGCCAGATTAACATGTGAGATTTTGTTGCATTTGGGAATAGCAGGCCTGAAAATCCTCCTCTCAATACTGCCCAGCTCTGTTAATGCCTAGATTTGAAGGCTGAGAGCGCTGTTCCTTTTTATGTCCCCTACCCAGCTGCTATAGTTGGGATAACACCGGAAAGCCTGGCATGTGTTTCACATGCAGAATAGCTGGGGTTTCAAAAATAGGCCTTCTCCAGACAGGCCAGTCCTGCACTTATTTTAAGAGCCCGTCTGAAATGTCAGTTTGGGGTCTGAACAAAAAATAATTGCATTGTTCTCTATCACTGACATCTGTGAGAGACTGGTCAGAAATCTTCAAGACAGACATAGACCTTGGTATCTATCACCTCCTAGGAGGCTGTATGAATCCGCAGTCTATTAAGGGCATTTTCCTTTTGTTGAAACTGTTTTGTTGCAGCAAAGATTAGTTGCACTGCCCAGAAACAGATAACATAACTCTCTATCAAAGTGAACTCTCTTCCCTGAGTTCTGATCCCTGTTTTAAAGAGTATTTGTGTTTCAGTTTTATAAATGAAAAAAGAAAATCTGATTCAGAAAGGTCCTCTTTGTTCTTCCTAATTAACAGAATGTTACTGTTAACAACTCAGAAAACACCAAATGGATGTGAACTATTACTGTTTGTGCAAAAGATAAATCATGATGCAGCTTCTAAACTTTACTATTATTAACGAGCATATATCTTATATGCATCTTTCCTCCTTTAAGCAGAAGGTGAGTTACTACTGAAACAAATTCTGTTCATATGGTTTTTCAATACAGAAGTTCATTCAACATTTATTATCTAAACATTGACAAGACCTTTGACAAAACAGGGCTGTGCCCTTCTATTCACAGAAAGCTGAGTTCCCTTGGGGTGGTGAGCATGAATACTCTATTGGCCATCACCTGTGCCAGTAGGTACTTCACTAATGAGTCCAGTTTCCTGTATTAAGTGTAGCACCTCTGAAATTAAAAGAAAAAATACAGTAATCTTGTTCTTCAGAGCAGTCACCATATCTTATTTTCATAGTAAAAGATGTACTGTCAGTATGACTAATACTGGATTTGTCAGTCCCTGTGTGGTAGCCGAAACTGAATTTTCTTTAGCCAGATTGTGCGAGTTTCTTTCCTACATTTCATAATTTTTCTTTACTAGAAGTAGGGTTTTACCAGGGATAAGATGGAAGTAAGAGGAAGGGTTCTGTTTGTTTTCTTAGTAGTGTTTATTGGGTTCAGCACTGAAGACTTATCTATCAATCAGCTACATCCTGTCAGAAATCCTCAGGGAAGAATGGGGTGAGATCAGAGACAGAAAATGACACTGACTGCTTAAGTGGAATGTGATACAGTCTGCTATGGAACAAGATGAATTGGAAAAGTTCTGTTTTGTTTTGTCTGCTATTAAAGCCCCTCTTGATTCTGTGGGCTAGCCTGTACTGAAACTGGGTTTCCAGAGAAGTGGCCTGAGCAAATGGCAGAAACCAGAGAACGGGACTGAGTTTACTCAGAAATTCTGTACTGCTGTTTTGGATTGCATTCTTCTGAATGCACTCAAGAACAAACTGACTACTTCATCCATTAAAAATGACTACTTGTAAATGGAAAAATCTCAAGTACAGAAAGATAGGAACCATCTGGACAGGCGCTATTTCGGGGGAAGTATTTTAATCATTATGCATTCAGGGAGCTGAAGGTGCTGCAATATCATTACAGTGGTGAAGAGTGGTAATACCACTTTAATTAAAAGTCGTGGCCTAGCACATTTCTTACTCATCATTTAAAATTTTAGTGCATATTTTATTTCTTTGTCCAAAAGGAAAAAGAAAAAAAAGGTTCATTCTTAATATTTGAACTCTCAAAAATTAACTTAGTAACTGTACAAAAACATGTCAGAGAGCATTCTGGAGACTTAAGTGCCTGGTATTTGCAGAAAAGCAGCACACTTTTTAACTTTATAAGCAAGTATGTGTCGGAATCCTGGTTATACTATCCAACCTTGAGCCCAGTATTCTCTGAACTGAACAGTGAATTTGCCATTCTTGAATTTACAAATACTCTTTCATCAGGTGTGCTTCAGTCCCAGTTTGGGAAAAAAACAGAAAAACAAACCTTCTGTTTAAGTAGAAAGATAACTTGGTTTCTCTGACTTGTTTATTTCTTGCTAACTGTGAGGCTGACAATATCGAGAGTAATTAAGGTTCTAATATATAGCCTTAGCTACCAGAGATTTGATGTAGGCTAGGGTCACTTTTCATACAGGTTAACAAATAGCAATCGACCTAAAGCTGTTCTAAATCTTACTGAGACAGTGATCTTTGGTGCCCTAGTGTAGAGCAGTCTGTATTTCTGAGATCTGAAAGGCAGAATTGACAAGGATACTGAGGCTACTGAATTTTTCTAGCCCCTTCATTACTTGCTCCGATGTTATGACAAAGTACAAAGGAATGGCAAGATCATGAACGATGGAAATAATGACACCAATAATGATTGGAATAATTGCATTGAGGTTTATCATCACCAGGGAGAGAATGAAGGAAAAACAAGGGGAATAGAACAGCAAATGGAATAGGAAAGATGAGAAAAGAAAATTACAAACAAACATTTTATATGGTTGTGGGGAAGGACAGAAAAAAGCTGAAATACTTTTCAGAGATAAAAGAGGTAAAGACAGTGGACAATGAATATTACTTCTCCTTTTTCATTTTAATTCCAGTTGCTACCTCTCTGACTTCTGTATGTTCTGTGACTATTTCACGCTAGTTTTTCTACTACCTTTGTCTTTTTGCCACTCCGTTATTTGTAAGTGAATGAAATGCCCCTTAGTGCATGAACCAGTTCTGCCTATAGCAACATTTGAAGGAAGTGTACAATGTAGCAAATTAAAATCAAAACTAACTTAAGCACTGTCTCTGCTCTACTCATTTTTTTGTTGGCTTTATTACAAAACATCACTCTCTCTCCAGATGAAAAACAGGCTTAGAATAATATGGGCAATATGCAGAATAGCAAATTCTGTTGAAACTTGGGACAACAGCTGACATAATAATGAATACAATTCTGCAAGTAATATTTTGATGGAAATAGGTGCAGTCAAATTATGCACTGCAAATGAATAAGAATGAATCATCAGAATGTTCTAATTCTGCCACAAGAGTAAAAGGGTGAGATAAATATTTTAAAGATATTAGATATTTTAAATAGTCAGGAGTTATTAAAGGAGTTATTAAATAGTCAGGTTTGTTTAAAGGTCTTGCCTAGATCTGCCGTTCCTTCAGGGCAAAAATCTTTTGGAAGAAAAAGCTTCAAGCTCCTAAATCCCTCTTTTTTTTTTTTTTTTTTGCCATGTGCAATTTGTTTTATTAACAATAGAACATAAGATAAAAAAAAAACCAATACATAGGTACTGTTGGGATGAAAAACAAAGTTGATTTGCATTGTTTTAGCTATGCATCTGAAAGCCAGAAAATACCTGAATAGGTTTCTGCTGCTACAGGCAGGGTTCTTCAAGGTGTGTGGAAGCTCCCAGAGACTGGCCGGAGCAGAAGGATATGAATGCACTATCACTTTGAAAACAGGTACAACATTTTGTGACATTACCTCAGAATGTTATGCTCACAAAAGAGCTTGTGGACCAGTGTGTATAAATGTTCCATAGCCACTGCTGGGCAACGTGAGGGACCTTAATACTGGTGGAGACTAAGAGACCTCATGTAACTGCCTCATTTGTTACGTACAGAGGTTTTTATCTTCACAGAAGACTTTCTTCATTAAAAATATCATAGGACAGATTCTGCAGTCATTACTCATGCTGAGCAGTAGATTACCATGTGAACAGGTTCTCTGAATTCAATAGCTGCATTGAAACATGGTTTGTGATGGGAATGCCTTTCATTAAATGATCCAAAGTTAAGTCAAGGCTCCACAGGATGGGGTCCAGGGATGGCTTAAGGGAATAAGATAATTATCTGCAAGTGTATTGGTGGAAAAAAGCAAATCAACCCTTTGCTGCTGTGAACCATGGAAAGTACATAATTCAGAAATCTCCTACTTGTCTAATATGTATGCTAGTATAAATTGGATCAGGTGTTAAATGTTTGAGATGAAGGTGATGCGGGTCAGCAATGTAGCTTGATCCCACCCACATCTGAAAATTCAGAACTGTCTTATAGCCTCATTCAGCATCTCGCTTTCCTGCAGTACAAAAAAAAAAGTTGTAAAATTAAAGAAACTCTCAAACAGAACACTTCGAAAAATTAACGTTATCATGCTGATGGGTGCTTGAAATATTAGATGAAAATTATGTGCGTTGGCAAGGCAGCACATTCTTCTTCAAAACGCATCTTAGCGCAATTTGATTTTAAGTCAGTCTAACAGTCAGTTGAACAAATTAAAGAATACATTTTGCTAAGAAAATATGCCATTTTTATAAAACATGCAGCTGCATTATGTTGATGGACCTTCAAATCTGCACAAAATGCGTGGATGAGATTTGAGAATCAACAGGCGTAACACGTGCTTTTGCACAAACATCTTTATTTGACCTCTGTCTTATGATATTGCACCATTGGTAAAAGATCTTTTCTCTATACTTGAAGCAGACATCCACCAAAAGTGTGTGGAGAGGAGAACTTGTCTAAACTCATTTTTAGGGTTTTGCATTGAGCAAAGGTTTTTTTTTTTAACTGGAATTATGCTATCTCAGGTCAGTGTAGCACTGATATGGAGCTTAGTAAAGCGCAACGCCTATGCTAGGTTCAAATAAGGATTATTGATTTCTTAGTTTCAAAGTAAGACCTGGAATTTAAAATCCATGTGTGCAAAACCAAAATTCAATGTTAGTATAAAATTTAGTGAAGAGTAAAATGCCAAGTGTATAATAGCTATTTCTCAGCTCATGTAGACAGTTGGGGCAAGAGGTTGTGTAAAAAGTTCCCGTTATCCTCCTAGAAAATTAGCAAGAAGCATTGTCTGCCACTAATTTTCAAATAAGCTACAAAATTAAAGCTAATCAGTGTCTGCCAATGATGAGTGTAATTTGAAGAGCAATTACAATCAGTGACTATTTTCTTCAAGATATTAGTTTGCAAATAGTTGTGGTCTGGCACGCATAATGATAGTGGCTGCTTGCTGGATGCGGTGAGTTCAGCCCTGTTGACAGCAAGCTGCAGCAAAGCTCTCCCACCACTGCAGGGTTTAGCAGCGTGACAGGACATTTCCATAGAGCCAGAGATGCACTTCTACCATCTGAAATGTCTGTGTGGGTGTTTGTCTTGTGGTTCATTGCTTCACCAGCCAGTTTCTAATTTGGAATTACTTCTGCTTCTACATGTTCTTCCCTCCTTGCCTTTCTATAAACTCAAGGCTGCAAGCAGAAGCTCCTGAAATCACCTAAGCTAAGCCCATGTCCTATGCTAGCAGTGCATGAGCACTGCCTCTCTGCTGTTAGTCAGAGGAAAGATTTCTGGACGTTTGTCATATTTGGACCTCTTTGATCAACCGCAATATGATATATATGCAACATACATTACACAAAGCAAGTATTCCCAAATTTGTTGGGCAACAGTTGGAGTTTGCTCGTGTTTGACTGTTTTGGGTTTTTTTTTGTTGTTGTCAATTTTACGCTGTCCTCCAAGATGTTTTTTTCCTGTCAGTCAGAGTGACCCTAGACTGTATCAATATCCAATATAACCAGACTTAGGGAAGCTGAATTGTGACAGAATAGTGTGGTGCTGGGGAAGAAAAGAATGTGATAATGGAGGTAAACCATTAGAAATTTTATATTTAGAAATATTCTTTATATTTTAAGTTTTTTACGAAGGGAGAATGTAGGAGGAAAGTGCTGCATAAATGGATATCATCTATGGATCACACAATACTAATAATTAATATCAATAGTTATGATTATGCAAAATAAGGTTGTCTGACTATTTTAATAACAAATCAACAGTGGAGCTATGGCAGAAAGACTATATTGATAATGTGCAAAATGCCTGTAAATAGAGGACTAAAGAAGCTACAACACAGTGCTGGGTGTATTTTGGTTTTTTTGTTGGCTTTTTTTTTAATATGTAGTATCTCATCCCAGTTCCTGAGAAGACAGATCCACCATTGCGTAGCAGCATTTGGTGCTGGGAACTCACACAGCAGAAACAGGCTGGGATTTCACAGCAAACAACAATACGACCTGCACTATTTGACAAAAGCAACCTCAACACAGTGCCTGTTGCCAGACCCAGACTTCAAGGATCTGTGTCTGAAGGCTGTTGCAGCAGTGTGTTTCAACAGAAATGAATGTGAAATGTGTTGCCGAGTCAGTGTGACCAGCTGTCTCACTGCAGTGACTCAGAGAGGCGTTAAGTTGTGTTCCAGGGTGTTTT
>NW_008825216.1:1247906-1256622 GCF_000699105.1 Pygoscelis adeliae | reverse complement strand
AACGTGTGTGTGTTTACTAGTCTTTTCTTCCAAGGCTGGCTGAAGGTTTTCCAGTACGTTGACTATTTTTCAGTGAGTGGGTGTCCAAAGGTATCAGAAATGTGAGCCCACAAACAGAGATAAAAGTCACCCAAATCTGCAGTCATTTTTGGAAAACAGTTAACGTGTATTTTGTCAGCCCCCTGAATCCAGAGGCAATAAGTTAAGGCCAACTTGCCCACAGCCTAGACCACTCTCTAGCTGCTGCTCCTACACATGCATACTTGTATGCAAGGGAGAATGCTATCCAGCTCAAGACTTCTGATTATCTGAATAACCTTAGTTCAAACAGTCTGAAAAAAGCCTTTCTTAAGGTTGCCAGCTGCATTTTTAAAGGGCCCACCGGCTGACCATGCGATGTTATGGAGCTGCAAAGGATTTCAAGCTCAGGTGTTGCATACTCACACTGCTTTCAGATCAAGAGCTTGCTCACTGTGAGACAGGAGCCAGCTATGTCTTGCACAATGCAGACTTCTTCTGCTCAGCTGGGATTTAGTGTGGTCATCCGGAAAATTAAGAATGCATACTTAAAAGAAATCTTTCCAAGGTGGTTGGCTGGGGACTCTCTTCTTGGAAACCACGCTTTATTTTTATCTCTCTGTGATGTAGCTCCAATTGCTCAGTGAGGATAGCAGTAAGCCTTCACATCACGTGGATGTTGTGAAATACAGCTCTGTGTGTGAATCCCATCATCAGTTGCTCTGATGAGTGCCATAAAATCCCGTTGTATAAATGACAGAATTTAGATGGTGCATAGTAAAGGACATATGTTGAATGAGGAAACCAGAATAAAATAATGAATTTCTGATCATGTAATAAATGCCAGTGATTTTAGGTGGTGCTTATAACAGGAATTTGTGATACAGTGGAATATGTATGTGGAATAATTAAAAAAGTTATTGAAATACTTAAAGATGGTGTCATAGTGGCTTCTCAAAAGGAAACTGAATTAACTCTGTGTTGTTGGTTTTAATTCTGACATTTAAAAATTCCTCAGTGTTTTCTTTATGAAGTTTTTATAAAACACCAAAGTAAAACAAATTTTTAAACATGTTCTTATTTCCTTTGCCTGTTATTTTCTTTTTCTACTGAAACATGCTTTATTAATTAATATATGCAGATATGTTTGTGAGTGGGAGGAGTGTTCAAAATTATCCTCTAGTCTGCCTGATCTCAGAAGTCATTGAATCACACCAGTGCATTCATAAATAATTCTCCTGGATCTCAGAAACTTCAAATACATATGACCTCTCGTGCTTACTTTCCTTTACCTACCATCGGCATGCCTCTGAAGGCAAAGGGAAATTCCGTACAGGTTCCAGGCCAGGGTGCAGATGATGTTTCCATGTTATGGGCTACAGTTTCATTTTGGAAGCACAGAGAGTGTTCCTACCTTTACAATAATGGTTGATGCTTACAGTAGCTTTAATTTTACTGAAGGTTGATGTGATTTCTTGGGCAGATTTCAGGGTACCCTCATCCACCCTGTATCCAACAGAAAAAAAGATTTCATGGATCATTTTGCAAAACAAATGTGCGGTGGAGAGACAAGCATTCACCTCTCCTGAATTATACACTACTTGTTTGTAACTTAGCCACAAGTTTCTACTAAAATCATACATTTAAGGTGTAACAGATACTCCTGGATACTGTGCTTGGTTTTGTTACATTTACCTTCTGCTATTCCAGCCATGGAATAATAAATGTTTATGTCTGACACTGCAATATTCATTTGCAGAGCTCAAACACTCTTGCAAAGGTAAGAAGACATTGTTATTACACATTACAAACAAAAAAACTGGAGTCAGAGATGAGATGACCTGACAAGAAACACTGACGAAAAATGTGATAAGGCTTGTAGATCTCTTGTGCAGTGCCATGACCTCTCCGTTGCATCTGTCCAGAAATCACTGAATAAAGAACAACAGGATAATTTGGAATATTCTGTGTTTCTTTCTCTAAAATACAGACAGAAAAAGCAACAAATAGATACAGTTGATAAGTGAAATAAGCAGATACCTAGACATTTGTAATTTTTTTTCTAGGCATCCTGGAATGAAAAATGCATTTTAGAAAGGATTAAGAAGAGGATAAACATCTTACTTTGCAGGTGTTTAAAAAGACCAACCTTCCCAGTCAGGTATTACATCATCAAAGGAAGAACAGATGCGTGTTTGAAAGCATAATGGAAGGCAGAGGCTGGTGTCATGGGATGATCAGAGGTAGGAATGAATCTCAAAGAGTGAATAAAAGATGAGAAGCAGTGAAGGACCTTGATTATTATTTTTGCACAGAAACAGCTGAATATTTTAAGTTTACTTGAATATCCTCTGTTGTCAGACAAAAAGGATTTAGCTCTCAGAATGACATTTCCAAAACCACATCCAGTGGCTTTTGTTGAGGGGGTCAAGCTGACAATGAAGAGGACCTGCCAGAGGTTGGTGGCTTTGCCCTCCACCTGTTAGCATTGCAGAAGAGTCATGCCATTCCCACCACTGCAACATCCTTCTGTCCTTTGTAATGAAATTTATTTATTGATATAAAAAGCTTGATACAGTCCTTTGCTTGGAAAGCTTAGGTGGGGGGGAAGTGACAGACTTACTATAAATTGAGTGCAATAATAAATATAACTTCTTGTATAACTTAAGTCCAGTCAGATGGTCAAAATCTTTGCTACTGGGTCATATATCCTAATCATTCTCACCTGCATATTCCAATTTTCTGTGTTTGAGGCTGGGAACAAGGGAAGAGCTGATTGGGAAAGAAGCTATCTACAGATTGTAGATTATAACTACAACACAATAAAACTTGCTGTTTTCTGTCAGGAAAAAAAGTAAAAAAAAAAAAAAATCTATCCGAGGGGTTCAAATTCAGCTGTTTGAAACAACAGAAATGTTGATTAAAAAAAAAAAAAAAAGAAAAACGAAATTAATAAAACCTTGAATGATTAAAGGGTTGATCTGGTGCTATTTTATTTATAAATTAGTAAATTGGGAACATATTCATGTTTCTGTATTCCATGTTAGGACTTATCAGAACAGACTTGATCCCAAAACTTCATCACAACAGAGGCTAAACAAACTATTTTGAATAATCTTAATGACTTTAAAACAAATGAAATTATAAGAAAAAATGTTTTTATTTCCTCTTAGAAAAATCTTGTACTATGAAATAGAAGAACTTGATTCCTATATTTTAGCACTCATGGGTCTATACTGCCAAAAGGCAAAGACCAATTTTCCCTTTGTTTCTTTTCCCTTATGGAGACTATCCTGTTAAACCAGAGCTTAGCATCATCCTAGAGTTTATCCTACCCTTTTCCAAAATCATTTTCTCATTAACTACAGATGTATGGCCAACTAAATTAAGAAGTTACTACAAAATGATATAGTAAAGTAAAATAAATTCATTAAGAAAATATGACAAATGCTTGCATATGCTTAATGTTTAACCAGCTTACCATAGCATTAGTATTCTTATGAATTTTAAAAGCATGTTAGTTTCAGGATATCAAAACAGTAACACTTCACAAACACACCTGACTTCAGAGATTTCCAGGTAGGAGAGCACTGAAATCAAGTAACATGTGTATTAAACTCTCTTCTTTCTTTTAGGCTTCTGTCATTAATTCTGTCAACAGTTTGTCTGGATTAATTTCTCTCTCACACCAGCATATAAAAAGTAATGCCCTAATAGTAAGGATTCAAGGTTTTTTTTCTCTTATCTTTTGTAACTTGAAACTGTCACCTTCAATAATATGCTTTTTTTCTCCTTTATTTAAAATGTAGTCAAATTATTTATATTCTGTAACATTAAGCATATACATTCATTTATTTTGAAACTAATGTTTAAACTTTTTGCATTTTACAGTGCTGAAACAATATCAACAAATTGAAGTAAATAAAATCAATTATCTATTTTTTTATTTTAGGAAAACGGATTGGATTTTATGAAAACCTGTTTGACATGGATGTACACTTTTTACATAAAAAAAAAAATTCTACACTAAAAAATATCATGCTAATAAATTTCAAAAGACAATCAATCTTTCCAGCCTGATTCTGTAGCTGCGAATGTATTAAAAGACTGTACTAGAATTGAACAGCCCAGACAATTTTTTTTATCACATGAGAAAAGTCTCGTGAGTCTCAAAGGAAATGGCATTACTCCTTACCTCCAAAGACTTAATGGATAGAGATTAGCTTTCAGTTCATTATTAAAAGGAATCTTTTTCAATGTAAAACATATCTTTCAAACCTTTTTAAAAGTGTGGTAAGGGAATTAGTTCCAGAAATATTGTTCCAGATGTTTTAGGTAAGGATGACAACTATGATGGTGGTAGTAGGAGTCTGTCTTTTTCAAGCATATATCAGAAATGAAACTGAAGTCATGCGCCTTTATAAAAGAGGGGGGAAAAAAAAAAAGGAAGTTGAGTCAACAAAATGCAATGGCTTTGTGTAATTCTTCTGAAGTTTGATGTAAGGCACTTCTGTGGAAGACTTATTTTGACAATAACCTATAAAGGCAAACAAGATACCATTTATAGGAACGAAAACCAGTAGGTCTGGTTGAGGGTTCATCAAGCTCAATATTGCATCTGAAATACCTAAGGAAGAGAAAGCATAGGGAAAAGATGTCATACATCTTCCTTCTCCCAGTCTACAGGTATCTTTCAGGGGGTTTCCCGGGACTGATATGGTTGGCTAGTAGCCCATTGTATATCTCTCTTTCTTTCAAGTACATGTTTAGTTTCTTCTTAGTCTCCACTAAACATATTGCAGCCTCAGAAGTGAGTTCCTAGTTTACAGGATGATAAACTGGTGTAATACTGCAAATTAGCTCAGGAGAAACGTCTCTGTAAAGTTCTTTCCTTGTGTTTCTTCATTGCTTGCTCTCCTTAGAAAAGTGCTCAGCCTTTCTGCCACCAAGGGCTTATGGTAACAACTCCCTTGGTCTCTATTTTATCTCGGGATATCTGCTTTCTCACAGTTTCTTTCAAAATGTGATGGTAACTTGAAGGGGAAAATGCATCTGAGTATATGTATCATTGCAGCAGCCTCCTCCTTGTTTCCTAGCACTAATCCAAGTTTCACTCCTATTCCCATCAGCACAGCTGTCTTTTCCCTTTCCCTATGCACAGCTATAAGAATGGATCCATAATTTACTGAACTGCTATCCTCAAGTTACTCTTGCAAAATACTTTCCAGTGAATCCATATCTTTCCTCTTATGCAGCTAACCACTGTCCTTCTTCAACTTCATCTCCTGCCCCATGCTATTCATGTCATATCTCAAATTGTCTCATAAACTAATTATACACAATGCCACATAAGGATGGAACTAAATTCTGTTGCTAATTTTTGTAAAGAAATGACAGGTGTGGACTGAGAAAAGACAATATCCTTGTGATCAGGCACAATGGCTCATTCATCTTCATTGTGGAAGACACAGATAAACTTCAGTGTGGATTTTCTACAGTCTAGCTATGTATGCTTATTCTTTCCTTAAAAAGTTTTAGCAACAGTAAATAGCAAAACTGAATTCAGAAATGATAAAAACATATTAACAAAAATCCTATCAAGCTATAGGTGAAAATTCAGAAGCAAGAAACATATTTTTTTTCATTCTTTAAATCCCTTTTAAAGTTTTGGTTATATCTTTAGGATAATAAAAAATAAATATTAGGATAATTGGCAAGTAGATGCCAGTTTCCTCCTTCAAGATTGTTCAAGAACTGTAACTCCTAAGATATGTGTAAAAAAAAAAAAAAAAAAAAAAAGTTTGAAGTACAGTTATGTGTGAATGGTGAAGTAGAAGAAATGCATGGACTTCTACAGAAACCTTTAATTGTATTTCTTGAAAAAAATGATTAAAATGTGTATAATTGGCTCTGAAGTTATTTGTTTCATGCCTATGTATCTTGGAATGTCAGATTAAAATAGTAAAAAATATCTATGTGGACAACAGAGACTCTTAGTTTTTCCTTCAAAATGCAGGCCAAACCTGTGTGTCCAAATTTAATAATATATATCTTGGGTTTGATGCAAAACTAAGGACTACCTGGACATAGTCTCCAAAATTTGGCTTACGATGTTTAGAAAGTCATTTTACTGTTGTTGACAAAAAAGAAAAAAAGGTTTTAGGCTTATCATTTTATTGTGTGATATTATAACTACATAGATGGTGCAAAATAGTCATAGAATGAGCCCACAAAAATACAGTAACATTTGAATTTCTACACTAAACCATTCTAGACATAAGATGTTCCAAAGACAAAAGATAACATTTTTTCCAGGATGGAAAAAAAAGAAGCATATGCATTTTGAAAATGGCTTGTTTGATTTCCAGATCAACAGAAAACACATAAAAGAAATGTAAACAGATGTTATTTTGCAACAGTTACATTATGGATGCAAATCTGTGGAAAAAAATAGATGGAAAACCACATTTGTCATGGAGAAATGAATTAAAATTGCAACTGTGTTAAAAGTAAATCCTGTTTTTTAACATATTTTTCTTCATATGAATTGAAGACTTTCAACCTTGCTTTCTACAGATCCATGGACAAGACATATGATAAATTATCCATACACAGTACAGATATGTATTTTATATTTTCATTTCACTGCTGTATTGTATAGCATTATTTTCTGACTCAGAGGATAGCCAAACCCTTTGACTAGGTCTCTTCTGGGCTGCTGTCAAAAGTACTGACAAGTCTTACATATATATTTACATATACATCACCCTCAAATTCATTGTTATTTTATTCAGGACATATGTTCTGCAGAAACATGAAAAATGAATAAAAACATCTAAAAATACGCTATAACTTTACAAGGTGGGGGTGTACATAAAGGAGATAAGGAATGTATAATACTGAAACTCAAGATTTGGAAGAGAGTAGGATGTTAACAGCTTTTTATAGGAAAAGAATATTTCATTTCCTGGTAGAAAGCAGGAAAAGTATATCTAAATTTCAAGTGAGAATGAATGACTGAATAATGTAAATTTTAACCTATACCTAAAGGTCAGAACCCTGAGAAAAATGTATTCTGACTCTGTACTTTCCCCTCTTCTACCTCCTTTTGCCTCCTCCTTTGTCAGACATGAACCTGGGCTATCACTGTAAGGAAAAAGTAGAAATTAGAGGTATGAAAGACAGAATTATTTACTTGTTAGGGCCATAGCTGAGTAGTTAAGCCATTGCTCTTCAGGTTCTTATTAAAACACTTACAGAGTCATAATTCAAAATGGTTCATAGTCTCACCTTGACAGAGCTATGGGGACACTATTAGAGGCCTTGGACTGACTTAATATGCACTGAGGGCAAGGTCTTCCCAAGGCTTAAGCTGAAAGGTTTTCAAAAGTGCTGCTTTACAAACGGTCTGGGGATACAGGGCATTTTATAATCATATCTGAAAAGAATTTCAAAACAGACAAAACACTGTGTTAAAGTGTGAATTATGTATCATCCTCCTACGTACTTCAGCCATTCCTAAGCTTGTCTTCCCCTCCCTTGCTCCCTCCATCTCCCAGCCCAGACAAAACTATAGCGTGACTCTCAGATTTCAGAAACATACCGAGACAGGTTATACTTCTGTCATCTCACATTTCTGACATCCTATTTGTGAAAAGAGACTAAACTGATCCGTTAAACGTGTAACAATGGGAATGAGAGAAAGGAACTGCCATGTGGATGCAGTTCAGGACCAGGAAGTGCCCCAAGGAGAAAGGCTTGCCTGACCTGGGAAGCTATTTTGGATTAAAGAAGGGTGTGTGAATTTTACTGAGAGTGTGAATCCAGGCTAGAATGAAGCAAATTTACTCACGAGCAAGAATGTCTATTATCACAATTGCTCCAGAATAGCTGCTCTTTACCAAGTCCCATTCAGTATCTGAAAAATAGTACTGCCAACATATGACTGTTTTTAAAGGTCAAAGGCTCGTGGTCCTTCAGGACTAACAGACTGACTTAAAGTGAACTTTCTGACACTTTATGCTAGCGCATCATTTTTAAATCAGTGTGGCTCACTGGAGTTATTTCTAATTTAAACAAGCGTACCAAAAAAAGTAATCATATCTTACAATTCTAAATCCTTTCTAAAATGTAAATGTGTTTTATTGTAGAAACACATGTCATTTTGGGGTGTGTTCACAGAATTTCATTTCTTTAGTAAAGATGGCAAAATTAAACCATGCTTAGAGCCATATATAGAAAGATAATTTTGTTTTTTTCAGATTTCATTATTTTGATGTTTACTTTCAGATCAATCCCTCATTATTTTTAAATAGCCCATAAAAGGGAATGGAAGCCAGGCTCTGGCCCAACGGCATCAACGAGGTACAGCAGAGCCAGAAAATCTGGACAATCAAGAAGCTGGTCAGATATGTTCATAGATCTTACCAGACACCATCATGTCACCTGGAACCCAGGGAGCTCTAGTTGGTTTCACTGTTAGGAGACCTACAGAGGACATTGGTGCTCAGGGCAGATATGCTGTCAAAAGAGAAATATCAGAAGTCAAGAGCTGGTTTCATTCAAGCTTTTTCTGGATTTCATTTCTATTTGATTCAGATATGTGAAACCATTTTTTCTTTTTAAACAACCTTGGCATTTTCTAATAAAAAGTGGATTTCTTAAAGAATCTCCACCTCAAACTATGCACAGTGATCTG
>NW_008825216.1:1236678-1247878 GCF_000699105.1 Pygoscelis adeliae | reverse complement strand
AATCTAAAGTTTAGAAGTCACTTGATATTTTTTACTGCATTATGTTTTACAATGGGATCCTATCAGTTTTTCTGGAGAACTATTTCTAGGTGTGAAAAAGCAGTTTAATAAACTCTTGTTGGAGTAGACCACCTGCACACTCTAATATCAAGCATGCTGGTGGTTTTGGTGCTGTAGATACCTATCCAGAAGCAAACTTCTAACAGAAACTAGATCTTTATTTTGCAGAAATGGTGGAAAAGAAGACTGGGCTTTAGAAACAAAAAGGTTTCTACTGGTGTTGAACATACAGGGTTTAAGAGATAAGAAGAAAGTGAAATGGAAGAAACCCAATTTCCAGATCAATTCTGACCCTTTCTAAGTGGAAATACCATATAGTATTAATAATGTACCATAATTTCAAATGCCCATCTGCTTGATGGCAATTGTAAGTTTATCACTTAGCTGTTCAAAGTGACGCCTGGTTGGTTTAATTTCTAGTTGACATTGTAAATCAGTTCCCTGAGAAACTACTGCTTGTTAGAAATTTCTCAGTTCTTATACTGGCTTCTTTGCTAATTCGCTTTGTGAGCTTGGACAGGTCAGTAATTTTCTCAAGAGGTTAGTCTATACAGCAAACTGACAGTGTAGTGCACAGATACACAGCTTTTTTTTAATAGAGTTAGTTCAGGTGTGAAGAAGGGTCTATGCATGGCAGTCCAGTGCTCTTCTGTGTGGACTGATTCACCTTGCAAGAGAGTTAGTGTGTAGGCATACCCCAACTTCATTCATTTCTTGATCCAGACAAGTGGACTGATAACGCACACTCAGCTACCTCAGAGGGTCCAGAAACAGTGCTACGCTGTGAAACAGAAGGGGACGGCAGGCATGTTTTATTTCTGTAGTCCTTTAGGAGTACTTGGGACTCATCTCACAGCAAATGGCATATTTTACATTTGGGGACATTCCAACTGATTTGGGCCAAGTTTTTTTAATGTACTCAGATTACATCCTTCCTGTATCTATTATTTTTCCTTTGCATTGTAATCCTCAGGATCCTGCATCTCTGACAGTACACCATTGCTTCCAGAAATAAGGCAGCAATTTTTATCTGTTTTCTACTACCCTACCTGAGAACACAGTATCTTTTGAGGATGATGTTGTGTTTTCTTTACTAGCTCTATAATCAACAGTGTTGCCACTGCTTATTAAAACTCTTGATTTATAGAAAAAATGTGATAATGGAATAAGCCTTTTTTAATTTTGATTGTCTGATTTTATGCTTCATTGTTCTCGTATTGCCTTGAGACTCAAACGTATTTCAATGTGCAACTTAACACCATACAATACTAATAACTGTGAGGCTATCTTTTAATCTGTCTCCTCTGGAAAATTTCATGTGTTTATGCTCTTTTATACTACTTAGTCAATAAAAATTTCATACGCCATAAAAGATAGAGGTGTGGGCTACGGGCGCAGGATAATCAATTGCTCTGGAGTAGAGCTGGACTAAGAATTGGATTGAAGGTTTGCTGGTCAAATAAATGGTCTGTAAAATAATACCAGTCTTTCTTTAAAAAAACCCACCTATTATTTACTTAAGGTAAATGTCTTACCGAGGCTTTTTTATCCAGGTAAAAGTCTAAGTGCTTCATATTAAAAATATCAAAACAATACACTTGGAACATTTGGATATTTGTTCCCATTCCCTCTGGTTATTTTGGCTGAAGTAGCCGAAATTCAACTGGGATTACAATCTGCAGTCATCCTGAGCATGCCCTTTTCTGTTTAAAAACAAACATGTATTATAACAACAACAACAACAAAATATCTGAGAAAAAAACCCACCCACTCAAGTATTATTCTGAAGGAATTGACAAGCATATTGAGACCATGACCCCAATCCAGCCAAGCGCTGAAGTACATACTCATCTTTATTTTGTGTCCTCTTTCCATTTCCTTTACTGAGTGGTAGATTTAATATTAGTCCAGGCAATCCCATAATCTAAGAATGGCAGTACTATAAACTAGCAAGATCATAAGCAAGTGAAAAAAATGGTAATTGTCACTCCTGGATGAATGAAGACTCCTCTGAGAGTATAAAAGAGTATTTTTACAAAAGTCTGTGTTTATGGGTGCCTGACCCATATTCATTCTATCCTGTTTTTCTTCTTTCATGGACAGTTTCATAGGAATCTGACATGACTGGGAGAAACAACTTTTGCTTTGCTTCAAGTGCCAGCAGAGCACTAATTCCCTGCTATTACAAGGGTGACCCTGTGGAAGTTTTATACTTTATTCATCTCAGGCTAACCGTAAACCAGGTGGAATAATGTAATTTTTCCTTCTCAAACATTTTGATTAAACCTTGGGGATGTTAGAATTTATATTCAAAGCCATGGTAGAGTTCAGATCTTTCTGAATGATGAGTTTTTCTCCTCCTTGTTCACTGCTTTCTGCAGTGTTCAGAAAGCATGAACCCCTGATTTTCAAAAAAAGTACCAAGGCCCCCAAAAGTAGATCTCAGACATACCTTATGAAACTTATTATTTTTATTATTATTATTATTAATAATAATAAATTTTTAATTTTAAAACATTATTTTTTAATTAGCTTTTTAATAGATATTAACTTCTGGTCTCCCAGGTGTCTCTTCCCCATTCAAAGTAGAGAGTCTCCCACTAGCACGGTGATAAAATTGGTTTTGAAAACAAAGAACCTGATCTGATTCAGAGCGTAAAACAGAGAAGGAGGACTATGAACAAAAATAAGCCTCTTTTAAGAAGTGTGGCGTTAAACTGTAATTTTCACATATTACTATTTTTTATTAAAGCTGTGTTCAGAAAGATATCTTCCTATACATTCCTTGGGTGTACTGTAGATTTATATTTATATAACCAATTATAACAACAGTCAGTCAGAGGATACTTTTTTTTTGTTTAATAGCATAGCTTTAAATTATATGCTAGTTTCTGCAGCAGCTCATCAACAGAAGCGTGATTCATACTGGAAAAGCAGCGGTAGCAGGAGAAGATTAAGAGCATGTCTAAACTACCAGCCACGCTGGGTGGCTGGGTTTTTGTAGGGGAAGACCCCAGAGGGCTCTGGGAGAGTAATTTTCCTCCATGACTATTGCATAAGAGATGTACAGATATACATGCTCTAATTTGTCTTTAAATGTATAAGCATAGCCCACTCAGAATGCTCTTTTTCTTTAGCAAATTAAAAATTGGTGAGCAGAGTAGAAGCAGAAGAGGAACAATCAGCGGAGGACCAGGCCGGTTGGTGGGGATAATCTTTGCTGTGCAGTTAGAACTTAATTAAATCTATTGGGATTCTGTAAGCTTCTTTGAATAAAAATGTGTGGAAAGTGGTTAAAATCTTACAGAACTACCGATTTCTGTGTGTGCCTACACTTAAAGAGGAAATTTGCTTTTTTTGGTTTTGGGCAAAATTATGAAATGAAAAGCTGTCCAGGGCTTTTTTTGTTTTTGTTAACCTTCTTAAATAGGTACTATGTATAAGAACACATGCCACAAGTATATATGTAAAATATATACATACAGACATGTAAAATATGTAGTGAGAAAAATAAATTTGCCTAAATTATTATGGATAGTAACCTATATGCCCTTGCATTTATACACAGTCCTACAACTTAGTTATGCAGATTGTGGTGGCTTTTTGCTGGGCTGTGGTTTCTTGAGGAAGATCTACTTTTTATCAGTTTTCTTCAGCGGTGTTACATACATTTTCAAAATGAGTAACCATCTACCCACACCCTTAGCTTGAGTATTGTTTTGTCTAATAACTGGTAAGTAATTTTTTGTTGTTGTTGCTCTGGGCATTTGTTTTAAACTTAGAAGAAAGATGAGGAAATGTCATGTAAGAGACAAAATTTGTGCAAAGATTGATTAATGGCTAAGTGACAAATGCTCATTTCATCTAGTTGTTAGCATGCTGTATTGCTATTATTCTGAGAGTGAAGTGGGCACAGTAGAGCCAGCCTGAAATCACGGTAGCAAGCCAGCTCTTCCCAGCGCATCCTGAGGGAAGTTTCTCTAGAGAGACCTTATCAAAGAGCATAGGAGGACTTACTGCATTGTGGCACTGGTGGGGTGTGTATTGTTCAGTAGAACAGTCTGAATTGCATGATAAACCCTGCCTGTTTGAATAAAAACTTGTAGTACAGCCAAATGAGGAGTTTTACACAACTGAGAAAAAAAAGAATGGAAAGCATGCAAACAGAGCAGGAAAATAGGTGTCCTGGAAAAGGGTGTCTCAGAGAAAATGATGTAGGGATTCACAATGGATTGACAACTCAGTTGGAGCTACCACTGTGATGCTGGGTCAAAAAGGCCTAATGCAATCCTTAGATAAATACAGAGAAAAAGAGTGAATAGAAGGAAAGACGTGATTTTGCTTCTGTACTGGAACATCATGTAGGATTTTTGTCTAACATTTATAAAAAGGTTGTTGAAAATGTGAAGAGATGCCAAAGAGAGATGTAAAAATGAGTTCAGGGGTATAGAAAGTCCCTTTCAGGAAGGTACTTAGAGCTTAGTCTGTTTAAATTATCAAAAAGAAGTCTGATCAGCGAGTGGAATGCTGGACATAAGTACTTTTAAAGGGAGAAAACACTAGAAAGCGAAGGGCTCTCTAATCCAGGAGAGAGAGGCGCAGCAAGGACCAGTAGCTGCAGACCAAACCCAGGGCAACTGAAGTTTGAAACAAGCCACATCTTTTTAAACAATGAGTATGGTTAATCACTGGACAAATAGCAAAGGGGAGTAGATTTGCCATGCCCTAAGGTCTTCATATCCAAAATGGGAGCCTTTCTGGGTAGAGGGAGAAAAACAGCAGATGAACTGACAGAATTTGAGTAACCTGAGACCCTGCCTGGACCATCCCCTGCATAAGTCAGAAGTCCATAAAGCTTATTTCGGAAAGTAAGAGCAGCAAACATTGGGGGAAACTACAGTCTGCAGCTCTGCTCCGGCCACTTTCATGTAACCTGAGCCCTAAACACCACTCTGGGTTTAGGAAGCGTGGCAAGAGCGTGACATGGGAAAGGTGAAAGAGGGATGAGCTGGGAATAGTGCAGGTTTAGGTACCTGCTTTTGCCATAAAGCTGTGGCAAACTGGGCAGAATGGGGGGATGAAACACCTTGTGAAATGCAAAACCAACAGCCTGAAAGGGAGCATGGGCACTGTCAGCCCTCGGCGGTGCCTGTGCCGGCAGTCGGGTGAGACTCTGGGCCCCTGTTACATGCCAGTTTTTTTCTATGAGTCACTGTCACACGCATGCTCATATATATGCATATACTCCCCCATTCACTAAGAAAAACACAAAGCTACTTATTATTCATGGAAAGTCCAATTTCAGAGTCATTCTTCCTACCTTTAGTCATAGTCTCTCTAAGTTGTTTTTTTCTCCTAAAGGGGTGGTCACAACATTCATAAAAAATAATTTCTAAGGGGCTATTCTAAATATTTTTGCTTGTCTACCCTAAGCTAGTTTTCCTTAAATATACATACAGATGCATACAGTCTAATTTAACTTGTCTGTGCAAACTTTTTTTCTCCATTTTAGCCTTGCTGAACGGTAACCTGGGAGGATTTCTGCTTAGCCAAACATTTTGCATTGGGGTATTCATAATGAAAGAAGTGGAAACAAATATCTAAAGCCTCTGTTACAGTGGTGGCATCCCCTGCCTTCATTTCGGAAAGCAGAATATGGAAAGAATTACTCTAAGACCTACCGTATTCCAAGCAGATTTCTTCTTCTGCTGAGTAATCTATACTCAACTCATATTTATTCCTTTTCTCTCAACTGCTTCTCTAATTCTTAACTGATTTCAAGATGGATAGATGCACATTTCTGGCAAAAATAACTGTTTATGGGAAGGAAGGGGAAAAGCTTCCTAGTTCTAGCTGGAAGGTTTTTTCGTCTGAAAATGTCATTAGAAATATAGAGAGATGTGACTCAAACTCCAGCATTCAAACTTTAGCTGTGGATAATTTTTTCCAACAATTTTTCTAGTTGCTTACGTTTGTTTTTTTTTTTTTCCTGTGAGACTTGTATAAAATATATAGAGAGAGGGTCCCACACAATCCCAGATTTTATTTCTTCTTAGAGAAACTTTAAGTTATGGAAAACTGCTGTTGATTAGACTGGTACATGTCCCACAGGTTAAGAATATGATTAAGCCACTCTTCTTTGACATTCAGATACTACCACCTTATTTTGGTACTGTTAAATCCTGAAAATACATTCCCTGAATACATCTCTGAAAAAAAGGTTTTAACACAAGCACTCATATATGTCATCATATAGATGGTGCCTTCATGGCTTCATGGACTTACTGCAGCTTGGAAAATCCTGCTAGGCACTCTGGGTTAACATTTCAGATGTCTGTGTTGCTGAATCTTTGCTGCTATTTTTACTCATGCTACCTAAATGCAAATGTAACTACTTCTGCTTTTAGATTGAAAGCTCATTTCACATGTGTCAATGCACAGCTTTCAGAAGGTAACAACACATTTTAGTTTTTTCTCACTCCATTTAGATTTGAACTGAAAAACTGGAAGCAGATATTATGTAACCATTACAGTACAAACACTAATCATCCGTGCATTAGGGTTTTCTTCATTCTTTTAAAAATTAGTTCCTTTCGACAAGAAAATTATTCAGCTTCAAAATAAAATTAATAAATCCTATAGTGAGTGTTATAAAGATATTAGTTTAACATTTATCTGTCCTGTTCCAAGAAAGAAGAACAGCTTCAAAGATCTATAAATCT
The DNA here is from genome assembly GCF_000699105.1 of Pygoscelis adeliae. Lineage (NCBI taxonomy): Eukaryota > Metazoa > Chordata > Aves > Sphenisciformes > Spheniscidae > Pygoscelis > Pygoscelis adeliae. The sequence continues at coordinate 1,241,096 of NW_008825216.1, read as the reverse complement.
TAATCCTTACAATATTATCCACCACATTTCTCTTTGGTATTTGTGTCAAAATAAGATACAAGCTGTAACTTGGTGGAGTCAATCCAACAACAAAACAAAAGTAATTTTCAAAGACACCTTTTCTGCTCAGCCTTTACTGCCCACCTGCTGTTCAATGACAACAGCAAAGTTAGGCAAGAAAGATACCTCACAGCCAACAGCACCGATGTAAACCGGTGTCAGACAAGTGGGTAAAAGTGTGGAGACAGGGCTGAAAACTCAAAGTAATTCCCTCTAGAAAGTGGTGGTGCAAGGGAGATGAGATGTTAAAACAGTCATTGGCATCGCGAGAGAGTGGCAGGTGTCAAAGAAGGGTGCTTAATAGAGTGTCAGGGGCCCAGCCGGGAGTGTGATTCGTGTTTTGCAGGTTATAGAAGTTGAGTTTAGTGCAGGTGACCACCTGGCAGCTGTGGCTTGTGCTCTCGGTGGCACAGGGGTGTCTGAGGTAGCTCAGGTTCAGACACAGGACCTCAACAAAAGGGTGAGAAAAAACTTTTCCTCCCTACTGGAAACTTACGTTTCAACACGTCATCATGTCTTACCAATGTGAAAGGGTGAGCAGTGCTTTCTGCCTCACCACGTCTGCAGCCTTGAAGGGCTTTGGTGGGAACTAGCACAGATTTGCTGGAGGAGTGCCTTATCTCTCACTTTAGCTCAAGGGACAGAACTGTCAAGGGAAATGGTTGGCTTGCTTTTTTCAGAAAACTAAATTTTATAGGCAAATGCAGACTAACAATCAGGTGAGAAGCATTACCTTACATCGCACTAGAATAGTTTTACGGTAGAAGAGTTTTACAGTAGAATAGTTTTACTAGAATAGTTTTACAGTTCCTGAGACTGGGCCAGCTTAAATAAGCCTGAAGGGACATTAGTAAATTTAAGGACAGCAACCACATTTTCAAACTGGAAAAAACCTCCCCCTGAAGTTGCAGCTCCAACTAGGCAATTAGGCCCCAAGAAACAGTCAGTTACTACCTTGTCTGTTATCTTGGGGATGAAGATTTATGTGCTGAATGTGCACATAGCATAGTGTGCTGACACTAAATAGTCACAGCAAGTCTATAAATGCATTTTTCCCATTGCAGAGGGGTAAGGAGAACCCAGCTCTGAGGGGCTTCACCCAATGAAGAAGAATTTATATCTGTGGCTGTCTGACCAGAGTCAATAATAAAGGATTTGTCTTCACCGTGTCCCCGCGTCCTTCCCAGGAGGAGAAATACAGGGACAGCTTAATGCTTTCCTTCTCAAAGTGTGAGGCAAAGGAACGTTATCTCAGAAGGGATCTGCAAGGAGCCTTCATTCATCCAAAGTGCAGTTAGAGCTGTAGCAGCAGTGTTTGATTCTCAGGGTAAAGGTTGAGCTTGTAAAATCCTTCATGTTAAGGCACTGAGAGTTCTTTGTAAGCATCTATGCATATTAGACCATTGTTTCTTGGTATCCTCAGAGAGCATGCCCTGGTTAACCAGGATGGCTGCTCAGCATATTGATGGGTGAATTTATTCGTCAGGGTGACAAATTTGCAAGTGGGGGCACAAGATAAACCTAGTGGTTAACAGAAGCCCCTCCCAGAGATCTCCGGAGGCAGTGGAGTTCAGGAGAGGCTATGGATGATCTCTTTGCTTTCTGCAGCAAGAGAGCTGAATAAGCACAATCAGTGGTCAGGCTTCAGACATATTCCAGTTATCTGTGTGTATTACCGCATTTAGGGGTAAAACAAACAAACAACACATATGTAATGAAATTGAGGAGATTATATGTTTGCTAGAAAGTGTTTATTCTCTAGGCCAATCGGTTGTGCTTAACAATGATTGGTGACTTAGTAGCTTGCAGACCTGGAGCAGCTGAAGTAGACAGTGTCCCTTTATGAAACTTCACGTGGGTGGCAAGGACATGATCCTGTGTACAGTGATAACCTTACACCCTAACGTGAATCTACTAGGGTGCCTAGATGAAACTTTGAGGCAAGAGGAGCAGCTAGCAGCCCTCTGGTAAAGGGTGCAGCTAAGAGACTGCCCAGCTGATGGGAGAGCAGATAGGCATGCCCAGCCTGTCCTACCTGGTCAGCTGCAGCTTTTATGTCCAGCTTAAATTACAGTACATAAAGGTGATCTGGGATTTCACACCAAAAAAACTGTGACTAAGGCATTACTAGAATAGGGGATATTAGATCTAGCCGTTTCCTTACCAAGAAAACAGAAGGGAAGGCTTCATTATTTGAGACAAGCTTATCCTACTTTCTTACCTTTTTTCTGTTTATTTCTCTCCCTTCAATACCATGCTTTTTGTGAACCATTTGGCTCTTCTTTGACATTTTCTACTTAGGAGGAATAGTTCACTGTGCATCCAGGCAGTGTTGATATAGCTGGAGGTTTATTAATGGTCCCTAAACTGAACCTGCAGAAAGTTTTTTCATACTGGAGCTGGTGATGAAACTGTATCACAGATAGTAATTAGTTTGTGCAGATTATAGGGAGTTAAGTTTGGCCACTGCCTCAGTCCTTTGGGACTTTCATTTCCTGATGGGGCTGATGGATAGAAAATTATATCAACTTTGGTTCCTGTCCCACTGTCCCATTGCAACTGAATAATCATTGTAAAGTTCTCATTAGTGGTATCTCAGAAAAGACCAGATAGATCTTGAGGGAAGCTGTGGGGGATTTTTACCTTCCCCCCTCCCCCGCCCCTGAAAAGGTCATCAGTTTCAGATTGTTAAAATAATTTACTAGAAACCAGCTGGTCAACCTGAAGGCTAGCAAGTACCTAGTGATGGGTCTATATTACCCAGACTTGATTAATAGTGGAGACTCTGAAAATACAACCTTCACCACCTTTCTTAAACTTCTGGTAACATGTTTAGAAATATATTAGTTTATCTCTCTAAGAAAGTCTCTGACATCTGTCAAAAGTGGCAGATTCCTGGCTCTATAATAAAATGACAGTATCCTAATCAAAATAGGAAGATAGTTATATTACAAACACATAAGTTGTTTCACAGAGTGATTAGTTCCTCCCTACAAATTTATGTAATTGCATTACATTCAGAATCTGTCATTATTTGCTTACTTTGACATTAACATGATAGGAAAGTCAAGATCATTTTCATATACTATAATCCTTTGTCCTTCTCTTTGCTTTTCTGCCCAAAAGATGAAATATCAGAAATGCTGTCTTTTTGCAGTAATATTCATTGCTTTGACCTGCCTGCAGTCCTTACTGTAGTTGTCTTTATAGAAGCAATACTTCCTTGCAGTGATAAAGAGGCCATTTCAGAAAAGTGTGGGGCGAGCTGATGGAAGAATTGCAGCAAGCACAGTACTTTACGTTCTCTGAAAAGTGGTATGATGTTGTATTTCCACTTCTTTTGCTGAGCAAATAATGAAAGTCACTCACTTTTCTCTGCAATATCTTTTAACAAGCTCTCCTAGCTGTGTAGTTACAGTACAATCGTATCCAGGATAGTAAAGATCTTTTTCAAATGGAAAAGGGGAGCTTGTGTTATAAAATAGAAGTGTTCCTTTTTTCAAGATCTGAAAAAGGTTGCCTTCAGAAAGGTGTATTTTCTATATTAATCTGGTCCTTGTATTGTGATATATATTAGTGGGTGACTAGTTCTAAATCTGAAAAGAATAAATTTAGCTTTCCTAGGAATTAAAGATACTCAGATACATTTCCTTTCAAAAAGAAATATTAAAAAGAGATTTTCACATCTTCCAGAAAAGCCATTATCAGTCAGGTAAATGTGTGTTTAAACAAGGTTGATTAGTGTTAAGAAACACTGAAAAGAAACTTGACATGAGATAAACCGGGAACCAGATGCCATGGTAGACCTAAGAAGAGACTACCCAAAGGATGGTTAGCTATTTTTGAATAAGCTGGTTTTGAACTTAAGGTCCTTGTCTTTCTCTTGTGTTTTGTGCTTTATCAAAAACATCAGTCTTGATGTAACTCAAAGGGAGAGGGTGGCGGGAAGAGCTGAAATTTTAGGCACTTATGGGAAGGAAAAATAATCTTTAACATTTCCCTAACTGTTTAATTCACAGACTTTATTCTGCAGAAACGCCCTTTTATTCCTACATATTGCAGCATTTTGTCATCAGTCAGCAACCTGTCATGTTTTCTATAGTTTAACTGACTTAAAGGACCCAGAGGTGCCATAAGTCATTGTTGTGGTTTAACCTCTGCTGGCAGCTAAGCAACACACAGCCGCTCGCTCACTCCCCCCCCAGTGGGATGGGGGAGAGAATCGGAAGGGTAAAAGTGAGAAAACTCCTGGGTTGAGATAAAGACAGTTTAATAGGTAAAGCAGAAGTCGCACACGCAAGCAAAGCAAAACAAGGAATTAATTCACTACTTCCCATCGGCAGGCAGGTGTTCAGCCA
>NW_008825216.1:1222668-1236643 GCF_000699105.1 Pygoscelis adeliae | reverse complement strand
CCCCCCCCTTCCTTCTTCTTCCCCCAGCTTTATATGCTGAGCATGACGTCACACGGTATGGAATATCTCTGTGGCCAGTTTGGGTCAGCTGTCCTGGCTGTGCCCCCTCCCAGCTTCTTGTGCCCCTCCAGCCTTCTCAGTCGGTAGAGCATGGGGAGTTGAAAAGTCCTTGACTGGTGTAAACACTACTTAGCAACCACTAAAACATTGATGTGTTATCAACTTTGTTCTCCTCCTAAATCCAAACCACAGCACTGTACCAGCTACTAGGAAGGAAATTAACTCTATCCCAGCTGAAACCAGGACAGTCATGTTGTCTGATATTTATATACAAGGGAGTAGAAGGTGAGCAATTGATTGTGGGTCATTCATACAAATAATGTAGTTGATCCTTTGTTGACTGAGGAAGCCTATGAAGACTAAGTAGGATACCTGTGTATATACTTCATCCACCAAGAAGACAAAGGCATCTTCAAGGGAATTCAAGGGAATTCAAGGGAAAATGTCTTCCTATATGGAGCACTTCCAAGCTAAAAGACAAAGCCTGTGACTTATAGAGTGAAGGATGTATTGAAGGGCCTCAGAAGGATTTCAGACATGTCTGTGGATAAGGAACAGTTATTTGCAGTTTTAATTTGGCATTTTGAGCTTTCTGAATTAAAATCTCTAGATTTGACCTTTTGAAAGAGAACTTGACTGTGTGACACTGCCAGCGAGTGCGAAGGCTATGTCACTTTTGTCTGGAACAAGAAGATAGGCATTGTAATAACAAAATCTTTGTTGTGCTCCAAACCCAGCTCAGGCAAAGTGGAGTGCAGGAGAGTACAGGATGATATCTCTTAGACTATCAGTAGTGGCTCAGCTCTATTATATATAAAATGAAGACAAAACACTAGCAAAGAATTTAGTGAAGGAAATCTATTCATTATTACGCCTTTCTCTATTCTGTGTGTCTTTTCCATTGTTTTAGAGGGAGAAGGTAGTGGAAGGAAAGGAGAGCAGGAAATATGTCAGAATTCTCCAGCAAGGATTTTTCCATGCAGGAATACATATAATTATTGGGTGACATTGTCTTTGAGACATAAATTATAACTGCATATTAATCAACAGGATGTGAACTGTCCCTTGATAGTTAAATTTGATTTCAATTATAAGATTTCGTTTGGATCAGAAACAAAATTTCTTGGCATGAATGTCAGGTAACTACACTAAGAATCTGAATTTCGTTTTCTCTGGCAGCCTCCTTTTTGCAAAAAGTGAGCCTGCATTTCCATTTTCTCGTGGCCCATAGCGAGAACTGCAAAGTGATTGCTCCATGCTCTGCCTCAGAGATGCACTACTGGAATTTCATGTTGTCAGATCCAGTCTGAAAACATGACAGGAAGGTCATAGCAACTCTAATTTAGCAAGTTCTTATAAAATGCATAGGTAAATGTTGTCTCAACTATTAGAAAGGGAAAAGGTAAATTGATCCTGGTGAGGCATCCTTTGAAAAATTGTCAGAACTTGGCGTGTCAGTGTTCAGTTATGTTGAGGACAACTTCCGAAACAATTTCTCACAGAAATGCTGCTAGACATCTCAGCAGGGGCAAGGGCGCATCATTAAACCCCCTGCCATTGAAATACAAGTGACCTGTGCTGGTCACTGTGCATAAGAGGAGATGTGGCAGAGACAGAAAAACCCAAATGCAGCTGCCGGTAAGAAGAGTAGATATGTCTAAGGGGGTGTTTGAACCAAGGTGTTTACAGAGTCTCTGTCTCAGAGCTTTTCTGACCCCACCTGGAGGGAGCTCTGGAGCTGGCATGTACTTATAGCTTAGGAGAAAATTCAGGAAAAGAAATCCTTCCTGATAGATTTAGCCTGAGATCATTTTAATAGCCGGCAATGTATAAGACGTTGCAAAGCCCTCTACTTTCAGGTATAGGTTTCTGTAAACTACTGTGGTATTTAAAACATCCTCTTTCATTGTATTACCAAAGTCTGCAATGCCTTACTGTGCTAGATACAATGAAAATGCTGATTACACAAAAATATAGCAGAAAATCAGATTATACTGAATATTAATTTTCTTTTATGCAGGTGACAAGTATCTGTCCTGCATTGAGTATGCTGTGCAGTCCTTTCAGAGGCAGACTGACAAGGATTATTTGTATCAGGTATTATGATGGCTGTGCCCTTCGGAATCCACTTCACAGAAAATCAGTAATAAAAGGGTGAATTTATGAGTTTCCTCCCTTGATGGTTACGGTTCCAGGAGATTTCCCTTCAGCCTTTCTTTTTCTATAGACATCCACAGCAGTCAGCCCAGACATTTTCCCTTCTGTGCTCTCAGGCATGACATCCTTTTTACTAGGTCTCAGTTAAATTAGAAGCAACTTTGAGAGCAATCTCCAGATCTTGCTCTTCCATTAGCTATTAGCCATAGATACTGTCTAAACATCACCACTGTCTGAAGGCCTGACTTTTATACAAAGTTGGATGAGATAGGCCTTACCCTTCGACAAAAAGATGGCAACAGAAGAGAAGTGGTGAGGCAGGAGAAGTGCATTTAATTTTAGAAGATAATAACTTTTTTATTTACTTTAATAAAGGATACTTCATATATCATAACTTCTCAACTGATAAAACTTCAGTGGGATATAAGATGACCTCTAGGTTTTTTTGCCCTAAAAGTAATCTCTGGGTTTTTTAACTAAAAATATTGAATGAGCATGTCTATAAGTCTGTGCTTATTTTTCCCTATAAACTGGAATGTATTTACGGAATGGGACACTACATCCAAAGTACACTTACCCAAATATTGCTGTCCAGAAGAAAAGCAGTGCACTCATTCTCCCCCTGCCACATCAGGGCACAGCACTAGTCCTGCATTTGTCATTGATTAGCAAGAATAACAGTGATACAGATGAAAGTGAAAAATACACTGAGACGGTATCAATATGTTGTTACTAGGGCAGTAACATTGCACAGAAAAGACAAGAAAGAATCAAAATCCAAACAAAAAGTTAATTTTTTAGGCTTATAAATGCCATTGATGAGCTTAGTGCCCTCATTAACACTGGTGGAAGGCAATATCATTAGACACTATTATTTACCAAGCCAGTTTTCATTCAGAATGAATAGCACAAAATTGAACTTGTATTAAAATTATGCATGGGTGAAGTTAAAGCAGCGCTGCATGGCACAGGTAAGTCAGAAATAGTACTGTTATTAACTAAAATGTATTTTTAATATTTCTACGTGGTAACACTTGTTTCATAATTTCTAAGCATGTGTATAAAATAGGGTAAAATTTACAAGCACCTTCTCCATCTCATTGCTTAAAGAGTGACAAAATGCGTTCTAAAAGGCATCATTTACTATTCAGTTTTGTCTGCTTGATTCACAGCATAATGAATCTTCAGTCCAGCTATTATGTAGAGTACATGGGATGACAAGGACATATTTTGCTAGGGCAGAATTACATTCAGTGAAACCTGGGATCGTTGCTGGTGGACACCCTTCCAGGCAACCAGGGGGTGCGAACACAGAGGGGACCAGTGCCTGTCTGCTCCACCACCGCCTCCCTGGGGGCTTCCAGCCCCACACAATGTCAGGCCCAAAATCTGTTTGAGAGCAGTCATCAATAGTTATCTGGTTTCTAAACCTGGAGCAAAGGCCTCAGAGCACCAGGCTGGAAACTGAACTCTGCCACTTAAGCAAAGAAGCAGAGAAACTTGGTTTGAATTCAACAAGTTCTTATCTGTCTCGCATCACAACGCCTGCCAAAATACGAGATTCTTCTACTGTTGAATTTCTAGGCCATGTTTCATTCTGGCTGTTATTTTATATAAGAGTCTTCACTTCTTTCTATCATCAGCTTTGTCTTCTAGGTTTTGAAAGCCAAAAAAAAAAGGTTTATCTGACCCTATAGATAAAGAGACAAAATTATGTGAACTAAGACTGCTGAAGCAAAGAGCATAATAAATTGGTTTAAGAGGAAAATAAATGTCTTTATGGAGAAAGAACTGATCACCGAAGATGATGGCAAAATGGGAAAGCCAAGTAGCAACAAACTATAGGAAATTCAGTAGTGTTTCTCAACAACTTCTTGTGCCCTTATGTTAACATTATACGTAGAAATTAACATAGAAGTGCATTCTTTTCTGGTATTTATGTCTTTGTTTTCCAGTTCCAATAGTATTTTGATTCCCCTTAATGAAATAGCAATTGATAAATACACTGCAAAGCATTTCACAGGGAGAACATTTCAACTTGAAGACAGAAAAACAAAGCAATCTTACTTGAAGATGCTCAAAGCTGAAATCACCTCTAAATGACTGACGTTCACTGGAAAGAGGTTCAGAAACAACATGTTCTCTGGCCTTGAATCTTTGCTGAACAATGACACCAAAATCAACAGCCTCTACTATAAATCAAATGTTTTGTTGTTCACAAAAACAAGGAATAAATAAGCATTGACCATTCTGATTTTATGCCACTTTTAGCAGAACAAGCTGCTTTCTCTCCGTGACAAACTATGGAACAAAATGCTGGCATTATGGCCTTCCAACAAGGCTTGTAAGGCTGGAGAAAAAGAAAATGGTATACCACAATGATTGATTGCTACACAGTGATTTTCCTATTAGTAGAAGAAGAGACAATCTTTAGTGCAAGAACAGATTTCACAATTATAATCCCTTCTTACTACTATCCTTGACCAAACAAAAAGGGGAAAAAATGAAATGGTTCTATGAGAATCTTAGAGTAGGAAAAGAGGAGATTTGGGCAAAGAAAGCAAGGAGATTAGTTTTCTGAAAGACAAACAGACATTTCAAAAATGTATTCTGGGTAAAAGGATCCAGTACTCACCTGATCTAAGACCAAAATGTATCTGGAAATGTTGAGGAACCTAAGACAGGAAAATGAGAGTGAATGTCTATTCTTTCTAGTTGCATACATGCTTTTCCTCTGCTAAGTAGGTGATTGACTACAAGAGCTCCAAACAAGAGGATATTTGTATTTCCACTATTAGGTGCTTCTGAAATGGAGGGAAAGTATGTTCCCAGAGTGCTTGTAAAGCTGCCACATGGGGAAAGATTTTGAAATTGTTTGAAAGTCTGCGTCTGGTCCTCTAGGGAAGCCATGTTGCAAAATCCCCTTTGCATGATGAGGGTACAGAGGTAGCGTCTGCACCTGGCATCCATTCAGATCAAGGAAAATGTAAGAACATATGGGCTTAATATCACGGGATTCAAAAGAGCAGCTCTGCGGGTATCCACCTGGGGTATACAATATGTTTGTTATATAAGATAATTACATGAAAAGAAATCATTAAAAGAACATGATTAAAGTTGCAAACTAAAAATCAGAGTTGTTAATTTCTCTATGATTTTGCTATTGGGCTCATGATTGTTCTATAGATGTGGATGCTTCTATTTTTTACATTATCTTTGTCAACACAGAAAAGACCTTAAGGACACATCCTAAAGGACACAGACTAAAGCACCTGGTAAGAGGGAGAAGCAAAATAAATTAGGATGCTGTATAGGCATTCTTGATGTTTTTCCCTAGCTAGGAACATTCTCTACAAGAGACATTGTAAACGGCATGTCGGAGTTGAAGATGTCTAAATTGGTCTGAGCTCCTGAGTGAAGGCTGCATATATTTTTGTTGACAGATACAGAGACCTCAAAGGATTTTCAGCCTCCTTGTACTTGGAGGTGCAGTCTTTTAGAAATGTCACCTGTGTAGATGATTTTTAGATGTGGGTTTTTAGTTACCTTTCTCAAAGATGTTACTCTGTGGTAGAAGTAACAAGAGAGAAGACACTTACTAGATGATTAAGCAGAAGTCCACACTTCTGCACCATTCTGGTAGGGTTTTTCAGAGGGTGAGTGTATCCTCCAATGTAAACTGCAGGGTCAGTACTACCTTTGGAGATATGTACATGAAGTCTCATATGACAAGCAAACAGCCAGGACTTCTTGAGGTAAAAGGCCTTCAAAGGCAGATATACAAAGAGAAGCTGAAGACTCCGTGAATTTAAAGACAATGGAAGGCAAAGGTGTTAGTCCTGAGCACTAGCCTGCCAAGTGAAAAAATTGGCTTGATTTGTTACTTTCCATTACAGAAATGTGAAACTGAGACACTAAATGACTTATCCTAGGTCCCATTGGGAATTCAGACCCAGCAGGGATTTCAGACTGTTTTTCTCATCTGGGATCAAAGACAGCTTGCTCCCCCTTCCTCTGGATATCCCATCTGAGACTTCTCTGAAGTAAGACAAGTCACTCAACATTGAAGCATTTAAATCTAAACCACCATTGTCTCTTCACTTTTTTCAAGTGTTTTCTCATCATACTACTTTCTACCACTTATCCTATGGATCTAATCTATCCAAAATCTACAGCCACATTCAGTTTTTTGACTGTAATAAATCACTTAAGCAAAAATAGGTTTGAATGGAGAATTCATTTTTTCACAGACATGAATTTATACAAACATGTAGATTTTTCCAGGAATGAAACTGAACCTGCACCATAAACTCACACTGTAGCTGATTATTTCTAGCTTTCAGGATAATTTTTAAATCATGCTACTTTTACTACAATTGGAAGTAATGAAATCTCGCAAGAAAGGCCTAATTTCCTGGATGAGTTGTCTGAATTTTGAGTTTTGCGCATAAGAGAGGCCAATTATGTTGTCAGATGAAAATCATGTGAATCTGGATGGTTTGTTTTGTGGGGAGAGGAAATTTTCCCAAATAGGACAGTTTTTCACAGACTTTTTCTGATTATTTTCCTGTTTTTCGTTAGTGAACTACTGATTTATTCAACTCAGAAATTAAAAGCAAAACTCAAGGATTAAGTCCTGGCTTCGTTGAAGACAGTGGGACTTTTATTCCTGAAATGAATATCACAGTGAACCACCCCTCACCCCTAATTAATTACATTAACATTTGGGAAAAAAAAATAAATAAGGAGCTTTTGCCTCTGTTTGCCCAAGCAAACCGGAAAGTTGCATGTTTAAATATGGTTGTTCCTATGAAATACAGAAAAAACTATTTTGGAAACTTTCCCATCAAAGCAGCTGTGTCCTTTTAACTTGGATCTGACTAAGGGCCCTGCAAGAGCTGAATATAAAGCCATTAAAAGGAGCTCTCAAAATTGTTTGGGCAGACTTAACTTTTTTTAAATGTTAAGGCATTAGCTTTTTGGTAAAAATACCTTATTTAAAAATGAAGTTCATCTATAAAGTATTTTGATAGTCAATGATAAATCTCTTTTCAGCCCTTGAATCTTAACAAATACCTCTTACTAATTCCCATGTATTCTTCTATCGCTGCTTTATTTTCTGTTTTGCTTTGTCATTTGTTTTAGTGAGAGTTAGATAAAATATCAAAATGAGATATATTGTTCTGATAAAGGCAGAAATATTATATAGTACTAGAAAGTCACTAGCAAGACTTTGCAAGGAAATGCTATTTTATAAAAACAACAAAATTATGACAAAACATATGGGACATTAATAACATTTTTGAAGTATCTTGGGTTTTTGCCATCAGATAATGAAGTGTGGATCTCTTGAGTCACCAAGGAAAAAGGTGCATTCTAACTACTGGTGTCAGTGCTATTGCTAATGTTGGTTTTGGAAAACTAGCCACTGGAGCTGACAGAAAATTTTCATTTGAAACACTCTGTCTTTAAACAGATTTTTTCAAGGGTAGGGATCACTCCAGCTACCTCAGATAGGTGGATTAGGCCATTTACAAGGTTGTGTTCACTTAAATGTTGTATTCAAATGTTCAACTGCTACTCCAGGAGGTCTTGCAAGTGTTATGTTAGTTATACCCGTTATCTGAACAAATGTCCTAGTTACCCCAAGTATCACCAATATCTGGCACCAGAAAACTGCCTCGATGGCTGCTGTTTGTTTGGGGAGCTGCTGTTTTTATTAATAAAGTTTTATGGACTTCATGTTTTTGTTTTTCCACTGAAATTTCTCAGAATCAATGTAGTAAAACAGGAGAAAGTACAGATATGAGTAATAAGATTACCACAATCTTATGGTGTGGGAATGCTTCTATATTAAGGATCATTCACTTGAAACTTCTGCTTGGAAAAAATGTCAGAGATCTAAGAAATGATACAGTTGTGAATGGTGTGGAAAATGTAAATAAAGAATGATTATTTTTTTTCTTAAACTGAGTGTTATGATTTGGTACCAGACTGAAAAAAAAAGGGAAGCCTTTTTTTTCCCCACAAGAGAGCCTATTTTTACAGGAATTTTTTAGGCACCACAAGTGTAAGTAGGATCAAAAGAAGAATTACTTAAATTCGTCAAGGGTAGATTCAGCTGTGGCTATTATCTATGACAATTTTAATTCAAATTCTAGGTCAGGAAATTTCTAGATCACTGATTGCTGGGCAGATAAAATAAGCCAAAAATCTCTTTATTATTTGTTCTTAGACTCTAATCTTACATTTCTAGACACTCCCAGACAGATGGCTTGCTGCACCTATGATTTGACCCGTTTTTCTTGGTGGAGTGACCTGTCAACCAGGAATTGTGCTAAGAGGTAAATTATGATCCTTATGGGAAACGGTGTGGTGGTGGTGGAGATGACACTACTTGGCTGGGTTGGGTATACAAACAAGTCTCCTTCACTTGCCATGTGTAATCTACCTGATACTGTGTCTGACAGCTGGTGAACACACATGACACAATTCTCCATATGCTTTGTTTCAAACGTATCTGACAAATTTACCTATTGAGTGTAAAACACTGAAAATGTTTGCTCTATTGCAATAGCATCATGTCATATGGTAGCGTTCCTCTTAAGAGTTAGTCTACATTATGCCTCCTTGTGTATGTATTCCACTTGTGTTAGACCATTGTTTGAAATGGTAAATATATCTCACCTCAAAATTGAGCATGGACTCATCTTCTTGAACATTGTTTTGCCTCTTTTACTTTCTGTACCACAGCTGAAGTTGTAAATGATCTGGCTCATTTCCATTGCCTGACAGACTGAAACTGGAGTGGCAATGCCGCTAGCAACTAATCATATGCAAAACTGTAAGCAGTAATAATCCACAACAAAATAAATTAAAATCAATAGCAAATATTTTCAGGGTATGTTCTGCATGAATTTCTAACTATTCCCATTGAAACTTAAATTTCAAAGAACAAGTTCTGATAGTAAAATTGAAGAGAAATAGGAAAAAAGATAGCATAGATACAGATTGTCTCTGTATCAACTATTTCTGTGAACAGTTACAGAGAGCTGTTAAGAAGTGTTCTTCCCTGAAACACAGATATGCGGAACCCTTGCCAACGACTCCAAGTGATTAATACTCATGGGACTATTTCATAAGCAAAGGCAAATTATGAACTATTTTGCTGGTTTACCACAGTTTTCCTCAAAGTTCTCTTTTCAGATCTTAGCCTTCTGTCTTTGTAGAAGAAAAGTCTATTCTTTGAAGGAAACTGACTCCAAATGCTGTAAGTTCAGGTCTTCTCAGCTGTGCTATACTGGCAAATATGGTTAGCCTTATTTTTCATATAGCCTTTATTAAGTAACCTTACTGCTCTTTTCCATTGATTTAGGGATTTTAAAGATCAATTACTTACAGTTGAAATGTTGTAAAATTGCATAGCATGCTTTATTCTTTAAAACTTTCCATTCGTTTTTGCTATATTTATAAAACAATCTTGAGGTTTAAATATTTGGACCCAGATTGAGTAAGAGGTTAAAGGTTAAATGTTAAATTCATTGCAGTAAAATGACAAAAATTCCCATTAATTTCAGAGAGAGTTTTGACCCAAAACATTTATATACTTTGGGCAGGATTCATTAAGGGTCTACAAGTTAGGCAAGATAGGCCAAATGAGTCATCTCAGCATGTTCATGCTTCCTACGTGAACTACAAGGGAGAACAACTCTTGATATGATTGATCTGACACTGCGAGTTTCCCAGATAGGGAAAAGGATGCCAGTCCCTCCTCTAACAATGCAGGATTTCTAGACAACAGCCTTAAACTAGATGCCTGTTTATAGAGGTCTAAATTCAGAAGAAATGAATTCAGAAGAAATAAATACCACTCAATGTTAAACATTTCGTATCTTTAAATTTAAGCAAAATTAGTCCTCCCTAAGGTCAGGGCTCTCATGGAATCAAACCTTTCTTAATCTCTATGAATATTTACCTCTTGAATTTTAGGCTGAAGGGGGAGGAGAGTTGGCTTTTTTTCTTACCTTCCAGGGTTATTAGTCATCAGATTCACTCATTCATTAAAGGACCAACAATTATACCATCTAGCAAACACTAGTTACTAACTGATTTGAAGGAAAACTGCTATGAGAATATGTGTATAGAGCTATAAGGCACCTTCAGAAAAAAAAGCACCACTTGTGTCACTGAAAGCTTGCAGGTATGTGAGCCAAAAAGGCAAGAAGCGAAGACAGAAGAAGGCAGAAAAGAGGGCATGGATGAGGAAAGTTACAGCAAAGAAATGTGTGTTAATTTACAGCACACCTGTTATTTCACAAGAATCAGCTAGAGGATTTCACATGCCTGCCCTACGAAAAAGCAGGTAGGCTGCTTCTCACAGCAAGGGGCAAACTACCTTGCATTTACCAGAGCTAGAAAACATGTGCAGAAACATAAATTTCTACTATGGTAAGGCTCTGAGTTTGTTTATGCACTAAAATGCTCCTGCTTGCTTTTCCTTGTACACAGGAAAAAAGAAGAAACCTAACAATCATTTCTTTGGAGCTGAAGTCGATCCAACCAGCTTAAAAAAGGACAGTATGCCAGTTGATAGTATATCATTGAAAAAATAGTTTAAACTGTTTCTTCTTGGGTTTGTAATGGTGGGATGTCTTCTGGGACACATTTTCCTTCCAGGAAAGTGATGGGCAGCAGGCAATCTATTGATCGGAAGCTGAGTCTAAGGAAGAACCAAAAAAGAGGTGAGAACGGACTAAGGGAAAGGAAAAGCAAACAGCAGAGGTCCTGCCCCGAGCTCAGCGTGGCTCAGGGAGCTTCCCCATGCTGCAGTAATTAACTGACCTTGCTCCTGACCACGCGGTTGCCTCCAGTGAAGTAGGTTAAAACAGAGGAGCCTGAGCCAGGGAGGTGCTCTCACTTAAATGAGGTGAAGGGGGCCGGATACAGGTCCCATAGCAAAGAGACCCTGCAGCTCCTCTCAGAGCCTCTGACTGTCACCAGAGTGTGGCCAGATGCTTGGGTGATGACTGTTTTAAGATATGCAGCCAGTGAGATTTCTCTAACACTGCTCCAAAGGTGGTGGTTAAAACCTCAGTGACAAACAGAAGATGATTGCTTTCTTGATTATGGTAATACAAAACTTGAAATGTAAAAGCTTCAATTTGCTTTGACATTTATTTAAATCACTTGTTACCACACTGGATGGACTGCAAACATCTTAAGAGACAGAAATTATTTTCCCTGTATAAAAATCTTATAAATCTTAGGAAGCAGTATAGACTCTACATTAAAAAGCAAAACTAAAATTAACCTCCAAAATCAAGAAAGAAAATGAATATTCTGTATAACTTGCGGAACGGGATTCTACATTTTTATTGGAAATATATTTTTCAGGTCCCTTTTCCTAGACTCTGCGTAGGTGCTATAGAAAACGCTAAGGCAGATGGGTATCTTCTCAGTATCTTTTTTTCTGCATAATGAATAGTGGTTATAGTGTTTTTATGCAGATTTCAATTAGTTTTATGAAGAGTCATTGTCCTGTTGATATTAAAAAGGAAAAATAGGCTGTCTAATCTCATCCTGTGTAAGGAAATTACTTTTATTTTACTAAATTGCATGCATGTACAATGTATTTAACTCAGAAAAAGAGATGTCTTAATAGTATAATACATATTCCATTTGGATTAGATGCAACCAGCTGCCGGAGGAGTAGCAGTGATTGAGAGACTAATAGGATAGAGAGGATAATACTCTTTAATGCCTTTCTTATGGATTCCACAAATCCTCTTGATATCTTCATGTGAGAAGAAGTGTACATGATGTTGTACAAACTGAGTGTTGGCCTGTGCCTGACTTCTGAACTGCAGGAAGGCTTTACTTCATTTTCCTACTTTAAAAGTATTTATCGTGTTTATAATCTTAGATGGGTTGGAAGGACTTCGTCACCCTTAATAAACAGCAAGTTTCAGTTCTACTTCTAAACTTTTATTCATAGACATTGATATAAATAAGATGTCCCCCCAAATCCTGATAAAGACAGATACATTTTGGTTTTGATGTTCTATGATATTCTACGAAGAGCACAGTAGAAATTATATAGAATTCTATACATCTCTTCTTATCTGTATTTCGGCAGAATCATTTGTATACATAGATGAGATCCCCCTGAGCCTTCTCTTCTCCAGGCTGAAAAGTCCCACCTCTCTCACCCTTTCCTCGTAGAAGAGATCCTCCGGTCTCTTAATCACCCTCGTGGCCCTTCGCTGGACTCTCTCCAGTAGCTCCATATCTCTCTTGTGCTGAGAAGCCCAGACCTGGGCACAGCATGCCAGGTGTGGCCTCACCAGTGGTAAGTAGAGGGGAAGGATGACCTCCCTCGACCTGCCGGCAACACTCCTCCTAATGCAGCCCAGGACACCATTAGTCGTCTTTGCCACTTAACACAAAGATAATCAAGAGCCTTACTTCCAGCTGTTTGATCAACCCTTGATAAATGCTTGGACTGCTGCTTTTACTTTTATTCTTTTATTTATGTTTCAGGGAAAGGGAAGTCATCACATTGCAAACAACTTAAAGCAGGGATTTAAATTGTTTTCAGATTCCTTGGATGAGAATGGACATCACTCAAGTCATTTTCCTGTCCCCTTCGTGGTTCTTTCCAATATTTCACCCCAGGAGTGAAGCACTAAATAGGCAAAGAAGGGCTTTTATAAAGTCTTCAATTATTGCTTGCTGCTGGATGCATGTAGATAAATGAAATGCAAAGTAGGTAAAGCACATTCACAAGCCCTGTCATTCCTCTGCAGATCTGGGAATTGCAATGATGTCTCAACCGTTCAGTCACTGTCATGTTGTTTGTAGAAGCTAAAAGCCATGGTAAATTCACATGGTAGAAGACTGTAGCTTGTATATAAATGAAATGTCAATTGGTAGTCAAGATTCATTAGAAGAGTTGGTAACTACATGTTTTTTACCTACCTCCAGTTCATTTTCAATGATAAAAGCATGCTATCTGCTTATTCCATTAATGCAATAAAATTATAAGTCATTTGTACTGTCAACTCACATATAGGTTTTAATAAGGCAATTTGTTAAGGAATATTTTTGAAATATTAGAAATATTAGAGCTCTCAAGGTGCAACAGAACAATGAGAAACAAAGCTTTTGGCTTTTTCTCAAGCAAGGCTGTTATGCTTTGTTACAAAGGAATTACCATCAAATGATGTACTATGTGTTCATTCTGCTGTTCACTATAATTATGAACACAATTAAACCTCAAAAATTGTTACTGTCAGTTTAGGATGTATGAAGCTAAAAAGACAGTTGCAGTTTGCACTGCAACAAATTTTATTATTATTAAAGACTGGGTAATCATAGCCAGCTGCTGTTGATCAATCTGGAACTCACACATTTAGGAACACGTCACTGAGCTGATTCTCTTAACTTTGGGGTTTTTTTTTGCAGTTAAATTCTAGTCATCCCTGTGGAAAGAGCAATCTTAAATATCTTTCCTCCTTCACTGCCCTTGTCCAAACCATCATGAGCAGATTAAGTCCTTTCTTAAGCATTTTTTAATGCAATTGGGAATTCTTTGTGATCAGATATGGACTCCTGTATTGTTATCATTAAAAAGACACTTCTATGGATGTGGAAGTAGAATCATAGAATCATTAAAGGTTGGAAGAGACCTCCAAGATCATCGAGTCCAACCATCAACCCAACAACACCATACCCACTAAACCATGTCCCTAAGCGCCTC
>NW_008825216.1:1218071-1222110 GCF_000699105.1 Pygoscelis adeliae | reverse complement strand
AAAAAGACACTTCTATGGATTGGGAAGTAAGGTACAAAATATTAACTTTACGTTCTCAAATTAGATCTTGGACTCGGAAAATTTTCATTTGAAACTCTCTCATCATATTATGAGATAAAGTTCTGAATTTATAGGATTAAAGCATTTTCCCCTAGATTTTCAAATTCATAGCCTTTGAGTTTGATATACAAAACTCTAGTGCTTTAGTTGATACCACAGTGTAATGCTTGGCTATATATCAAAATGTATGTAAATTATATTCTAGCCACAAATCTTTATGAAATAATAGATTAAATTTTGCTCTTTGGTTGGTTGGTCCAACTGGAATTTTGAATTGAGTGCTTGAATTACTGGAGATTTATGCTTAAGTGAAAGAGCAGAGTGTTAAGTATTTAAAACAATCTTCATAAGTTTCAGTGTTATTGGATTTGTTTTTAACTTCAGTAAGTGCATAAATTTTCATGCGACAATTATTTCTCATCTCAGAGTGCAGGAGTATTTCGATTGCCATGTTTGATCTGTCCTATAGATTCTGGACTGGTTAGTAGGTAGAGGACTCGAGCCCTCGACACGTACCAAGAACTACTAATGCTTCTTTCTCTACTGAATTTAACTCTGAAAGTTTTGAGTTTGTAACATCTGACTTTTGTTATAATAGTAAAACCCGTCATGTTTTCCAACCTTCGGTTACTCATTCCTTAACTTGTAACTCAACTATAGGTTTCTGTGTCTGGGATAGTGAGAAAAATACAGGTTAGAACTATGAGAAATCATGAGAAATATTCTCTCAAAAAGTAATCATTTTAAAAAATATGTAATGCAAATTTAGTTGTTATAAGGTATGAAAGGGGAGTACGGATTTAAAATTGATTTCTATTATTATTTGAAAGCTTACTTAAATAGACCATTTCAATAAACACTATGTCACTGCTATTGCAATATGCATTTCTAAATGTAAGAGAAATTATCATTTTTTCACATCCACCTTATAAACAAAATCCGTGACTGTAGAAAATAGCATCCATTTACCAACTACAAAACTTCATCTGAGTTCTTGTGTTATACTCAGTATAGCTATGCACTACACATATGTGAGAATATATAAGAAAGTCTAAAGTGGGTCTAAAGGGTGGACTTTAGACCCATATAAGAGGGTCTAAAGTGCATGACAATAGGAGATAGAGAAAGGAATTAGAGGCAGAGTAGCGTCAGGAAAAAAGGCACTTGGACAGAGCCCATATGTCTGTGAGTATTTAAGATGGAAAAACCGACCCTGACGAGCCTGCATGGGAATATGAATAGTTCCTCAAAGCAGTCTGTTGTCATGAAATTTAGACTTAAGACAGAACTTAGGTTTTTACCTCTGTCCCTGAGCAATACCTTCAGGAAGGTATAAAAAAAAAAAAGAAATTTGATTTGTGAAATTCTAATTGCATTATAAAAATGAAATTTCTTAGATGATTTTGCCTGGTAAATCACAGTATCAAAGTAGTCTAGCATTCAGAAATATTCAGAATCTCGAAGTTTTATGTCACTCTGTATCTCTGTTAAACAGCTGGACTCAACAATTTCACCTGAAGTGATAATTAAATTGGGAGTTTTTCTTTTCTCACAAAGCTCGTTGCCAAAGTCTCCGGTGGTAGGCGTGTGCCTGAAAACATGCATGAGATCCTGCACTGATTTCATTCTAAAAGTGGGCTTTTTGCATTTGAGTCTGTTCTTTTCTCTTTCAATTCACTTCAAATTGACAATTGTACCTGCTTATAGCTATGGCAACAGCAGCAAGCTTGCTCTCTTGGTTTTCTTTTTCACTGTATTATCAAATATTATGCCAGTTTTAGTAACATGGCAGACATTAATAAAGACTTTGTTTTTAGTATGCTTCATTTGGTGGTTAGCTTTTCCACTTCTGTTGAAATAAACTCACCTGATAGTTTTGAAGTTCAGAGCATTATCAGTTGTTGTTCAATATTTTAAATACAAGCCTAAGCTTATGTCCTGCAGAAGAAAATATCTTCAGAATATCTTCACCGAAGTCTGAAGTGATGTGCAGTTAGTATCATAGGGATGGAGGACTCCATGTCATACTCCCTTAAAAAGAAAGAGAGCTAGGTTTCTATGTCAGTAAGAAAGTTAATTTCAAAGTATATTTACGAGTCATTTTTAGCTCCTATATATTTATCAGTTTTCATGAGAATATGCTGTATTATCAAATACAAAACACAACAGCAAATGTATCCTCACCCCAAAGCATCAAGCCCAGAAATTTGCAAGTTCATTTAAAATTTGAATCTGAGACATATTCTGAAGTTTTAAATTAGGAGTATTCCATATTCTGCCTATTCATTACACTTCATCCCACCTCATGCAACAAGCGCAGTAACGTCTCTGACTGAAAAATAAGTCGTACTGCTGATGGCTGTGTACATGCTCCTTATCCAAGTGCAATTTTGTAATCAAATATCATACTTCAAACCTGGCAATTAATATCTTTATGTGTAATTCCTGTAGCTGACAGTAGTTCAAAAGCTATCTTCCTGAAGGAGAATTAAAGAAGAGAGTATAAAAATCATGTATGAGGATAAACAGTAATAGGAATGAAAAGAAAATCCACTATTCTTCATTCTTCAGTGGTCTTCAGATCTAATAATTATTTTCGTACTCAGATATTAGAGAATAAAACTTTTTAAAATGCCACTTAGATACACCTGACTCCTTTTTAATTTTGCATAATGATTATAGTTATCAGACCTACCTCTAAAATTCACAGCTTTCAATTTCATATCAGTATGTTTACTTTGTTCACTAATAAATGAATTAGAAATGCCTACGACTTCATTATTGCGGATGATACTCGGATTTCCAGGCAAACCTGAGCTGTGTCCTTAACAGCAAATAGCAGTATCCAACTACAAGAATTCTTATTAAACCTGCTTTTATTTGTACCTTTTGTAATTTCACATGCTATAAAGACAACTGTTTTCCAGTAAAAAGAACGGCCCTGGAGATTATCAAAGTTTAATTGTAATTCAAGTATCTGCAGTTACAATGGAAATAACTGGAAAAACCTTTGAAAATATGTTTATCATATTTTCTAATAAAGTCTAATCCACTTCTAATCCAAAATATCTCATTTATCACATTACAGAAAATAAAAGGTAACTAAATAATCTTTTTTGTTACTCATAAGATAGCTGCCATAAAAATTGAAAACAATTTCCCCTTGCTGATGTCTTTGAGCACATCCAAACCTACACAATTACTGAAGACTGTTTTCACAGTTATCAGTATGCAATTTGTAGCATTATAGAAAATACTTGGATATTACTAAAAGAAGCTATAAATTTACTTTATTTATCTTTATTGTTTCAAAAGCAGGATCCAAATTATACATCCCTTTTTCTAATCCAGCAGAACTAAAGGCAGAGGGATAAAGACTGTTGACATGTTCTTGTTATGGACAATACACGGTGTGGGTCTTGTCTACTGTAAAGTCTGTGGGCAAGTTAAAGCGTCTGAGCTCTTTGAACAAGCTCTAAGTAAGTTTTGAGGGGGCCAGCATTTTAGGAACTGCTCTGGTCCTGTAAATGTTCAGGGTTGGTACATCCCTCAGAGCCCACCGATCCTGGGCAGACAGCAGTGAGCATTGCTGGAGGTGGGTAAGAAGGACTCCGTACTCAGCCTTCTGTGTTTTAAAATTGAAACCTGACTGTTGTAATGCTAACCCACTTTCTAGAAAAAAGTGAAAAAATTAATTAAGTTATTAGTATTTTCTCTCTTCCTTTGTTCTGCACGTTACTAGCCCAGAAGAATACATCAAAGATAATACCAGTGCTGAGTGGCCATTGCTTTGCAGATGAAAGACTTTGGGGAAGCCCTGTGTCCATGCTGGCCACCCAGGCTGCAGGCACAGGAGCAGGAGGGAGATGTTTGATGCCAGGTGTCCCCAGCATGACCCCACGCCGGCTCCTTCTCCTGCAGAAGAGCAGCATTTCCTGACCGGCAACAGCAAATGACACTCTTGCCGGGGGGGAGGTTT
>NW_008825216.1:1211721-1218005 GCF_000699105.1 Pygoscelis adeliae | reverse complement strand
CTGCTGATCACATTATTGCACGCTCTTGTCTTGTTACTGCTGTTTGAGCAGGGATATATTGCACTTGCAGGTTTCCATTACCCTTGCTGACGCTGTAAACTGGTATCCACCGATGCCCATGAAAGTCAGGAACGCAGTTGTGTAGGATTAGTAGCAGGTAAGATAGTGTCAAAGACTGATGAAGCAAATTACTCAATACAAGCTTTCTGCCATTTACAAACATATTCTAGTATAGTTTTTTTATATACAATTACAAACATAAAGTACTGTAGCTTTTTATAATTTTCTAATTCCTTGTTTGCAAACTCAAACTGTTTTTAACTCTCAAACTCTTCCCCATGCAATGAATTTTCCTCATGGATGAGTGGTTTCAAAATAACCTATTTGGAAAAAAAACATATAAAATTTGCTCAGTAACTGCAGTGAGTGGTTTTGATATTATAGAAATACTTATAGTAACAAAGATACTGAGGATATCTCACAGAATTGTTCATACATAACTGGCATGTTTTAGAGAGAAAACAAAAAGGATGTATCCAAAGCACAGCCCTTACTGATAGATCTCCAGTCCACACTTTCTCTCACATAGAGGATCATACTTGAAATTATGGGATCTATATATGTTGATAGAAGTTGCTCTTGCTCAGAGGAAAAGCACTGTTGCCTTTAAAAGCAATTAGTTTTACCATGGAGTTGACTGAACGAATGAAGCCATCTGTCTGCATTTACCACTGTCAAACCAAGGCAGAGCCCCACTGTTAATTTGAGGTAGACATCGGTAGAGCTCCACAAGCAGAATGACAGCAGACTGCTGCTTCAGCTGGCATCTAAATTCACCCTCTGCTCTGTTTCTGGGCGTAACCTGAAGGTGGATGGCCCTCCTTCCCCGTGCAAACTTGCTCCTCATGGGCTTCCAAGCATGCCTTCCTACTGCCCCACCAAGCTGGGACAAGGCACTTTCTGCTCCCCTTACAGAAGTCCTATCAGTAATATAATGGCAGAAGCTTATAAGTGACATGATGGCAGTTATTCACTATCGGTTTTTTTAAGCTAGTTTCAGACCAAAGACAGACCTTGCATCCATCTTAAAGGTGTGCATTTATAGTGGGTGAAGCAGGAAGCTCAGCATGGGAGGCAGACAAGAATCCCAACCTGTATAATCTGTGTATTTGCTTGGTTGAGAGGCAAGTTTTATGCTCCTTTTGTAAGAGAAATTATTTTCCACCACCATCACATACTATAATTTTAACCTTTGTTTGGTTGTTGAGAATATAATGAGCTTGAAAAATTAGTTTTCTCTGGAGAAAAATTGGAGTTGTTCAGTGTGAGAATACTGTGAGAAATAACTGGACTGTTACTATTATTGTATGCATCTCTCTGTTCAAGGGATAAATTTTATAAATAACCCATAATATCAATGGAAACAACTAATTACCACCTCAATATGTAAATAAGCCCATTTCGTTTCAAATAACAGAAAAGTTAAACCTTACAATAAGCAACACTACTATGACAGCAAGGTCATAAATACATTATGAATGAGTACATTTGAAAATTCACTTTTGTTTGCAGGTTGGATGAGTTTTAGCTTTTCTGGTACATGCCTTGATAATAGAAAAATCAGAAGAAGAAATTACAAATGCTAAAAAGAAGTTTTAGCAAAAAAAAAAAAATAAAGTCTTCTACTTTATGCCTACTTGAAAATAATCCAATTGATTAAAAAAACAAACAAACAAACAAGCATGCAAAACTCCAGACACTCACAACTTTCAGCCCGAGGCTTTATTTTTATAATTTCTATATTAAATATCGTTGTGAAGAACTTCAGTTTGCATGATGTGTACTTGCAGCTCAATGCTACCAATACTGAATCTTTGGGATTTTCAGAAAATTTTTAATGTAATTCCCAGAAAACAATATTTTAATCACAAGGTGACATCTGGAGTTAGGAGAATTCTTCAGTAGACCTCATATTGAGCTGATGCCGAGGTACAAGATATCATTATATGCTTTGTTTTGTTATATGGAAAAAAATATAAAATAAAAAATGATGATAAACCTTCTTGCTTTAGAAAGGCCATTTTCAATAAGGGATAAATCATAGAATCATAGAATCATAGAATACTTTGGGTTGGAAGGGACCTTTAAAGGTCACGTAGTCCAAACCCCTGCCATGGGCAGGAACATCCTCAACTAAATCAGGTTGCTCAGAGCCCCGTCCAACCTGACCTTTAATGTTTCCAGGGATGGGGCATCCACCACCTCTCTGGGCAACCTGTGCCAGTGTTTCACCACCCTCAGCGTAAAAAATTTCTTCCTTATATCTAGTCTAAATCTACCCCCCTTGAGTTTAAAGCCATTCCCCCTTGTCCAAATCCAGAGCCAAATCATCTGGGGAACATAATTAAAGATTAAAATTTTAAATTGAGTTGTTTCAGAACTTTTTAATAGGCATCAAAAAATGTCACACTGATGAAATAAAACAATCTATAGTCTTAAAACAATAAACCAAGATTAAATTGGAAGCAAAACCAGTTATAATAAAATCTACAAAAGAAATACAAACAAAAGGAAAAGGATATTTATAGCAATAAAGATAAACTAATGCTAGGAACTCAGAAAATTTATAAACTTTCTAGAAAAACATAAGGACATCTATAGACAGATTTGAGGATTAAGAATGTTTCAAAGAGCATGAAGGAAAAAATGAAACTTAAGTTGTATTGATCATAGTTTTGCTTGATTAGGCGGTTCATCTTCTGATTGATAAATCAAATCTAACTGATCAATGAGACTTGACAAGCTCTACCTTTTCATTTCAATTACGTGACAGGCAAAAGCATTCAGAAATAGAAATTTTGATAGTAGATGTCAGATGACTACTTCATTCATACCATACGATCAACTATTTTCTATTGCATCAGTAACTTTGGGAGGTTTTAACAACAGTTACAGGATCTACACATTTTAAAAAGAGGTTTTTCAGATAACTTGAAAACTTGCACTTAAATAGTTCAGGAAAAATCTCTCATTAACAGTAGTTAATGTTGATTTTCAATAACTCATGGAACAGCCAATATTTAAAAAAGACAAATGGGATGATTAAACTAATTATGTCTGTCAGCCTGTCATAAAGCCTGAAGAAAAGAGTGGACAAACTGATAAAAGACTTTATTAATAAAGATTTAAAGGTAAGTAATGTAATTCATTACAATCGACATGAGTTTATGGAAAACGGATCTTGTCGGACCAGATTTATACCTTCCTATTGCTGAAAATAAAACCAGTCATCTATGGAGAAAAAGAACAAGAAGCAAGCTGTGGATACCGGACCAAGGCTGAGGCCTTGGATCAGTTGTAGGAAGCTGTTACCCTGATGTGCACAGGATGCCTACCTGAACAGGAGATCCCACTGGAGTAGTCAGACCGAAGGAGCAACTCTCAAAGTATTAGGGCCATACGGGATCTCAAAGTGATATATCCAGTTTGCCTCTATTTCCCTCAACCTTCCCAGGTCAGGAAGGAGGCTGGGACTATTCTCAGTAGTTTTCTTGGAATCGTCACATTTGGGGGGGGGAAGTGGTCACTAATAAGAGGTTTTAATAGTATGAATGCAGACTGTTCTTTGCCATATGGACTCAGCACCAGGAAATAATCCTGGGCACGTACAATTTGTGAGGGTAGAGGCAGTCAGAGTGCCTGTATTTGGCACTGTTGCCATCTCACACAGGAATTCTCTGTATAGCCCAGAAGTTACTGATTAAGGAGGTCACTGGCAGACTGAGAAGATGTCATGGAAAAGCCACGAGAAGAGCTGGCAGACTGGAAAGATGCTTTAGAGTTCGAGAAGTCATCCACTGTGTCCGAAGGCTTAGCAAAGGTTAAGGTGTGATTTGATAACCTCTTATAAGTGCCTACAGACGAAACAGGTGTTTGATAGTGGAGAATAGATGTCCCATGGTTACGAATTGATGTTAAATAGTTCAGACTAAAGAAAAAAAAAGACAACATTTTTCAACTACAAGAGTTATAATAATAACCACTTAGCAAGGACTGTAGTAGTTTTTCCATTACTTGCTTTAAAGAACGTGATTATGTATTTTCATTCAAGATACATTTCATACAAAAGGGAATTAAGCCAATATAACTATAGAGAAAGTCAGAACAGATGTGTTAGAGCTGCTGATTGTTATTCAGCTCACAGGTGTGATACAGAGGCTGTTACTGTCACCACAGGTTATATGCCATAAAACAGCTGTACGAATATTGCCGAGAACAATTTATTATTTTGAGAGGTTGTTAGTTGCCCAGACTTTTGGACCTACTCACCAGCTGGAAGGCATAAGAACTTGCTTGGGGATGAAATTCAGAGCATGTTATTGCTAATTTCAAAGATGGAATTTCATTAAGAGACAACAACCTGGGAGCAAGTAGAAGGATACAATTACCGCACAACTTCAGGTACATAACTGAGGGATTGTACCATGACAGGCACTGACTATACATTGTGCTCCTGTCATCTAGCTCAGGGGAACATCTGACAGAGCTACCTTAATTATTCCACTGACAGTCTAGGAAGCAGAGACTTCTAACTTTACGTGCTCTGAACTGCAACAAATGTAGGTGCCTACAGTAGGCAGCATGAATATCTTCCACTGTGGGCAGCTATTTGCAACAAGTGAAAAGGAAAAGGAAAAAAGTGTTATCACCACAGCTTGTCCAAGGAACATGCATAAGCAATGTGCTTAACTCACACTGGATGTCAACAATGAGTAGATATCTAAACGCACAAATGGCACTACGCTCTTAAACACCTTTGACTTACAGAGGGAGTCAAGCAAGGATGCACTGCTTGACTATGTGAAATTTTGTGCTCCAAGTACCTCACGTCTCTACAAATCCCACATTTAGGACTAGGACTCCTGTGCAGGCCACAGAAGTAGCTGCATTTCTGGCCACAGCTGTTTTGTGCCCCACATACCCTTGGGCTGTTTGGAGCTGTTAGTATCTCTCAGGCGAGCTGAGCTACGCTAGCATATATATATGCATTTTAATCTATTCCTCTGAATTAGAGCCGTTAAAATGCATTTGTGCTACAAGTATATGTCCTGGTTTTGTCTGGGATAGACTTAATTTTCTTCCTAGTAGCTGGTACAGTGCTGTGTTTTGGATTTAGGATGACAATAATGTTGATAACACATTGATGTTTCAGTAGTTGCTAAGTGGTACTTGCACTAGTCAAGGACTTTTCAGCTTCTCATGCCACGCCAGCGAGAAGCTGGGAGGGGGCACAGCCAGGACAGCTGACCCAAACTGGCCAAAAGGATATTCCATACCACATGATGCCATGCTCAGTATATAAACTGGGTGGAGTTGGCTGGGGGGGCAGCGACCGCTGCTCAGGAACTGACTGGGCATCGGTGGGCAGCTGGTGAGCAATTGCATTGTGCATCACTTATTGTGTTTATGTTTTTTATTATTATTATTATTATCATTATTATTATTTTCCGCGGCTACTCAAACCCTGGCAACAGGCACTTGGGGGACTCGCTACTCCAACCCCCATGACAGGCAGCACAGCTGCTCCAAAACCTGTGACAGGCACTGCCGCTACTAAAATGCTGGCAACAGGCACTGCAGCTGAACCAGAGAACCAACCCGTGCCGGTATCAGTCGCCCCTATACGCAAGAAGAAATACACAAGGTATGAAGGGTTGAGATAATGACAGATCTGACCAGAGCGTGTTAAGGCAAATTTGTTATAAACATTCATTATATTGGTTTAACAGTAGCTAGTCACAATGTTGATTTATTTGCTCTCAAAGTTGTGTTATGTAAAACCTTACTTGCTGTATATGTTCCCTGTTGTGCTCACCTCTGGGAGCTGGATCGAGGATATATTTTTGCTGCACTGTGTAACACTACTGGTTTATGATGTGATAAAATTTTTGGTCATGAGACTAATCTCATATTTGTACTCAGCATTGCTGTCATCTCCATCCCTCGGGAGCCACTTCTCGGAAACTATTAACAATTACATTCTCTACCTTTTACCCTCAAAGAACCAATCTATGGGTGACTGGGGGGGACACACTTTCCCCTGGTCCTTCAACTTCCCTTTCTCCATCAGTCTAGTTACAACAGCTCTTAAGAATTTTGAATATCCTCGGGATGTTTAAACCAGCATGTCCTATTGCTCTGTCTCCTGAATGTGGTTCTGGTCTTGTTTAGGGTTAAACAACTATTTAAGAATACCATCCCGAGATCTACCCCCATGACAGGCC
>NW_008825216.1:1199718-1207624 GCF_000699105.1 Pygoscelis adeliae | reverse complement strand
TTACACTAGTCAAGGACTTTTCAGCTTCCCATGCTCTGCCGACTGAGAAGGCTGGAGGTGCAGAAGAAGCTGGGAGGGGGTACAGCCAGGACCACTGACCCAAACTGGCCAAAGGGATATTCCATACCATGTGACGTCATGCTCAGTATATAAACTGGGGTGAGTTGGCTGGGGGGCAGGGACCGCTGCTCAGGGACTGGCTGGGCGTTGGTCGGCGGGTGGTGAGTAATTGCATTGTGCATCACTTGTTTTGTATATTGTTTTTTATTATTATTAATTATTATTATTATTATTTTCCCTTCCTGTTCTGTCCTATTAAACTGTCTTTATCTCAACCCATGAATTTTACTTTTTTTTTTCCCTGATTCTCTCCCCCATCCCACTGGGGGTGGGGAGTGAGCGAATGGCTGTGTGGTGTTTAGCTGCCTGCCAGGTTTAAAGCTGAAATTTTCAAATGCCCTTAAATATGAAAAAGGCAAAAAATAAGGGAAGTCTTATAGTCCTGTTGAGGATAGTGAGAAACAGTCAAGACAGACTCCTAAGCTTACATTTCTAAACAGCTTCTCTAATCTTGTTAGGCAAATAAAAATTTTATTCCTTTGATGTACAAACGTAATTCTCACTGGTGCTAATGAGAATTATGTGTACAATTCAACAGAATAAACCCTATAATTTAAGGCGTATTTGGAGGGGGACTTCAAAGAAAACAGCTAATGTCTGTGATAAATAGTCTGTGAAAAGTTTGAACATTTGAATAGCAATCAATATTTTTAATGATCTTGAATTAATGATCTTGAATTTTCTAATATATGCCAATAATTCTAATGTGCAGAAGTCTAATACATAGATGTCCAATCAAACTATAGTAATCTAAAAAGACAAAAAATAAGAACATGAACACATTTCAGACTTATTGAAGTATAGCCATAAAAATGAAAGTTATTTGATTTTTATTATTTGTAGAAAACTGTAAAAGACAAAAAATGTGAGTTTTTGATCGGAATCTTCTTTGATATAAAAGGAATCCCTATTAAGCCCTAAGGGAACCAAAAAGAAAAAAAAAGCAAGTCAGACAGACAGATAGACAGAGACTAAATTTTAGATTTCCACTACATTTCTAAATCTCCTTTTAGGTATACAAATTTGATTTATTGCGGGCTCAGTAATATATGTGTAATGATTATGTAAGAAGTAATTTCAAAACTTGGACTGCACATCAGAACAGAAGCTGAGCAAAGGCACTGTTCTCTCCCCTTCTTGCTGCAGCGACGATCCATGCTGGGATTAAACAGTATCCTGTGAAACAGAACCACAGCATGCCTGGTACCCGACCTGTAGGATTAATACTCCATTAATATTGCCAGCACCTGTGTGGACCTACTTGGTGGGTGTAACGGAGCCATTCAAACTGACAAGCCTAATGTCTTGAGGAGGTGAATTCCCCAGCTTTAGGTACCTGGAGTACAGATGTCTGCATCTGTCTCATTGTCTACAATCTCCTAAGTGTTAGTAGAACAATCCTGGAGAGAAATTAATCTCATCACACAGTAAATGTCTACAACAGATGAGATTAATTGGTCATTAAATTTGTCCATTTTATTTTGTTGAGTGTACAGAGTAGGAGCTAAATAGCTCAGACATGCATCTACAGCTAGGCAAGAAGACGCCTGCGCCTAGTTTATCCACTGATGCAGAAGTAGGTCTGACCTCCAGTGACAGAGACTGTAACAACCACTTTAATCAATGTATTCCTGTGTTCATTATCATTTGAAAAGCATTTGCTAATGATAATCTGTAAATTAAGCCAAATATTTTAATACAGTCTGTCACAGACAAATAGAACAGAAAGTCATCTTCCTATTCTGAATTTATATTTTTTTTTACATACTTGAAGAAAGGTACATCTCACTTCACTTTTGTCTTCTTCAGGTTAAACAAATCCAGTGTTTTTGACACTTATCTGCAGGTCAGGTTTTTCTGCATCTGTGCTCATCCCAAACAATATCCATTTGATCAAAGATCTTTTTTGTTGTAGCATCCAAAGATGGCTGTAATATTCCAGCTAAGACCTTATCACAGTAATGCAGAGACCAGAGAAAATCTAATTCAAATGTTGTAGGCACAATTTTTCTGCATGGAATTTGCTTTTTCCCCCCCCCTTCTTTTTATTTTTTTCCCCTCAACAGTGTAAGATTACTCATCCTTGTTCTCTTTGTGATTCAGGTTATTTTCCAGGTCTTTTTCAGCCAATGACCTAGCTTGCTTATTCCTGTCTATATACAATAACATGCCCTAGAAAAACAGCATGTTTTTTTTTTTTTTGTTCCTGAACCTATCTAAAATCTGCCAATATTTCTTTGAATTTTGTGCTAATAATTACAATCTTCTTGCCTTGGTGACCTTTCATACTTAATGACCACACCCTCTCTTTGCTTCTCTGGGTCATTCATACAAACATTTAATAGTTTTCTACCCTGCAGAGACCCTTTGGAGCGTGGAAACTGCTCAGCTTTCCGTTTACCTGTGGCATTTTCATCTAAACCAAGCTTTTCCAGTTTCCTTCTACGAAAGGCACAAAAACCTGTGTTGAAAACCATACTGGGACTGTGATATGACATCTGCTGTTTCTCCTCCATCCATAAGACCTTTGCCTCTTGTAGGAGGAAATGAAGCTGGTTTGGCATGATTCAGTCCTGACACTCAAAGGTTGGTGGTTATTCATCCTTCTGCTTTACTCAATGTGTTCACAGATTGCTTGCTTATTGGCTCCATGTGTTTTTCAGAAGCGGAAGTTAGGATGTCTGCAATTTTCTGGCACCTCCTTTATGAAGCAGTGCACCACTTTTGCCTTTTGCTATTTTTTTCGTATCCATCTATCACAACTTCTCAGAGGAAACTTAACACTGAGCTTTTATTAATGAATTCTTTCAGTGCTCTGGAAAAAAAAGTCATGAGATGAAGGCAGTTTGAAAACATCTGATTAAGTCAAGTATCAATTTGTTCCTTGCTATACCAGGCTGAAGTCTTGATCCTTCATGCCTGATATTAATTATGATAGTGTCTGAGAGCAAATAAGCTTTTTAGAGAGAGTGAAGAAAGTCATTAAGTGTTTAGAAATTTTCAGCATCATATGTCAATCACTTTCAATCTCTGCAGGGGCAAATTAACTATCTCTTTGTTTTCATCTTACATCTGGAACACTTACTTATAACTGGTTTCCCGTTGCAGTTCATTTCCTCCATGAATTTCCTTTTGTGACTTTGTTTTTCTAACCCAAACTTTAATTGCAGTGCCGTGTTTTTGCACCCATCCTCAGTGGTTTGACCTGGTGTCCATTTTCTATGCAGTTCTTTTTTGTGCTTAAAATGCCAATGAGATATTTTATCATACCTACAGTTTCTCAGCTGTGTGCCCTTAATATTCTTTTTAATTCCTAATCTTTTTTATACCTTCTCCTCATACAAGCCATTTGAAACGAACTTTCATGCCAGTTTTCTGACTTCATTGAAGTCTGACTTTCTGAAAGCCATTGTTTTCATTCTGCCTTTATTTGTGCACTCTGTTTGAAGGATCATGAAGCTACAATGTCATGTTCACTCATACCCAAGTTATCTTTCAATTTGATGGCCTCAGAGTTCTTTCCACTTGGTTGAAATAACATGTAGAATTTCTCCCCTATAAATGTCCTACAGTTTTGATACTAATTGGAAGAACTTGCAGGGCAGTCAGTGTCTCACTATATCCATATTTCATAAGTAGTTTCTGTTATTAAACATTTCTACTGATGACTGCTCATTTAAGGGTTTGAGAGTCAGAATGATATCACCTACTCTGGCTTACAATTGCAACAAATGTTTCTGCTAGAGATTGTTCGCTGGCTAATTCTATATTTTGTGAGACTTTGCCACTTAAATCTCTTCCATTTCTATATCTCCTCATTTGCATTCTAGTACCAGTTATGAGTCTCAGCTACAGCTGAGGATTCAATCTTTTGAGACACTCTGCACGCAACTGTAAAGATAATAATAATAATAATAATAAACCCCCCTGTAATTCTCATATACTTTCACAAAAAACTTAATTTTACTTAATTCCTTTGCTTTGCCTGTGTTGCCATTTTGTCGCTACCTACTTGTTCAGCACAGTGAACATGTATGTGTGCATATATGTGTGTATGCCTGCACTTACCTGAATACTGAATTTAGACGGTTATTTTGCATCCGAAGGAGGCTAAATAATAACAGATAAAGGAGTGGTTGTCTGATTCCTAGAACTACAAGTGACAATTAAGCTGCCTATAATCTGTGGATTTAAAAACTTCTGGGCACAGAAGAACAATTTAGTGACTGCAGCAACCACAAAAATAATTCAAATATGCCCTGTTATGGAAATAAAGAAAAAGTTATCTTAGCCATGTATAAGCAGAGACATCTTCATAAAAAATACGAGATAAATAATCTTAATAAAACCTGTTCAAAATTTAATTTTCACCTTCTTTATCATACATCTCTTTGGTCATATCTTTCCATTACTTTAGAGGTCTTGGAATTGGAGCTAGACTGGCTGTGTTACTTTGGCTCATGTTTCATATAAGTCTGCATTTAGGCATCTTTTCCATGAATGACAAATAAAAAGAAAACATATCAAGGATTCAGAGGCCTGAGAAAAGTGAGTTGTTTTTCTATCCTGGAATTAAAGTACCGATGAATTATCATTTTAATCTGCATTAAAAGCAAACTATAATTTTTAACCCTGTGTGTCCTTAAAATCCTGATTCAACGAGGTTTTTAAACACCTGCTCTACTTCAAAGTATGCTCACAATTGCTTTATTGGATCAGGTCCTAATTCACTCAGAAACATAAATGGACCTTATTAAAAGTCAACAAGCTTGTGCTTTGTGGCTTACTTTCAAGTTATTTCATTTGAAGCACAGGGATCCAATTAATTCCGATGGAGTTGTTTTACAGATATTAAATTTACATATTAAGTACTAAATTGAGGCCAAATTGAGGATTACTGATGGTCTAAAGACTTCTGATTCTATAGCTGTCTGCAGTGCAAAACTATTTTTGCGGAATAGTTTCCTGTTATTAGACAATTTTATAAACTACAGAGATATCACTCTTTTCACTTAGCATTCACTTCATAAATACATGCATCTTTCTTAAACCACCAGCACATAGTCACGGCATGATTTTCAAATATAGATAATAAAAAAAGTTATCATAAATAAATGATAATGTTTATCCACTGGAAATATTACATACTGAAATCCTCAGAATTAATTTTCGGAACACTTTAGCTGTATCTTGTTAAGATGGAGGTTGGTTCTGATTTATAGGATCACTGTGGAGTTCCTTATTAAACTGTCACTCAGAGAGTATAAGAGTAGAAAACCCATTACTGTGTTAATTAGGTCTGTGGTAGTTTTCAGACTGGTGGTGACAGCTGCCTGCATGTGGCCTAGCATATATATTATCCAAGTGGCAACGCTACCTGGGCTGGGGTAGAAGACTTTGCACAGTCATGACAAAAGGCAAAAGGATGATACTTTGCCCCTTAGAGGACAGTATCACCATCCAGGAAAAAGCTTCAAAGGTTAAATTTATTTTCTTGCAAAATATGTGTAATGACAAAACATGCTGCGGCTTCATTTCATTTTGCTCTTTCTTTATTCCTTTCTTACCCAGGGGTAGCTGCCTTGCACAAACACCCAGTTCCTCTAGGTACAAGTGCTACTGAGAAAAAAATAGAAAAATTAATACCAGAGGACTATATTGTTCAAAAACGTGTTTCTTGCATGACCTCAGCCACAGGATTTCAGGAAATAATTCCATGATAAAAGAGTTGTTTACATTTCTGGGCTATACTAGGCTGGGCTTAGGTGATAGGTAGCCCCCCCCATCTCTTGGTATCTTTCAGTTCTTAATTACTTTCAGTTTCAGAAAATGGGGGTGAGACAGAACTTCTTAACGTGCCTTTGTGACATGGAGACTAATCAAATTTTCAAAAATTATCTTGAAATATATGTCCCTGGTCTTTCAATCAGACTTAGGCTGCACTATGCAAATCTGTTACTGTGAGGCAAACTAAGGTACAATATTCGGATGTTTAGCTGCTGTAGAGCAAATTCCCGTAGGCCTATACTTACCTGTGGTAAACGTGTAGTAGCAAACCCCACCTCCATTGATAGGAACATGTTTGGAAAGGTTGATAAATTCCTTCAAATTGCCTCAAATTTAGTCAGAGCTGTTATCACTTAGTAGCTAATACTCCTTATAAACTCTAAAAATGCATATCCTCACTAGTAAAGCACTCACCTGTTCATGTAGCCAGCATGCTAAGTCACATTTAAAAAGCAGAATGTTCTTTGCTAAGTCAGTAAAGCAAGTCTTAAATAGTGTCTCAAAACTAGATACAGTGAGTCAGGTCAGGCCCACCAAAAGCGATACTATTGCCTCCTGAACCCCAAGCGATTTTTCTTTTCTTCTACTTTCAAAAGAAAAGTACTCTCTCTTTTTGCTCCAACATTGCACTGGGAGATGCTGTTTGGCACTGTGGCAAGCAGATATGGTACACAAACTGAATCATTCATTAAGCAAGTATTTGTGGGCTGACGCTAATACCTATACTTGGGGAGCATGCTAAGTACCTATTCCTATGCACATTTCTGTTTCTGCTCTTTAAAAGGTAGACCAGTCCAAACAAGAACCTGCTGTGAATCTGTTGAAGTCAGTGAACTGACTATTCCCCTGCACTGGATAGGCTTTGTGCCTGGGTCTCATGCTGTGCCCTGCTGAGAAAAATGACCTAATGCATTTTTCCCCATCTCTGACTTCGATGACTCCCTGATGTTATTTTCCCCACATTTCCACTCCAATCTCACTTTCTTCTACATACCTCATTTCATCATACTTTCTGTCACATTTTAAAATTCATCATTTAATACTGGAAATTATGTAGAACTTTTTGACATTTAAAAGATCATGGACTGCTCAGCAGAAATAAGCAGTCTGCCATTCGGAAGACAGGCCACAATTAGTGTGCAGTCAAAACTTCTCCCATGCATATAAATCACTCCATCTCCCAAAGTCAGAAAGAACAGGTGGATGAGACACTAGTATCATAAAGTGCTGTTGACTAAAACAAGAAGCAGTAATTGGGAGAGGAAAAATCTTTCTGCTCTTCACTTCTCTGTTTGCAAACAGGGAAGGACTTGTGGGTGATGTGATGGTTGGAGGCCATCTTGGGTACAGTGATCACGAAATCATAGAGGTTTTGATTCTTGGAGAAGTAAGGAGGGGGATGAGCAGAACTGCCGCCTTGGACTTCCAGAGGGCAGACTTTGGCCTGTTTAGGAGACTGGTTGAGAGAGTCCCTTGGGAGGCAGTCCTGAAGGGCAGAGGATTCCAGGAAGGCTGGACATTCATCAAGAAGGAAATCTTAAAGGAGCAGGAGCAGGCCGTCCCCATGTGCTGAAAGATGAGCTGGTAGGGAAGAAGGCAGGCCTGGCTGAACAGAGAGCTTTGGCTGGAACTCAGGAAAAAAAGGAGAGTTTATGACCTTTGGAAGAAGGGGCAGGCAACTCAGGAGGACTACAAGGATGTCGTGAGGTTATGCAGGGAGAAAATTAGAAGGGCCAAAGCCCAACTAGAACTTAATCTGGCTACTGCTGTAAAAGACAATAAAAGATGTTTCTATAAATACATTAGCAACAAAAGGAGGGCTAAGGAGAATCTCCATCCTTTATTGGATGCGGGCGGAAACATAGTGGTAAAGGATGATGAAAAGGCTGAGGTACTTAATGCCACCTTTGCCTCAGTCTTTAATAGTAAGATCACTTGTTCTCTGGGTACCCAGCCCCCTGAGCTGGAAGACAGGGACGGGGAGCAGAATGAAGCCCCC
>NW_008825216.1:1198667-1198882 GCF_000699105.1 Pygoscelis adeliae | reverse complement strand
CACTTGAAAAGGACCTGGGGGTGCTGGTTGACAGCCAGCTGAACATGAGCCGGCAGTGTGCCCAGGCGGCCAAGAAGGCCAATGGCATCCTGGCCTGTATCAGAAATAGTGTGGCCAGCAGGAGCAGGGAAGTGATCGTGCCTCTGTACTCGGCACTGGTGAGGCCGCACCTCGAATACTGTGTTCAGTTTTGGGCCTCTCACTACAAGAAGGAC
>NW_008825216.1:1183366-1198404 GCF_000699105.1 Pygoscelis adeliae | reverse complement strand
ATATTAGGAAAAATTTCTTCACTGAAAGGGTTGTCAAGCATTGGAAGAGGCTGCCCAGGGAAGTGGTTGAATGACTATCCCTGGAGGTATTTAAAAGATGTGTAGATGTGGTGCTTAGAGACAGGGTTTAGTGGTGGACTTGGCAGTGCTAGGTTTACAGTTGGACTTGATGATCTTAAAGGTGTTTTCCAACCTAAACAATTCTATGATTCTATGATTCACTATTTAAGCTGAGCCCATGGACTTGCTTTTAGTCAAAGGACAGAATCCAGAGCCATTTGTCTGGAAAAAAAAGGTTGCAGTCAGCTAGCAAATAAGCTAATTCAGCCAGAATATTTACAAGACAGAAAAAAATGTTAATTACATTTGTCTGAGATCTTTGTGGTCTCTTAAGGGCATGTTTGACTGAGCTACTAAATTCCAAGCAATGGCAGCTAGAGTATGAGAAAGAAAAAAGGAAGTTGCCCCAAGATTACGTGTTCAGTGTTTGTGGTCCATCCTTCACATGATGGAAGAATATAATGGTACGTTAACTTTCTTCCTCTCTGAATTAAGGAGTCTCTGCTTGTGGAACTCACATGTCATCTTGCCTCCATCACGACCTCCTTTGGAGGTCTCTTCTAGTCAAAGGTTTAAAAAAGTGGCAGGTAATCCATGTTAGAACAAGAAAATTGGAAACATATTGTCCTTTTGCCAACAAAAGACAGATCACATTACTAGTTTTCCTTGAATTACCTTTCTGATGATATGGGTAAGACCTTCCAGATAGGCAGTGGATGAAGAATCACACTTTGGAGCTGTCTCCACTAAAGCAGGGTTGTTAAGAAACAGTGGATTTTCAGAGGAAGGCACAAGAAATCTGGAGCTGCTATGAATATTTCAGGCTTTCTGCTGATTTTATCATATAAAAAATATAAATTATATTAGAAAAATATAAAAAATAAAATTATATAAAAAATAAAATTATATAAAATTTTATATCATTTTAATGTCTGATATAAAAGACAGTTCAAACATGGGATCACAATCAGTTTCCTTGACTGTGTTCTCAGAAGCAGTATCTGTCCCCTCATAAAGGATTTGGATTTTCTTGTTCACCTTCATATCTCAATACTTGTTTGGAAAACAAATTATGAGAAGTAGCAACATGTGACTTCATGTGGTGGTGAAAACTGGTAGGGGTATACTACATGAGCTTTGGGTATTTGACAGTTATGGTTCTATACCAGGAACACTCAGCTTATTTTGTATATCAAATGGAGAAATAAAGTGACATATCATTTGTGATTTTGATATAGAGAAGAGTTTGTGCTTCAGAATTCAGTCAAATTCTCTTCTTGTTTACACCTGACCAAAAACAAAACCAAAAACTTCATTGTCAAATGAAGATTGTTACACCCACAGGTGTACACTGCACTTCAGCATGCAGATTGTTGAATGGGTGTTAAGGAAGGCAATGTGATTTAAATTATGAAAGATCTCTAAAGATATCATAATTCAGGAGTCCATTCATAGCAGAATTCAGTCCAGCAGCTCTAATGAAACTGGTAAGATGCATCAGCTGAAGTTATAATGAACTCCAATGTATGCTACAACACTAAAGCGAATTAATTGTTACTAGTCACTCCTGAACTAGTTATTTTCATGCTTATAATTATGCTTATTCTAATAACCACTCTGTATAACACCCAGAGTATTTTGTTTCTGACAACAATAATTTGACAAAAGAGGTGGAGAAGTATATACCTTTATTGCATATCCTAAGAAGAAAACACAAAAACCTTTTTTTTAAACTTGGATTTAAACTTTCTACCTTAACTGATCCCTTACTACCAGAAATTTAAATCTTACAGTATAACACAGCAACACAAACCACATGCCAATATGTTTATTTCCATGTGGGAGGTTAGAAGAGTGTTAGATTTTTAACAGCAATGCTATAAGGAAACACTTGGTCTCCTAGCTGCCGTAATTATTATCAGCTGCAAACTTACTGGGTTTCCTCTTATTAATGTTATCACTTGGCACAGAATTATAATGCAGGCTTAGCCAGTTATTTATCCATCTGTGAAGTGGCTTAACTCTGTAAGGCATGGTATTAAACAAAACTCATATTAGTTTTGCAGAATACACAGTTCATTACATTGTCTGCAATTCAGTTAAATAAAAATGAAGTCAGTTGGGAAATTGCTATAGTTGGACTAATTACATATAATAGCATAGGAAAATATGGGCATTATAGATGAAACTAAATCCTTCAATAAAGCCTCCTTATGCTAGATGTTTTTTGGATTCCCTTCCTCTCCTTGCCCTGCAATAAACTATGAAAAAATTGAACCTCTTGGTAAATTATTTTCCTTTAATTAGTCAGATTCCAAATAGAATATTTTTCATCCCTTGTCTTAATTTCCTGGCAGAGAGCAGAACAAATAAATTAATTCCATTAAGAGCCATTAGAGGAACAATATAGAATACTAAATCTGGTCAATAATAAACTGACCTATTGAATCATCTTGCAGTAAATTAAAAATCATTTTAAAAGCCCGCAAGCTAAAGTATTAAAAACAACATCAAACCCCTTTTGTTTTCACATGTAAGAATTAAAGGAACCAAAGGGTTGGAGTCTAAAACACTGTACTCTGCTCATTTACTCCCATGTGATCCCACCAGCAGCTTCAGGCTTTGTATCAACCACTGATACACACAAATGATGCCAAGACTTACATACCTTTAAACCAGCATAATGTCATAAGTGTATCTATCTGCACCAGTCTACATTGCTGGAGGTGCAATTTTCTGAGTAATACACTAGAAAGATCAGGATGTTCAGAAACCCAGTGCTAACACTGGTATGGAGAAACCTGAAAACAAAGCTAGTTAGGTTGCCACTCTTCCTCCCTGAGAAGCCAGCATATTATTTTCATCATGTCTGACGGGGGCTAGATCAGATTTAAAAAACAAAACAAACAAAACAAAACAAAACAAAACAAAACAAAACAAAACAAAACTTCTTTTTATACAAAAATCAAGTATGTTGGGGGTTTTTTTTAATAAAAATATGTCCCTCAATAAAAAACTTGTTAAAAAATGGTATCCAAAATTAAGAGCAGTTTCTTATGAACACAGCAAGGAATCGTAGAACCTTGTTGATGATTGATACATAACTAAAATTTAGGAGACATAATTATTTTATCAAGGGATAAAATAATTCCCATTTTCCACATCTTTACCTGTTTACTGGATGGATGGGACTGTTCACAAATTTTATGTTCCTTGTTTGAGCTTTATATAGATGAATATATATACACATGTAGACATATGTATATATACATATATACAAATAAAATTCCCTTCAGGCAATATATAGTCTTCAAGGATACTGAAGGTTGTTGCAAAAAGGAACAGAATGATCTGTTCATGTCCATGGTAGATGGGATGAGAAGCAGTGGATTTAACAGCATGAAGGAAGATTCAGATTAATCTTTATTAGAAGGGTTTGTAAAGTGAAGCAGTATCCAAGAAGGAACAAACTAGAATAGATTACGTGGGAGGTGATAGAGTCTCCATTTCTGGAGGTCTTTACAAGCAAGCTGGAAAATACCAGAAAAAATACAGTTAATCCTACATTAGGGGAAGAAAGCAGATCAGATGATCTCTTGACACCCCTAGACACCCAAAGCAGAGTTGCGTATATCCTTCTAGAGGCCAAAGACTTGAACTTAAGCTTAGGTGTTTAAGAGTGCATCCGCATGATTGTTTTAATTTGGCTCAGGAAGATGCTTTCCAAGTGAATTTTGCAATTGTTCTCACTCACTGCACCTTGGTTTGTGTAGCAGAGAGGTCTCAGGAGGCATGAACTCTGTTCCCTTTAGGTAAAACTGAACTGGAAGATGCACTCTGAGATTACACTTAACAAATTTTAGCTGCTAATTGGCAATTAGCTCATGGGGTCAAACTAAATTTGTCTGGGGGAATGTGACTATAGTGCAGACAGATTTCCTTACACCGTCTGTTCTGGTCTACAGAGCCTCTCCTGTTAGTTCATTCTTCTTGCCAGTGTAGATATGACTTAATGCTTTTACTGGTTATGACCATAAGTTCCTGAGGAACCGATGCAGCCAGGATCTGTTGTACTTCTGAGTCCTGTACCACAGATACAAGGAAAACCAAGCAGAGGAAAATAAAAGGAGAGACAGAACTTAAGATAAGCCCTTTTTAGTCCCTTTTAAAAGCAAGAATAATTTTACTAGACCATATTTATACCATATGTTAGATCATCTATATACATCTCTATTTATATATATGAAAATACATTCATAACACTGAGCTTCAGTCAGTTGAAGACAAGTCAACAGACACCAGGAGCCTGCTCAGGCATCACCATTCTTCGTTTTTCCTGAATGTACTTTCAAAAGTAAACATTTCTAATAAAGACTGCAAATGAAATACAAAGCTTTTTGCTAAAAGATGATGCCTTTTATGCTTTTTCCTGATTCATATCTGTCCTATTCTTTATCTTAGAAAGAAACTATCTTTTGAAAAATAGTAAGTCACTGACAGAA
This sequence comes from Pygoscelis adeliae, assembly GCF_000699105.1. NCBI lineage: Eukaryota > Metazoa > Chordata > Aves > Sphenisciformes > Spheniscidae > Pygoscelis > Pygoscelis adeliae. Next base: position 1,193,842 of record NW_008825216.1, on the reverse strand, counting down.
TATAAATTAGTAGATCACCTCTCAATATGATGGTCTCTCTGCTCCTGTGGCCCCCCATGCTTTCAGCCATCATCCAGCTACCAACACGTAAGTTGGATATAAAAAACTGTGAAGACCTGGAGAATAGGCCTAGGACTGACTTCTGATTTCTCTGCCATTATAAGCTCTTTCTGTTAGACCTCAGGCTTGTTTCCAAACGTTTGACTGGGTCTTGTCTCTCTTGGTGGTTCTTCAGAACCACACTGAAACCCACAGAGAAGCATGGCCACAGCCAAACACTTTTCTCCTCTATAAAAATGTATGCAACAGATGGTTTCTAGCTAGGAGAACTTGTTTATAATAGCGAAAAGGAGTCTGTGGTCAGGAGCAGTCCTGGACAGAGAAATTGGGACATTAAAAGGACAGGAACAGATCTACTTTCAGAAGTTTTTCCTGATGGTTGCAAACTGCAGAGAGCTGCTGGAGGTACTTGATAAGAGAGGGCAATGTGCTAAATGTCAGTAAGCAAAGATTAGGGAGTGTTGCGTTCAGGTTGGCTGCTATATTCAAAATTGAGCTATCCTTTTATGTTTTATCACTTAAGCAAAAGATAAGGTTAAAAGAGGTTTGGCGAAGCTTATGTCTAATTACTTTTGAAATTGAATGTCCCTAGAAAGAGCTAAAGGGTAAAGAGCTAAAGGGTAAACCAGAACAACTGCACCTTGGCTGAAATCTTAAGGGAATGTGCAAGAGTGATTGTGGAGGTTTGAGGAGAGCTTTATTCATTTTGACATAAAAAATTTTGGCCTACAGATCACTTGACTCCTAGGAGTCCTTCTCACAAAGGTGTGAAATTCTCTGAAATGAGCATATTAAGGCTGGAGGATAAATTCAGGGGCAAAATACTGTAATACCTTGAGATGATGACAAAATGGGAATTTCTGTACATATGTACAGCAAATATGCATCTTTAGGCACATACACACACACATATATACACACATATGTAGTAATTGCTAGTAAGTTAGCAACAAGCTCTGATAATAATTTGTCAGAAAAATTGACCAAAAACTGAAACGGTGAGTTGTCTAAAATGCAAGAAGTGGCTTCTCTGACCAATTGCATAATAATGAGACAAGATTCACAACTTGCAGTCTGCAGGCTTTTTATGATCCAGCTACAAGGTGCTGCAGATCTGTCCTCCCCCAGATCCTCGCATTTGGGAGGGACTTCAAAGTAGCCTAAGCACCCGAAAGAAGAGGAGGGTGGACTACTATGAAGGATGCACATATATAGGAATTTCTGAACTCTTAAAAACCTGCCAATAACTGCCTCTCTATCTTGCAAAGCCATTTTTCTTTCTCCTAACAGAGTGCTGAGTCTACTAGCTTTGATTACAGAAAAGCACAATCACCTATTCAAATAATGAAGGACTGTTTTCTCTTTTAAACACACGCTGAGCGCTGGTAGACTGCAGTATTTCACTAAAGACTGAGGCTAGTCTGAAGATAGCACACTCAGTAAGGAAGAAGATAAAAAGAGCAGCACATTCCTGTGTGAAATGTTATATTCAGGTTGCCTCAGAATCAGACACCGACTTCCACCCCATGCACACGTGTGAGCAGGTGCCCAACGGCACTGCAGGGTATCGTTACCTCCTGCCCAAAGTCACCGTGGCAAGATTTTGAAATTGCACCTGAGTTTAACTCTCACTGACACATGGTCCACTCTCACCAGCTGCTTACAAGCACCTGTACTGCTGAACTGCAATAAATGCCGAGGAAATAGTAACTCCAGTGCCTCCCTGCGGAGCTGTCCCTGCCCAGTGATACCTTTTGTCTCCCTACAGGCTCTGACCTTGAGGTCCATATATCAAAAATTTAAGAATGTTCAGCATCCAGCCCGCTTTCTTCCACAGAAAATGTTAGGCTTTGGGACTGACATTTTTGGGGAGGAACAGATTTCTAGCTCTGACCATTAGATAATAAAACCAACTTTCTACAAACAACAAAGGAACCTTTATGAAGGCATAAGTCAGTGATCTTGACTGGGTTGTGTAAGATGGCGTTACTTTCATAACCGGTGTCTTTTTTCTGCAGAAAGGACGAATGATTCCTCGATCAGGAACTTATCTTAAAGATACAGAGCCTCATCCTTTTTACAATCCACATCCAAAATAATCTTTGAAACTAAAAAATAAACTATTTTGCTCCCATATTTCACACTAGTATTGATTGAAATGCAAGCTTACTTTGACACATGCCGTTTTACTCATTTATTTAGGGAAATGTCAGCACAGTAAAGCAAACATGGCAAAGGAATCATCCTTTATTGCCTGCTTAGGCCTTTCCAGGTATCACATCTCCTGGTTTTTTTAGGGAGAGGACACAAGGAAAATTAATATTGTGCATCTGGCATATAAATATTCCTTTGGATATTGTCCGTGACAGCTGGCTCTCATACAAGAACAGGTGAATTCCTCACAGCCCTGTAAGTGTTTGAGGAAGTTGGCAATTGCTGCAATAACTAGTGAATATATAGTTCAGGTTAGAAATATGTGCCAGGAGACAAGGTTACAGATGTTTTCCAGAAGGTAGAAAACAAAAGACCAGTTATTTAACTGCTCCAAATTGTGGAGGACAGGAGAGTCAGTCAGTTTTGTGTCTCTGTGTGTCTGTGAATGATCCTATGTGGCTTCTCAAGGGAGCACATTTTTAACATACAAAAGCTTAAATCAGCTCACTAACAGCAATCCAGAATTTAAGAAAGATTTTTCCTGCTCCTACAGTAAACTGAAACAATTTTTCTCCTGCTGAGGTGAATTTTCTATTAGTCTTATTGGCATAGTCTCTAACAACAGCAATCTCTACTGCTTCGCATTAACCATGAAGTTCTTCATGCAAACCTGCTTGATAGCTTCTTGTGAGCAGAGACTGTGTGAGGGTTTTGTTGTTTTTTTTTAACAAGGTAATTACTACATGTCATTCATGAGGTCATTGGAGACCACCACACAATGGGACTTTGTTCTCTGCTTTGCTGAGCAATTCTGACAACAGAGCTGCTTATGCAACAGCACAGTTGCAGTCCTCCCTTTAGAAAATCATAATGAGAGAAGTTTTTATTTTTAAATGTATTGGATAGTCTTACTAAAAATACATGTGTTATGTATTATGTATTATGTTGTACTGTTACAAAGTTACACTCTCCAAAGCAAATTCTCTTTGATTTCCAAAAAAAAGGAGATGAACTGACAAGTAAAACCAATCTAAATAATGAATCAAACACTCAGAAATTATTGGCTTAAAAATATTTTTTCTTTTTTCTTTTTCTTTTCTTCATGTAATAGAATTGCCTTTATCACCTTCTTTTGAAACCTGTAAGGTTCACTCAGGTTACATTTTTAAGCTTTTCTCTGCAACTACAGGGAAATTTTCCTCTCTGCTGAAAGTTAAGATTGGCATGGACCCAGGATTTGTGGTTAAAAGGAAAACGTCAGATATCACAAGAGTCATGATGATATCATACTAAAGTCACCTTGAAGATCCTGGTAGTGAGTCCCGACTTGGTCCCAGGAATGGCTGGCATGAGGAGATGACTGAGTAACTGAGGTGCCAGACTCAGGGTTTCTATCATGAAACAGGGACCAGGGACAATATATTTCTACCCTCACAAAGGTAGTAGGGTATGTGCTCAGGCACAAAGATACTTCACTATGTCTGTAGCCCTTGTAAGGCAAAGAACCCGTGGTGAGAGTACAGTATTGCCCTGCTCCTTCTTCCCCTTCCTCCACAATCCTTCGTGCTCTTCCCACCCTTGCCTGAGTGCAATACACAGCTTGGGTCCTTTGGCACCCACTTTTTTCCAGAAATCACCCCAACAGATTTTTTCTTCTTATTTTTTAATCTTATTTATTGAGAAAAAATGTATATCTTGTTTATATTGCCATGGGTCGTGTTTTGCATGTCTCTTCTCCTTCCACCCTTGCCCCCTCCCAGTCCTGAAACCCAGGTGTTGTGTAATGCTGTGAGTATGTAGTCTGTGCTAGAACTGGAATATCAGCTTCACTGAGAGAACAGTGAAAAATAACATGAAAAGGTCACCTCTGTGGTAAAGTGCCCCTGCACCTTTCTGATGGGGGAATATATGGCTTCTGTGGACTTTGCAGAATGAATCAGAAACAGAGCGATTTGGATCCAGGCTTCCCCTTTCCTTAAGATGCCACAGACTGATCCCCTTACATAAACTGAAATGTAAGAAAGTCAACATACCACCTCATGTGGATTAAGGGAACTATCTGCAGGCTACAATATCCTCAGTCATGGAGTGACCATGCTTGGGAAGGGTAACTTTTAATCATTACCAGCCTGATCTTCATGAATCCAGATTCTGTTTTGCTACGTAAGCATGAATCCAGAGCAGCTCCATCGACTTATCTGCATTCTTACCTGGGTTACTGAGAATAAAATCAGGACAAGACTCCCAGATTTTTATCATCTGATTTCTAAATGGAGATGTATGCCCTTCAACACATAAAAGGACAATTTGTTCATTTCCATTTTAATGTAGTTTCTTACAGGTTGCTAATATGTTACTTGAGAATCACTTCCAAATACAAAAGGACAAGCAATTCCCACTGCTGGGAATGAAAAGAGAGAAGTGATGGTTTGAGATTTATTCTACCAAAATATGCTGAAAGATTCTGTTGGAAGTGGCTTTGATGAAAGAATGCATTAAAGTAATTTTAAATAACATTAAGAAAGTGAGCATATCATGAGGAGAGGTTTTAGTGGACAGGTTAATATTTACCCTGGGAAACAACTTCATGGCTTGAGTGAGTCAGCAGGATGTGTGGGAGAAGGGCTGGTGGAAGGCCTCTCAGCGGTGGAAGAAAACCTGAATTATTCTGCCTCAATGAAAATGGTAAAATAAGGTAGCTCTTGCTGGCAAGGTGTCTGTTGTCCTTTTTCCTTCTTTTCGCTTCATCTGCATCTCCTCATCTCCCATTGCAGTAGCTGCTTCCCAGATTCTTTGGCCCATTGTTTGGAAAGGAGAGTTTCGTACTCTGCAGATTTTTGTTGCAAGGTAAAGTGGACAAGACAGCCTACTGCAGTCTCTTTTTGGGACACCTGCTGTCCTCCAGCACCAGCCTGGCTACAAAAATGCCTGTTTTGCCCACACCTACAGTGGCAAGAGTCAGACCTCCCAACTAGATGCATCTCATTGATTTAAACAGATTTCCTTCCATATACTCAAGAGCAAGACGAGTCAAAGTCCCTATGCTAGGCTGCTCTAGAGTAACTTGCCTCTGCATTAACTATCTAGAGAAACTGACCTCCCTAGATATTTAGTGCAGGTGTCTAGAGTTAAATTTTCTGTATTGTTGCATTATTATGCAAACACACTTTTATTCAAATTTCCCTTCTGCAAGAACAGTCCTGCTCACAAGAAAAGAGTTAGCTCTGCAGAAAATTGGTCATTTGTACTAGTTATTCCTGCATATTTTGGTCTTATTTAGGCTGAAATTTAAATTTTAAATCCAATTTTAGTGATTAACAAAAGAACCTGGTGAACTGATGGAAAATTTCATGTGACATCTAAAGATATGACTGAAGCAGCAACTTTTGCAAGTACCTTCAAGTGATCCAGAGAAAGAATAGGTATTGATTTTTCTTTATTGAAGATGAAAGCTCATGTGTAGTCTTGCTTATTTGCAAGATTAAGTTAGTGGTAGAAGTACAGGGATGTTGAGAAGTGTATGTTCAAAGACAAAATCTTGGATTAACTTCAGAGGAAGCTTAAATGCTCCATTTGTTCTTCAATAATATATTTTATGTAATTGGATTTATTTTTCAGGCAGATCCAAATAAGCAAAGGTTAAAAAATACAACATATTTCATGACTCTGGTGGCTCAAGTCACCTCTTTCAATCCCTAAGACACTGGCTATTTGGGTCTCAATATAGATATTAGACATGACCTTGTATCTTTAGCCTGGAGTTCAAACTTCCACTCATATCTGGGTCTGTCATACTTTTTTTTTCTCCTTAAGACCTCAAATCCTGAAACTGCCAAACTTCATTCACTTACAAAAAAATTACATGATTTTTAATCTTGTAAAAATCAAATGTGGTATATTTGAATGAATATAGAATTCAAAGTTAAAATGAAACTTGTGTAGCTAGATCTGGCCTGCATTGCTATTTCTACTCATTATCAGGCATTGTGTATTAAGGGAAAGTGGAAAAAATAAATAAATCTGTGACTTATAACGTCTGTAGCACTCAGTATGAAAACTGAAAACAAGACAGAAGATTTCATATCTCATTTCAATTACTTTTATGTCTGAACGTTCCCCTTTTGGTGACCTTGCAGTATACAGTATACCTAGAATATAGCTAAAAACATTAAATCAAAGTGATGCTGATTTGAATAAGCTTCAACAAATGTACAAAAAACCTCTTATTCCCCCTACAGAAAAATCAGAGCATCTCACTCTGATTTAAGTAAAAGCTGTCTTTGTCAAAGGAAAAGAATATGCTTTACCAAAACAACAGAAACTGATATGATCTTTCAATAGAATAAGGTCCTGCATTGTAAATGGACACATTTGGAGTTTAAAATACCACTGTTAACCAAAGTCATAATCTTTATGTTTTGGAAAGAAATAGTCACACTGTATGAAATATTATAGCATTTTATGTTTTACAACATAAAAGAAAAAAATGTATATGTGAAGGTTTTCCTTATAGCTACAAAAAAACTGATGATACATTTTCTGCCTGTTAAATGGCTGCCTTCCAAAGAGTTCTTGCTATCAAATCAAGTTTCATATATTCTTCAAATGTATTTTCTACTGAGAATTCAGTGATGTGTGAGGATTATGTAGGTTTTCCTTTTGTTTTGAAGGAGTTATCCCAGTCATCCTTATATTCTTTGGGGATTAACACTCACTGGAAAACATGAGCATTAATTTCTGCAGGACACCATCCTAGCCATAGCAATAATGGAGAAATTTGTTTCTAAAACTTTAAAAGGCTATTCAAATTTCTATGGCAAATTCCTGTCTGAAGAGTCTAAATATCACCTTATCTTCATGACCCTGTAATATAAAAAAAATTAACTAGAGCTTTAAAAACAGAGTTTGTAGACATGCTTTTCTGGTAATTGCATATAGAATACTTCTACCATAAGCTTATTTTAGATAATGAGGGCTACACGGACCAGGAGGCAGCACCAGTCTCCCTTCCAAAGTATAGCATTTATTGCCCTAGCTGTCAGAGCTGAATGGATTTAGCATGTGGTGCTTATAACAACTCGTTAGCTGTTAAATGCTTGACATGTGGCAACAGCTTAAAACCATTTGGAAGCAAAGGCTAAAGCAGGCTTCTGCACAGTGAGGGGTGACATTGCTGGAGCAAATGCTACTGTACCTATGATAGCCTACAGCCTCTGACTTTCAGATGCTGGTTTCCATCCTACTGTGAGAAACCTGCCTGCATGGTGTGAGCCTGCATTTGGAAAGGCTGCCTGCTCATCTGCAGGGCAGGTGAGGGAAAACCAACCCATACTTTCCTAGGCCCCATCAGTCTGAAAACAGGTGCCTTTGAAAGGAAAGGTGTTGTGTTCACTCTTACCTGAGGTGTCACCATTGGCTGCATCAGAAAATTATTATGATATAAAATGTGGTAATAGAGAGCAAAAACAGCAAGAGATTTGGCACTCTATTCACCTGGACTAAGACATCAAGTGCCAGGACTCTGCTTTGGAAATAGCAAAGCAGTGCACTTACCATGGCAGTCAGGCTGTGTCTTTTCTTCTACGTAGTTGCAGGTTTGAAGCAAGAATTATTGCGAAAATTCCAGTAGTGCAAATAGGGCAAAAGGTCCAAAAGATTAATTTGATGACCTTCTCTGCCCTTAAATTCTATGAATACCAGGCATAAATACAAAACCAACAGCCATAAAATTAGTGCTAAACTCATCTTTCTTCTCCTACAGTTACTACTGCCCAAACTCTTCCTCAGTTTTTTTAACATGCCTGAGGAAAACTTGTGCACTGTTATCAACAGATTTGGGCTGGTCCAGACCAAGGATGGAAATTAATTCCAGGCCCTCAGATCTCTCCTAGATAACATCCTGTTGGTTTCCTCTTGTGTTGTACCAGCTCTGCACCCACTCACTCGCCTCCTGCACTCTCAGCTTGGGAAAATAACACAAAGGGGGAGCAATTCTCTCGTGGTCTTCAGATATCTTTGCAAAGACAGCAGAGCCAGACAGGAGCACATTTATCCACACTCTGTACTGTTTTAAAGGAAGTTTTATCCTGTAATTGTTATACAATACCTATGTAGTAAATATGATCTAATGTAAGATTAGCCAGGGAAATAATAAATTAATCTCCACTTAACTTTCAGGTTGATAGATATCTGTCCAAGAGATGCTGTTCTTTATCAACGATCAATAGTTTCATTTTACATGAAATATTCATGTAGGCTTATTGTCATGGTGTCTAAGCACCATTTATTTAAAATATGTATTTAAGAAGTATTTCAGTAAGGTGGAGAAAGACCCCTTTCCTGATATACAAATAGAGGTCAATGGCCTGGTCCAAGCAAGGAGGTATGTCTTTCTTTTAAAAGTAGAAGAGAATGTACCCATACCTCTTCTTTTTTAAAGCTAATAAATAATTGGAGAGCTCCAGCAAGATATGGAAGACATGGCTAGAAAATTATATTCAGGCCTAGACATTTCTCAGGAGCAACTCTTAGTGCCAGACTGTTAGCTGTTTAAGGAATGAGAGCATTTCTCCAGTCTCAGCGGTGCTGTTTTCACCTTTGTATGGCATATTTTCAGATTTATGACCTGGGGAAATGAGACATTGCAAGGATCCTTAGCGGCTCCGTGAGATGGGGAAGAAAGGGATTTCCATCCCTCTTTGCATGGTTCCTATGTATCCCTATCCTCTGGTAGTTTAAGGTAAAAAAAAAAAATCGGAGCAAGAACCTCCTATGCACTCCCTGCAGGCATGGCCATTAGACTGCAGTGTTGCTCTCTCCTTAGTTTTTGCCTTCTGGCTCAATGACTTCTTAAATACTGCATGCAAATTGAAACTTTTCAACAAAAAGGAATGAAAGTTTCCTATTCTCCATCTCAGCATGTGCCCAACTAGGGACACGAAGCATCTATACCGGATTTCCTTGAAAGAGGTTTCAGCCTCTTAGTCCATTTCTTGCATACTCTAACAATGGAGAACTACTTTACTGAAAACTAAGTCGGAGGTTTCACTTTTCAGTGGACACTCCATGAAAAGTATTTTTGTAGAAATCACTTTCAGTCTGCGCAGAGGCGTAATGCAATTTTGGATGTGCAGAGCTTCAGGCCAATACAGGTGCTTGACACCACTGAACTTCTGGTGACCACTGGGCACAAACAGTACTACAAGAGCTTAGGGAAATAAGTACCTTCAATGTTAGGCATCACCTGGCAGGAGTTTTTAAACCTTCTTTATATTGGAGTCAAGTGCTTAAGTTCAAACACTTAGTCTAAAAAGAGATTTGCCCAGAAAGCCTCTGAGGAAGGGTTGAATAAAGTAATTAATCCAAGTCTTGGTGTTAACAGCTGCAACAGTGATTGATACAGCAAGAAACAGTAATTCCTTTCACTGCAGGAGCAGAGAGAAATGGCATTTGTGAAGAAGGAAGATGAACCAGGTGTCCATCATGGTCCTTTCTGATTTTACAAATCTATGAAAGAGGTAAAGCTTCAGTGGTTATTAACTGGTTTTACCATATAGCTTGCTGACACATGAACAGCTCTCCAGTGCTGCCATCATCCCTCACTATTTCTTCTGTTCCTTTTATTTGTTTGCTAACCCAAATCACCACACTTCACCCTCAAAGAGCAGGCAAACCCCTGAGGGCAGAGACTGTCTTACTCTGCAAAGAGCAGATGTGATCCTGACAGGAGCTGCAGGAGCACACAAGCTTAACTTCATTCATCAAATACTCCTAAAAGGAAGGAGTATTTTTGAGGGAACAAACTGACTCCAGTGATCCTGGGGAAGTGCAGGCTGTTTTTTTTTTTGGTTGGGTTTCACCCCCCCAAGAATTGTCAGGTCAGTGCTGTGCTATATCAATGCTGCTTTTAACCTGGCACACCAGCACCGCAACAAGGTCACTCTTGGTTTAGCTCCCAGGACCTCCAGACATTGAATTCTGAGGTTTGATTTTTATTTTCTTTTCAATTCAAGATACTGTTATCTAAACAGACTTTATCTATTACTTCTGCTTTGATGTTCTCTGAGCATGTTCTCAGGGTATAAAACTTTTTTTCCCTAACATCTAGGGAGCCAGCACTGACTGGCCCCAAAGTCCACCTCTTTCTCCTCAGGTTGCTGTCACAGTTAAATATATTCTTTTGCAGAATGCTAGAGAGGGTGCAAGTCCTCACTCATAAAGACATTGTTCACAGAGTACCCCATCATCTACCTGTATGGTGAA
>NW_008825216.1:1173612-1183293 GCF_000699105.1 Pygoscelis adeliae | reverse complement strand
CTCACAGGAAGCTGATATATCGATTTTTGAAAGTAAAGCTTATTTCTACCTTTTTAAGTAATTGCCTAAACAGCCTTTCTTCAGCTTCAGCTGCTACAAATGATTGAAGAAAGAGTGACTAATCTCCAAAGAGTGACTAATTTCCAAATCTGCATGAAAGCTATTTGGACAAATCTCCATTCGGCTACCTTAGGGGATTGCAGACTGGTTACCAAACGAGGTAGCTGTACTGTGGAAGTGATGGTCTCTCTTGTTACATCTCTGACTACTGGGTAGTGTACTACCTACATGAGTAGCTTCAGGGAAAGGCCAGCTCAGATGTAGCAGTCTCTTCTTGACAGGTTACTAGAATTTCAGCCCTAGAAGAATGTGGAAAAGCAACAACACCACTAAAAGGCTGCATGTCCAACATGGAATTTGGAGTTTCCTGGGAGCTGTGTCTGTACCCAGCATTTCTGAGCCAGAGAGGCTGATTCTCAAAGTCCCACATCTGCCAGTGTCCCCTTACTCTAACTGCTTTAGTTCAGCTGAGAAACTCAGTTGATGTGCTTTCCAACCACTGGGTTTCTAGAAACTCATAAATAACTACAGCAACATGGGCTACCTTTATTCTCTGAAAAATTCGGTCAGCTTGAAAGTAATGTGCTGTCATTATAGATATTTTTCTTAGTTTACTATTTTGTGATTTCTTAAAGTCCTTGTATTAGTGGAAGCCAGGGGACAGCAGACAGGGAATTCGCCCACACTCCTTTTGCCAGTCATCTTTACCTACCTGCGAACTAGATGGCTCGTTTCTTTTGCATCCTTTATGACAGCCCACAAATACAGAGACAGATTATAACAATTCACCTGGACAGCTGGTGAATCCTGTATGGATTTGCCCGGAAACTAGCAGACTAATACAACCATGGGATTCAACAAGCAGCCCGTGTGTTAAGGCTGTTTGTCAGCACTATGAGACAAATGCCATTATCATATATCACTTTAAAAAAATGGTACATATCTTCTGTTTGTTTGGGTGTTTTTTTTTCATTCTAGAAGGAACTTTACTGAGCATCAGTTTTCCTGTAACTATAGAAGATAATAAATGAACTCAAATCTAAAGAAAATAATATTGTAAGTGGAATGAAGCTGTGATGCTTTACGACTGCTATACAGTTTCTCATGTTGTACAAGGTGTAGAAAGTTAAACTATATCACAGTTCTGCAGAGTAAACAGCTTCTTGCTCTTAAGACAAATTTTATTAATATTGGAGACTGTTTCCCCTCTATACAAAATCCAAGTATCTGGGAATAAAGAAAACCAAACACACAGCACCAAAGTACATAGTTTTTGCCAGAACCAGTGAGCTTGACATGAAATACATGAAGAATCAACTTTGATTAATGAAATACGGCACAAACTGTGCTTACTTCAGCAGTTAGGATCTGCTCCCATGAGAACATACTGCCAATTTTATGCTGAGATCCTCCCCCAGCAAATCAGGCTTCCTGAATCTCAGGGGAAACTGCATGTTGATCAGCAGAGATGAGTTTCAGATAATTCTAGCAGTTCACCCTGTTGTAAATCCTCAAACAACGCCTGCTGATAAAAAACAAAGTATTTTCACAAGAGCTGTTGATTATACTCTTATACTAAATCAAGTATTCCTTTTCAATTAGATCATGGTGTGCTCAGCCCTGCAAGTCAGCGGGAAGGTTAGAAAAGTCATCTTGTCCTGAATTAATCTATTAGCATAAGTGTTTGGGATGTTGTATGTCAAGCCAATCTAAACATAAACTGATACAACATATTTATTTAAAAAAGCTGTGAAGAGGATATAAATTAAGGCAATCTTTCAGCTCACTTAAAACGCTACCTGAAGTTTTCCCTTGTGCTTTTGTCTTCTTAACACTTCTTCCAAGCCATTGCAAAAACCTCTGTTTCACTTCATTTCTGTCTGCTGAGACAGAAGATTGTCCAAAATTGTGTTTGTTTTGTATGAACAACAACAAAAAAGTACTGTAAACCAAGCTGAAGTTCTTAGGCAGGTTTCTACTTTTACAGACATTATTACTCCTTTATTCCTAATGGCAAATACTAAAACTTTCTTTTACTAAGAATTTTGTGGGGTTTTGTTATAATTTACAAGGTAAAGCATAGCTATAACTACCACTTGACTGACAAAGCTTCTTAATGAGATCCAGCACAGATGAGAATTCCCATATCCCATTTACAATTTACATTTGTCACAGAACATGCAGGGAAAGAAAAAACACTTTAGCAATAGATGGGGAACAGTCTCAGGCCTAAATTAATAATACCATGTTATTTATTTCTTGCCTCTTGAGCCAGGAGGAAAGGAGGGAATATACTGGGAGAATATCCATACGAACAGGTCTTAACTGCATTTGGCCCAAAAGTTTTCAAGTTTTGAAGATATCTAAAGACATCCAGCAAAAAACGATAGGAATATCAATAAGGCCTCACAGCTCTATGGAAGCTGCTGGTATGTTTCTGGTTAAAATTACCAGCAGCAGACCAAATCCTCACAACCTTCACTCAGGGTCCAGGTCTAAGGCTTTTGCACTTGCACCGGGACAAAGCTCTTGTCTCTGCATGTAAGTTTCTGCTGCAAGAAAACAGTAGCTCCTTAGCTCTTCATACAAGTGTACCCCACCAAAACTTTAAGTTAGGCCAGTTTTTGGATACTTGATGTATGAAGGCTGTTGCCTTTCATTTTCATGAATACTGTCTCCTTACTGCTTTACATACCTTTTCCTGCATTGACTCTTTTCTCCTAGACTCTTAAGGGACCATTAGGAATGGGAAAAGAAGAACAAAAGGAGAACATGTATGTTCTGTTGGTAAATGTGGTTGATTCAGGGAGTTCTGGTTACTAAGGGGCAAAGAAAATCTCAAATTTGTGAAGAAGTTGCAAGGAGAAGTGACTTTGAAAAATCTCAATGTTTATAAAACTTAAGATACATTAAAATGGTGAAGCATTTAGTGATCTGTCTCTGTTTTTCAGTCTTAGGTGCTTTGAAAATGGGTGTTTAAGGAGTAATTTGTCCAGTAATTCTGGATATACCTACACTAGCATTGCCAGAGAACATTGCTTGGGCAGTGAGAAGCAATAGTCTGTGTTATCAAACTGTGGGGATGTCCCTGGCCTGGTGTGGACCCAGGCTAAGAAGTCTCCCTGTCTGTCCCTGGAGCATCTGGCTGTCAGCCTGGGCCAAGGACAGAGGCTGGAGGTGGCTGCCCTGTTCTGGAGGAGAAGGGCATTTCACAGGAGAGATATGGGCTGTCTCATACCTGTTGGTCTCGGTGCCAACCTGTATGTCCTGGCCACATGAATTTTTAATACAGTTTTAGCGTAACCTTCCTAAAACCCTGAAAAGAAGGTGGTGCTTTCTTACTTTCACTTTGAGTTTCATTTCTCTCACTTGTAACTCTGGCAGATTTTTAGGAACACTTCAGCTCTGTGGCAGCACAAACCTTCACATAATAAACACAAACAGATAAATATATAAACCTCATCAGGCTAAAACAGCCTGGTAGAGACTTCTGGTTGTATATTATGATTATCCACATATTTCATCAACTAATATAGTGTTGTTCCCTCTACAATTAGCCTCTGATAAAAAAATATCATTTTCCAGAGCATAAAAGCAATATTTATCTGTTCTGTTATAGTTGACTACATAGTTCTCGTTCACTAGCAAATTGCAGTGTAAACTTTATTGGCACAATTTAATTTTATTTACCAGGAAAAAAATTCTTCAACCAGAATAACTGGTTGTGGCTTTTATTTTTCAAAGTTACAATGAAGTGGGCTTTCAGAGAAGAAAGTAAATATTTAATTAGTAACAAGTTATATAAAGCAATTACCTCTATAGGAAGTGCACTTCCCCCTTCTTTATGTAAGAGACTCATTGTTTCCAAAGAGGAATTTTGCCAGAATAACGACTGTATGACACGCTTACACAAAAGGAGAGAATGTCATCCACCAGTAGTGATCATAAGTAATACATAGCCATTATTGCTTTCTCTTTTGGCAAATGTTGCCCGGAGTATCCAATGCATATTAAAGCGACCTCATTTGAATACCACATAAGGCTGTGTGTGTTATAAGTGCTTATTGCATTGAAATCTCACAAATATGTGTGTATTTATGTAAACTGGCAGTTTTATTAGCTGATGTATTCAGAAGGTGCCAACACCTTATTGCTCTAAATCACTGATCACTGTCCTTAGGGCTGGCATTATAGAACAGGCAAATATCTTTAAAGCATGTAAAACTGAAATAAGAGACCTATCCCAATTTTTCGTTTTGCCTGGATAATTTTTCTGCTGCCCACTGTACCTCTCATGTCTTCCCCTACCCCCAGCACAACTCACAGCATCCTCTTCTGAGGGAGTCACAAAATCTATCACAGCCTTGTCTCCTTCTGTGTCTTCTTCCATGAGCAATGCAGAGCAATTAAGGGTAATTAAGAGCTATTAATGACTGAGACAGCCTCGCTGGGCTCGAGTTACTCTTTGTGAAGCTCTGCTTAGTCAATGACCCATCACAGATAACTTCATTTTCCAGAGATTGCAACAGTCAGGAAGGGCCTTCTTACATAGATGTCACGAGCACTGGGAAAAGAGGACAGAGTCACATGAAGGACCCTAAAAGCTCAATATTTACAAAAGAGAAGTGCTCTCATTCCACTAGCTGAGGAAAACAGTGAGAAATGCAAGCCTTGCTGGGGACCTCTGACGTGGGATGTTTCTCAGAGAGGACAACTGGAGTGGCACTGTGTCTCAGGGTTGACACAGAGGCTCACAGGGCAAATAAGGATGAGCTGATATAATGCAGGCAGCTGTCGAGGCCGTCTGTGCCATAGGCCTGCTGGCCCAAGGAGTTGCCCATGAAGTGACTTTTCCTCGTCTCCGGTCACTTTGGGCGCGAGTTCTGCACATTGACCCTCAAAGGTGAGAGACAATGGTCACAACTCCGTAACAGCTTCAATGCAGAAGCAAGCCCCAGCACATACTATGTCTAGAGTCATGGCTACACAGACTCAAGGAAGTGAGTGCTGAATCCTTGTTTGTCTACTTTCATTTGTCTTCACTGTTAGGGGACACTGAAATACAAAATGTAAATCTACATCGGGATGCTCTTACCCATGTAATCTCTTCCAGAGTGGTGTTTTCGTAGCAACCTGAAGACACTGACCTCGCCCAGATAATCAGATATGACATGGGCTCTTTTCAGTAACCCTTACTTTAACAGTCTTGATTGACTGTTAATACTGAAACTTTCTTCATAGTAACATGAGATAAAGTAATCTGAAGAGCAATCCTGTAAGTGCTGAATCCACAGCTGATTTACGGAGAGCTATCCATGCTTAAAATTAAGCACTAACTGAAGGGTTTTAATTGCTGAGCACCAAAATTCTTAGTGTCTTGGGGTATCAGACCCTTTGTCAGTGTATATGGCATTGATAAGCGGAGTAGAATTCAGGAAATATTACACTACAGATGAATGCCATAATCTTTATAAAGTTTTGTTGTTAATTATGAAAATATTTCACTATTTTATCATAGTAGTAACCCTAACTATACAGATGACTCTATCACATTATGTTATAAACCCTCTTCAGTTCTTCCAGTCTCAAAGACGTGTAAAATTATAGAGATAGTCAGATTTTGAGGTTTAAAAAGTACACTTGAGATATCTGAAAAAGGGAAAACCCATTAGTATTTTTCCCTTTTGTCTACTGAAGCATTTTATTTTTGAATTAAAATATCTTAGGTTTGTGAATGCCAGGAGGGATTTACTGGAAACGCAATGATGGCTGTGATGCTGGCACTTAGAGTAAAATTAACCGCATACAAAAGATCTGTTCTGTGATTACATAGAAATATTGTTCATTTGTTTAATTGGCCATAGGGCCCAGTAACGGGGATAACAGTTGTCCCTACTGGCAGCGTTGCTCTTTGCCTTTACGGGAGTACTGTCACGGTTAGCGTTATCTCTTACAATACAGAGCACTCTGGAAGTGTGAAAGCACTATCATTTACACTGGGGCTGAGTGGTAGCACCATAGTTCATTTTTTGTAGTGTTTCACTAACAAGGTATAACAAAAGTTATGCCTTTATATGACAGAATTCCCACCTAAAGTATAAAATATTGTATCCATTTTCTGCTTCAGAAGTTCTCTTAGACTACATGAGATGGGTAAACTGATTAACTGTGAGAGTTGTTATCTGATACTGAATAGACAAAAGCTCAACTCATGCTTTTGGAAGTAAATAAAATCACAGTTACAGATACCATAATTTTAATCCATCTTGATCACAAAACATGTTATAACAAACTCCTCTGTACGTTGGAACTCATTCATCATTTCAAAATGAGCACACAAAGAGGATTCATTTTCAAACTCCCTTCTGTTTTCAAACCATAAAAATCAAGAGGCAAAAATATTTTCAACAAATGGAAGCTACACACATGATTTCTATTATGAAAGTGTTTATTTTCTATAGAAAGATGGTAAGAACAAGTTGCATTTTTATTGGTCATCATTCAAGTAAAAGAAAATCGCTTAAAATATAATTGAAATCACACTTTGAAGCCATCTAGTAAGTTTGTGTGAAGTTTCTGGACACTACACATAAATCTTATTTTTAGAGAAATCATGGCATTTGAACTTATTATATTCTATTAATATTGAACCTTTAGGATGATATATAGAGAGATCCTATTTTATTCCTGTTGTCTAAATTCTATATTTTACATATAAGTTTACATTTAAAAAATATGCATGTAACAGTAGGTTCTTTTTAATAAAGATAACAGTACTAGAAATGTCAGAGTTGTAATCAATACATTGTTTGACCATACCAAACCTATTTAGATTATAACAAACATTTGGCATTTTCCATTTGTAAATCAAAAGCAAATTCACAAAGCTAGAAAATTGTTGTTGTATTTGTTTATGGTTAGAAGTAGGAATTCAGAGATGTAATTACTTAAATTTTGAACAAGAAGTTTTTGCCAGAGCTAGGAATAAGCTAGAGGTGAAATTCAGTCTTTCTTGAAATTGGAGAGAATTTACTATTGACATTTCCCACATTTGTTTCACACTTCTTGGCTACAGATGAGTAGCTCCTGTCTACTGCTTCAAGTGCAGTTGTTTGGGGCATGATGATTCTGGTACCCAGTGGATACCCAGCTTCATCTCACAGGTGTTTTGCAGCACTGTTTAAGT
The DNA here is from genome assembly GCF_000699105.1 of Pygoscelis adeliae. Lineage (NCBI taxonomy): Eukaryota > Metazoa > Chordata > Aves > Sphenisciformes > Spheniscidae > Pygoscelis > Pygoscelis adeliae. Next base: position 1,176,047 of record NW_008825216.1, on the reverse strand, counting down.
TTATAATAAGGCATCAGAAAGTGTACTGATTGTTCCTTGCTTTTGGTTTGGCTTGTACAGTGTGTCTTATTGCAGAGATGCATGCCTTTGATTGCATCTATTTGTTATGTGAGCCCCAGGATAAGTTATTCTAAGAATTATGATGGTGCCAGTTACGAGACCAAATCTTTTTTAAAAAGTTGCTCTAAGAGGTTGATAAGGCATCGCCACAGACATATTGTCCATAGGAGTTGACAATTCAGTAGCATATTTGTTTTCTGAATTATATTTGCTAAATTTTACGTTTAACTTGTCAAACACATACCGTTGCCTATCACAGAAACATCAGTAATCCAAATCAGCGAGGATGTTGAGTCTGTTTACATTGGAAATTGCAACATTTTGCTCAGAAACAAGAAGGCAGTAAAAAGCTTGAAATCACTTCATCATCATTCCCTCTGAAAGACAGAAAAAGGTCTGGACAATTACTTTTATGAAGCGGCCCTAAGAAGTGCAGTACAGAGTCTCACACAAAAAGGCAAACGCAGAAATAGAATACGAGATTTTTAATGGAGTCTTCAATGAAAGAAGAGCAGCACAAGTTGAATACAACCAAATGCTAAAGAGCTATCAGGAGACACAACAAAACACTGCTTAGGAAATACTTGTATAAAAATTGAGCTGACAAAATAGTAGGCCCAGTTCAATGCTCCAAGTTTCATACTCTCACAGACAAAAGGAGACAAAAATTGCCCTTGATTCACCCCGTTCCCATCCAGATTTCAGTGAGATTAGTCACAACAGTATATGTTTTAGTGTAAAATGTTCAATATCCTAACCTGTTCTGCATCCAAACCTTTTTAAGAAGGCTGTGTCTCAACCCAATACCTAACTGTCAGGAGATTTTCCTCAGTGCTAAAAGTACACTTTGTAGCCTTAAATTTATCAAGATGCCCACTGCTGATTTGTCCAGCTTGAAGATCTCTTTTCTGTCATTGTCACACATTTAACTCTCAGGCAAGTTTTATGAAATGCAGCTTTCAGTTTTCAACTTCAGACAATGTCTCCAGATATTTTATTCTCTCATCTAACTCTTAAAGACTAAAAATAGTGTATTTGGATTTTTTGATCTGTTATGATCGGAACAGAAAACAATAATCTATGTTTTTACTGAATTGATCTCATACAGTGGTTCCCCACATGAACCTCAAATTAAATATGTCTCCAAACCAGTTTGCAGTAAAATATGCCCTGAATGGCAACCTGCACTTCATTCTCACCTGTATTATCATAGAATTATTTTCATATCTTTTTTGAAGTTTTGTTCCATAATGCAATAATATTCTTCAAGACTAAGACATAATATTTGTCTGTATTTCTAATCTCCCCAAACCTTTTCTGTTCTGTCCTTGTCCTTTTGTATTTCTAACTCTGTGGTGGGTTGGCCCTGGCTGGACGCTAGGTACCCACCAAAGCTGCTCTGTCACTCCCCTCCTCAGCTGGACAAGGGAGAGAAAATATAACGAAAGGCTTGTGAGTCGAGATAAGGACAGGGAGAGATCACTCACCAATTACAGTCATGGGCAAAACAGACTTGACTTGGGGAAATTAATTTATTACCAATCAAAATCAGAGTAGGATAATGAGAAAATAAAAAATAAATCTTGAAACACCTTATCCCCACCGGTCCCTTCTTCCCGGGCTTAACTTTACTCCTGATTTTCTCTACCTCCTTCCCCCGAGTGGCACAGGGGAATGGGGAATGGGGGTTGTGGTCAGTTCATCACACGTTGCCTCTGCCACTCCTTCCTCCTGTCCCCCTGCCCCCCCTTCCTCCTCAGGGGGAGGACTCCTCACACTCTTCCCCTGCTCCAACGTGGGGTCCCTCCTATGGGAGACAGTTCTCCATGAACTTCTCCAACGTGAGTCTTTTCCATGGACTACAGTTCTTCACAAACTGCTCCAGCATGGGTCCTTTCCACGGGGTGCAGTACTTCAGGAACAGACTGCTCCAGCATGAGTCCCCCACAGGGTCACAAGTCCTGCCAGCAAACCTGCTCCAGTGTGGGCTCCTCTCCACGGGTCCACAGGTCCTGCCAGGAGCCTGCTCCAGCGTGGGCCTCCCACGGGGTCACAGCCTCCTTCAGGCATCCACCTGCTCCAGCGTGGGGTCTTCCACAGGCTGCAGGTGGATATTTGCTCCACTGTGGAGCTCCATGGGCTGCAGGGGGACAGCCTGCCTCACCATGGTCTTCACCACGGGCTGCAGGGGAACCTCTCCTCCAGTGCCTGGAACACCTCCTCACCCTCCTTCTTCGCTGACCTTGGTGTCTGCAGAGTTGCTTCTCTCACAAATTCTCACTCTTCTCTCTGGCTGCAATTTCTGTTGCACAGCAACTTTTTCCCCTTCTTAAATATGTTATCCCAGAGGCGCTACCACTGTCGCCGATTGGCTT
>NW_008825216.1:1156113-1173153 GCF_000699105.1 Pygoscelis adeliae | reverse complement strand
CCTCCCTCGACCTGCTGGCCACGCTTCTTTTGATGCAGCCCAGGATACGATTGGCCTTCTGGGCTGCGAGCACACATTGCTGGCTCATGTCCAGCTTTTCATCCAGCAGTACCCCCAAGTCCTTCTCGGCAGGGCAGCCCTCAGCCCTTTCATCCCCCAGCCTGTACTGATACTGGGGGGTGCCGTGCAGGACCTTGCACTTGGCCTTGTTAAACCTCATGAGGTTCACATGGGCCCACTTCTCAAGCTTGTCCAGGTCCCTCTGGATGGCATCCCGTCCCCCTGGTGTGTCAACCCCACCACTCAGCTTGGTGTCATCTGCAAACTTGCTGAGGGTGCACTCGATCTCGCTGTCTATGTCATTGATGAAGATATTAAACAGTCCCGGTCCCAATATGGACTCCTGCGGGACGCCACTCATCACCAATCTCCATTTGCACATTGAACCGTTGACCACTGCCTTCTGGATGCGACTATCTAACCAATTCCTCACCCTCCGGACAGTCCACCCATCCAATCCATACCTCTCCAGTTTAGAAAGAAGGGTGTTGTGGGGGACCGTGTCAAAGGCCTTACAGAGGTCCAGATAGATGACATCTGTAGCCCTTCCCATGTCCACTAATGTAGTCAGTCCATCATAGAAGGCCATTCATTTTGTCCCCTTGCCTTGCTTCTGGCCCTTTGGAGAAGCAGTTTTTCAAAAACAGACTGGTAAGAACTAAATTACTGTTTGGAAAACTTTCCCTGAAAATATTGTTTGCTTCTTTCTGCTTGGAGAGACTGGGTTAAAGATAAAATGTGTGTTAAGTAACAATTCAAAAGCTAATGATATGTGAACTTGACTGTGGGCAGCCAGAGTATTTGGATTAGAACTGGTGTTAACCTCCAGCACATGTCTACAGAGGTTCTGCTGTAGTGTCTTGCCTCCCATTTTTCTTTGTTAGAACGTGCTTTCTTCAGCCACCATCTTTCCTGAAATAATATTTTCTGAAAGTATGTTGAAGAAGTAATATGGGTAGCGAAGAAGCATGAAAAAGTGTTGAAAGGTGGAGAAAAAAAAATAAGAAACCTGTCTGGTTTACCTCACCCAATTAAGAGTCTGATATGCAATCTGCATACACTGCCTGTGGCATTTCCCAATCCTCTCTTAAAGTTTTTGAAGCAAATGACTTTTGAGAAGAGGCTGAGAGAGTGTGGTTTGGTGAAAGTGGAAAAGGGATGGGAGAAGGGAGGGTCTTTTTGCTTTCTTCTACTACTTAATGAGTAGTTATAGAAAAAGTGGAAAGAGACATTTATTGAAATGAAAGTCTGAGAGGCAGCAGGCACATATTTCAGTGAAGAACATTTCAATTAGATGTAAGAAAAAAAATTTCTCAGTGTGGGTCAAACCATTTGCCCAGAGATTTTTCTGGAATCTTCCACTTTAGAGAGATTGTAAACTCAACTGGAAAAGGACATGACTAACCCCAACTAACTTTTACGTTAGCCCTGCTTTGGGCAGGGGCTTGGACCAGATGACCTCCATAGGTCCCTTCCAACCTCAATTACTCTTTTTTTCAATAATTTAACAGTAGAACCTGTGTCTGAGACATGATTAGAAACAAGGAATATATTTATCATCTTCATGTTTCAGTTTCATACTTTCTATCTGTTTTTTGTCTTTCTTTTTATTCTCCACCTCTGACATGTGTGGTACAGCACCGTTGGAAAGAACACCTTTCTTGACCTATGAAGATGATTTGCATGATTGCTTAAAACTCTTCTTTTATCTCCATAAAAATCATGGAAGTTTTTTAAAGACATGGCATTCCCTATGAAAGTACCCATTATAAAGTAAAATAAAAATATTTACAGGAATCAGGAGAAATAATTAGGAAAAAAACTGCCCAAAACTCCAAAAGTTTTGAAAGCTCACCTAACCTAAATAGTTCGTTTCAATATACATTTTTTATCACTCTCAGATCAACCTGATGTGCTCTCCATGCTGTTAAGAAAGTCTCCTTCCTTACTGCAAGATGCCAGTGGTATGAAGATCAAAGAGCTAATGTTCATTATCATACCCAGCCATGGTTACAGTACTTCCAGAGAACAGTAGGTAGTACCTAATCAGGTAGGTCATGTGGAATGTGTTGTGGTTCTCAGATATTTCCCACTATGACACTCAATGTTCAAGCGTATCTTAATTTTACCAGGACTTTAAGTATTTGTGTTAATTTTTCCATAGTGGAGCACTGTATCAAGTGTAACATTTTTTGGACAATTTCAGATAAAATTCTTTGTCTATTTTCCAGAAAGAAAGTAGACCAAAAATTGTTGTTCTTTGTCCTGCAATGAAAAATTCTGGTTAACATTTTCCTGTGCAAAAACTGTACAAACACTGCACTCCAGAAAAGATACTTGCATCCTGTGCCATAATCTGCATAAATCCATATGAATTTCACAATTTAAAAACTAATCTTTGTTTTCACATGCTTAGAGAAAGTAAAATTCCCCAAAACTCATATCAGCTTTGGCCGGATCAGGTCCTCATCCGCCATGAGACCTTTGCACAGCAGTTTGTGGTGGGGATCAGGCCGGGTGGGCAGGGTCCCTGCCAGCAGCGTGGCTCTTTGCCCAGTCTAGGCAGCACAAAGGAAATCCCACACCTCAGACTTTCTTGCAGAGAGGAAAAATTCAATCCCACAATGAGGGGAAAGATATAAATGTGTCTTCTCAGAGAAAAGGCAGATGTTAAACTATAACTTCTGCAATTAAAAATAATGCAAGAAGCAAATGACTATGAATAAAAGGCCCTCGTTAACCACCAAGGTGGCTTCCCTTAATGGTGTTCATCAATTTTCCCTTGACAAAATTCTAAATTTTATGAATCTAGATGAGTTGCCTCTATATCCTATCTGTGTGACATAATATTTTCATCATCAAATTAATTAGGATTCCTAAAAACTATTTTGAGGTACAAAGAGTCCTGAATTTATTTTTTAGTTGAAGCTTTATGTTAGCTAACTGCCATAGCTTGGTCACCCAGACTTTTCTCTTGGTCCTTACTTACATACATTTTAGGATCTTAAAATATTTATCTAACCTAAAATATACCTATATCTATGATATCTAATATGAAAAGAAATGCCAATGTCCCATATTTTTGTTTTTACTGCAAGCACTTTTCTGTAACCATTACATGTTTTTCCCACTTCACAAAAATTTCTGTGGTATACATTCTGGCCATCTTTGTTTGCTACAAATGAGTTTTCTAACATGCTGAACCCCAGTACCTCATTTGTAAGTGGTTGTCAACTCACAGGACTGCGGTGATTTGTTTTATGCAGTAGATTGGAGGAATATAAGAATATGAAAGTTTGCTAACTTTTTTACAGTCTCAAAGCTTTCTATAAGCAGTTGCAAGTGAAAATATGAATAGCTCTGAAACTGTTAAACCAAAAATTGAGCTGCAGAAGAAGACCAAGATTTGTTGCTGAAGTACAAGCACTTCCTTCTAGAAAACAAGCCAGTTTTGCTCTTGTTAGCAAGGTCATGCAGCCAACTCATTTCAGCTAACTTTAAGAAATCATTTTTAAAGCACTCAATTTGTTAGATTTAGGGCTTTGGGCTGATATAGATTGTTGTGCCACCAGCAAACCTCTGGAGTTACATCAGCTTGGGATCTGGTGCTTAAATTTTTATCCTGTGTCTTTACACATAAATAAAAGTGATTATGACAAGATTTCTTCTCACAGGATTTTACAGGTCATGGATGAGGTCACCAGCAACAGGAAGCCACAGAAATTGTTTGTGGGTTCTTGTGTAACAGGATCTGTTTGTTTCTCCCCCCCCCCCCCCCCCCCCCGAAAAAAGGCAACAATACAGTCCCAAAGACCACAGAAGATGTGCTATGCATGGCTCTTGAAGGGATCCTGTCTGCCACAAAGATCCAGTGTGGACTGGTAAGACATATTTGTACTTCCCTGACCACCTATGCCACCTCCCAGGGGTGCCTCCTCCCTCCAGGAGGTGTGAAAGCAGTCTAAATGACCTGTAGCAAAAGATTAATCCTAAAACTCAATTTGGCTTCCAAATTTTTGGAAGCAGGTCATATAAGATAAGGTGGCCAAATCATGGTGCGTGTGTGGGCCCAAGGGTGGAGCCGTTCTGGCTCAAAGCCTGGTGTCAGTGCAGCACTGCCGTGGGACCTGGGCTCAGTTTGACTGCAAAAGCTGGTAAGGTGTGAGAAGGTGCCGGAGCTAGAGCTGCCTAACTGCAAGTAAGAAGTCCCACGGCTGCAGCTGCTAGGGCTATAACAGCAACTCAGGGATTCAAGACCCCTGACATGAAGAAGCCAAAAAATAAAAGACAAGGGTAAAAAGGGCTTCAAAGGAACCTATAGAGGGTAAGTCAGCAAGACCAAGGCTCAGCCTGCTCCAGGCTGCAATGAAGGCACACCCATCCATCCTGGACTGACAGCTGCCTGCAGAAGTTTTTCATCAGGCCTGAGGAGCATATTAGTGCTTAGCCCACTACTATGTTGGTCCTGGCCATATATTGCATGCGTTACCCAATAAATAACTGCTGTGGTCTCTCTGTGCTGTGTACAGCCTACTGGCAAAGTCTCTTTGCATGTGGTAAAAGGTGCCTAAACCAAGGTGACTCATGAGGGAGAGTAATGTGTGCTATTGGCATAAAGATTCCTGTTGACTTAACTTCAGTGTTTGCACTTCACTATCAATATTTTAATTATTGATAAAAGCATGATAAGGAGGGAATGGCAAGGGACAATTAATGGGAAGGGACAGAGGAATGGGGAGGAAGAGAGAAAAGCGAAGCAGGAATATTGTCACTGAACTTTGCTTGAAGCACAGGTCATTAATATAATAACATACTCAAGCCAGGAGCGTGTCCATGCATGAGCAGAGATCTCCATCATGAGCAGGAGAAGGTTGCTGAGACCTCCACAGTGCTCCACAGACTGCCCTGCACCCCCACCGATGCGGGGTGGCAATTTGGCCCCAATGGCATGGGGGGCGTACTGACTCCTTCAAATCCATTCTCTCCTGAGGTTCACACCAGGGTTGAGAACAGAGGAGGGAAAACAGGAAAACAGGGTGTGGGACAGAGAAGGAAAAGGGCAGAGGAAAGAAAAGCAACCTGCCTGAAAAGTGAAATAGTTATCCCACAGTGGAACAGAGGTATGCTAATTTGAATTTTCTCATATTTTTCTTGGTCTAAGTGTACCTAGCCACAGATAGGTATTGCAGATGAGCTGACCATCAGGTAAAGTGTTAACCTTTAGTACTCTTAAATGTTAAAATTGGCTTGAAGTATAAAGTTTCTTTTGTTTCCTAAAACTGTGTCATAGATGAAACATTTAATTATACACTGACCAAAACAAATTCCCCATGTTACACATTTGAGTGTATTTTCTTTTACTGCTGAGGGAAATTCTGTGTGCAATATGGCACAAAACAGATCATTCAGTTTCTTCTACTACAAGCCTCCACGGAGAATGGAAAATCTCAGATACATCTCATTAGCTTTTCTGCATGTGTCTCTAATTATGAAGTGTTATAACTGATCATTTTCCTTTTCAAATTAATTTATAACATAAGAAGATTTGATTGAGGAAATGTTCGAAAGGAATACTTTGGTTTGACCTTATGGCTTGTTCCAACTCTTTGGCTGGTGTCCATCAGGATCATTAAAATCAATTAAGGAGTTAAGTACAGGACATCTATTGTTCTGCCATAGAATCAATAGACTCTTTCAAATCTCCTGTAATTTTAGGGATCACAGCAGACAGTTTAAAGAATTACTCTTTTGTAGAATCATAAGTTTCAATCCTGCATACAATGACTTTGTTAGGTTTATTTGCCTCTTTAAAGGCAAACACATATGCTTTTCGGGATTGGAAATATAACGTGATCTATAAGAGAGGCATTCAATCCACATTTCTTCTCCGATACCATGGACATGCTGCATGAAAACTAAAGTATAGCTGATTTCTTTGCTCCAATCAATTTAACTGAAATTGCTAAATATTCAGTCCACTACTGGTTGGTCATTTGTAGCTGCAGCTATATTTAGAAAAAGGAAAAAAGAGATCTTTGTATCCAAGTAACAAAGATGTGGCCCACGTCATAGCTACGTGGTTGGATCAGCCAGTGGCAGTCATTGCAGCAACTGAAATAAGTGTGGGGAAGGACAGACTAACACAGTCCTTAAGGCCCAGAAGCAACATTATTGCAATAATAACTTGGAGCCATAAATAAGCTTAACCTTTTTGGTGAAATAGGATTATTTCATGTGAAGTATGGCTCTATTCAGAAACTGTAAACAGAGTTGGGGCAGTGGTCGCTCGTATTTGTGTAGCACCTTACAAATGGGACCAATAGTGCCTAGGGGTATCAGTGCTAACGCTGGGTAAATGGTACATGACTCTTGTGCTTTTTATTATTTAGCAGCTATCGCTGGGCTGTGGAGGAGCTAGTGCTAAATATAATCAGTTTCAATCACAGTGAAATATTACAGACCAGATAGTCATGCTGGAAACTAAGGATGAATGGAGAATAATACCACACACCTTATTTATGACCGAGTTCAATACGTGTGAAGGAGAAATGAACGAGGAGAGGAAATTCCCTAAAGTCAGTGTCTACAGTTATGCTCAAATCTTATTTATGAGCAAAGAGGAAGCACACCTTACATAAATAAAGTCAAGAGTTTATTGCTTGTATAATCGAAATTGAAAAAGTCTAATCACTTTTAGACCACCATTAATTGTTACAGAAAAAGAAAGAAGAATAATAGGATTAGCAATGGTATACACACACATCTTAGTTTCTACCCCTTTTCCTGGGGTTATGCTCTCCCTTTCCCTGCTCCGGCAGTGGGGGGTGTTATGGCAAGCTGTCAGCATCTGGAGTCCGTCAATAGGAGGAACACCATGTTCGTGTTGATGGTTTCACCTTGGCGTCCTTCTTATAAGTTTGCTAACATGCTCTTTCTTCATTGGTCTGCAGCTCCATGTTACGTCCAAACTTATCATATATGATGTCTTTTTTCTATGCTGGATACTATTTCTTTGTGCTGGATACTATTTCTTTATTCTCTTTTCTACCCCCAGTTTTTCCAGCTCCAGGTCTGCATGTCTTCAGCCGACCATGGCTGAGCAGTTTATAGCTGTGGGGTCTCCAGTGCCAGTCTCTGCCCCATCTCATCATTCAGCTGCGTTTGGTGCCTCCACTTCTCAAGGCTACTATCTCGCCAACCTGTGTTTCTGTATGTGACATCGTCACAGTAGAGTCGTCAAATCAAGGTGGTATCATACAAAGACAAACCAAAGGAAAACAAATTAGCTGTAGACACCTGGCAATTAGGAAGAATGTTACAGCTATACCACATTAAAGTAAAGCTGCTGGCAGGTCAAGAAAAGTTCAGACAGAGCAAGCCTGACAATCCTCAGATTGTCAAACTCAGTTGACAGGCCTTGCAAACTCAGTACAACGCTTACAGTCACTTGCTAGTAATGGCAATACCATATTGTAGAGCTACAGGGTAACACTATTAGATATGTGTAAGTTCAGCAGTAAATCCTATAAAATTAATATTTTCTTCATCTGACAAGATGCTTAGTTCAACATTAATATGTTGTCTGCCTGCAGTGAGAAATAATCACTCATTTTTTCTGCTGAAAAGCCAAATTAAATGTTTCCATATCCAGTGGGAGGACTCCTAAACACTGATTACTGCATAATCTGTAATAAACTGTCATAGAAAGTGTCTACATTAAAATAAGGAGTAAAAAATCAGTGGTGCAACTTCACTTTATACTATGGCTTCCCACTTCCATGAGAATAAGACTAAACATAAGCATAATACATCTCATAGTCCATAATACCATATATATTTGTTATCATCCACAATATAAGGATAATTCGAAGCACTTTTTTTCTTAATTTGGGAGGAAGCGCTCAATTTCTACAATGGCAATGTGAAGACATTAAAAATTATGTTGTTTTTCTAGCAGGTGATCCCTGTTCCTCTTTGCTCCTCAAATTCTCAAGCAAACGCCCCATCAGGTTGCAATTAGTTCTGCTGCCATCTGAGCAGTAGTGGAGGTGAGTGTCCCTTCTGCCTGGGGACGCCCAGCCAAGCAGGGGCAGGAGGGAGACCCAGGAGGAGGCAGTGGGAATGGATGATGGCAGGACAACCCCCTCCACAGCCACCACTCTCTGGGGGTGGCAAGGAGAGCTCCCCTCTCCCTTGGTTATGGATGAAGGTGCAACCGCTATCTGTATGACAGGCTCAGAGAGAGGACCACAGGGGACCTTGGAGGATCCCCACTGCTCCTCTGGTGAAGAAGCAGGGCCAGAGACTCAGTGCCCCTTTGCACCAAGCCTCCAGGCCTGCCTGCCGGCATGCCCTCTGAGGGCTTCTCCATCCTGTTCTGACAAACAACTTTAACCATCTCTCTTGCATAGGTGGGTACCAGGTACATTTCTGAAAACAGAGTGTGACTGTCAAAGCAAGAGGCAGGAGTTAAGTGTCCTGCTGCTCCTTGGCTTGCCCTATCAGCTAGCTGGGAAGCTGCGAAATGCTGACAGCTGAAAATTCATCATTAAAATGTTCTTCAGCGTCAGTCTTTCTTTCCCCTATCACCAGCAAGCCCCCAACATCAAGACAAACAGAGTGACCCTGACAAAGAGCTGACTATTGGCTTGTGTGTGCCAGCTATCATGTTTCACTACTGCTGTTTTCTGTTTTAGCAGAGGCAGTGTGTCAAGAACATTTCCTCCCTCAGAAGGCAATAATCTGTATCAGTAAAGAAATAAACAACCTGAGGTGTCTCCATGAGCCAGAGTGTCTAGCAGTACTTTGAGGGCTCAACACCCCACTTTGGATGGTGTCTGGGCAAGCCTCAAATAGCAGGGAATCAATAAAGGGGAAAACAGCATTTGCCAAAGGGCTTAAAGACTTCAGAGGCAGCAGCAGCTGCAGGGTTCGCCATGTAGCCTTTGCTTGAAACACTTGAAACTAGAAGGAGCGGGATATGAGCAAGAATACCTGGGGAACAGAGGAACTTTGGCATGAAAATGCTCTGTTAATACTTGTCAATTTAGGTCATTTATGTGCAGTGTGCGATGCAACACTATGGAAAAAATAAATGCTGCATATAGGTTTTTTTTTCTATGAAGCAAATATAAGGACTGGTCTGTAATTTGTATTAAACTGCCTGCTGTTTCTTTAACTCTAACATTTTGATGTTTCAGATTGTACCATATTTCCACCATGGAACCCATGGGAAGAACACTTGCAACTCGGAACCCATGTTGAGAAAAACACCTGCATGTCTATTATATTAATGTATTCCCAACAAAAGCAGAAGGATGGTACTGAATGCCATCAGTGTTTATACATCTTTTTTGGACCAGATTGTCATTTTCTAGGAAAGCCTGAGATCCTGGTTTTCTATAGTGCCATTGCCACATCTGAATTCTTTATTCTGAATTTTTTCTTTGGCAACTGTTTGCTATTTATACCTAGAAGATACAAAGTTTCGCAGACCTAAGAAAGTGGCCATTATGTTTTTCAGTGCTACAGACTGTTTTCTTCTGCTTCCTCATTATGTTTTTAAGCTTAAATTCCTTTCAGCCCTTTTTCTTTTTCTTTTTCTTTTTCTTTTTCTTTTTCTTTTTCTTTCTTTTTCTTTTTCTTTTTCTTTTTCTTTTTCTTTTTTTTTCTTTTTCTTTTTCTTTTTCTTGAGAAATTAGACATGTAGCATCTTATGTTACTACTATAGATCATAAATTTTGTTCTTACAATCTTCTTTCATGCAGTTTGCACTACGTTATTCTATGCAAACCATTGAGTACTCCAATTTCTACATATATCTTAACTCTCAGAAATATATATCATCATATTTTATTTTCAATGTTCATTCCCTTTGAAAAAAAAAGCTGTTTATTGTTTTAATTAACCATCAGCTGGCACAATAATTTTCTCATTTCTTCTTTTATATTACACAGATTACAAGTCCTGGAAAAAAATATATTAGGTAATAAAATGTGTCTTAAAGAACTGAACCATACAAATTTAATGTAGTATACATATATTTCTAAGTTGTATGTATTGCAGATAAAAGGGATAATGCACAAGTCCCTTATTTTTCAATTACTATTGTTACATTCAGAAAAAAAAATCTTTAAACTTATAAGAATTCAAAGCATTCTTTGAATTCTCAAAAATTCTTATATTTAACTCCAGTTCCTCTGCTGATATTTTTTCTGAAAAACACTTCAACAAAGGTTTGCCAGAATATTTTATAGCAAAAATTTGATACCCAAAAGATAATGATATATGATAACAAACTTACATATCGGGTTTGACTACTCTGCAATAAATAGGGAAAAAGTTATATAACCCCAATGGAGAATATCTCTCTCTTCTGTGAGATTTCTATTTGCTGTATTAAAAAAATCTTATTGTAGCCATATAGAAAGAATAGTTCAATTTTTCTTTTTTTCTCTTGTATATGTAACTGTCTCCTAAATGAAATCTGGAGATCTGCTTATTACAGCCGCTGAACCTGTTCAGTAAGAAAAGGTACACTGTATATTTGATTCTGTATAGGAGGGAAACCTGCCTTTCAAATGATCTTGAACTGGAACTTTGAATGCACTTTCCCACACAAATTAAAAAGAAGAAGAAAAAAAGAAACAAACATAAGTGCTCGTTTAGCTCAAAGTCAAAAGGAATAAGAATTTTTACCCAAATCCGTTATCAACAAAAGCTTTGTTTACAGAAATTTCTATAATCATTTAAAACCAGGTCTCCCTCCTCACCCTTTTTTCCTAATAATTTTTAGCTAATACAATAGGCTGAGTCACTGAATGGAGCAAAGCCAAAGTGCAACAGGCTTTACCAATAGAAGCAACTCTCTTGCACTTTGTCAGTGTGCTTGTATTTGCACTTTCTTACTGCAGCTCCTTATCCATGGGAACAGTTAATTTACATTTCAGCCATGTCCCATTTTCTTATTCTACTCTTCCATTAGTACAGGATCTGAGTGCAGACAAGTCTTATATATAGCCCAGGCAGTGCAAACAGATGGTTTGTTTGCATTATGCTGTCATCACTATGGTTTATCGCAACCACTCCCAGAGTAAGACATTAAATTTACCTTATTGTCCCTCAAGGACCAAGTTTTAGAGCTTATAGTGGAGAGTAGAATAGGGTAGATGAAGGCTGTAAGGCTTCCCACAGTCACTAAATTGATTTTTTTATGTTCCTGTGGTGCTGTACCACGGATTCGTAAAGTCAGGTCGAAAGCAAGGTTTTCATGAGAATGTTTCAAAAGTGCTGGTACATAGTGCTACGTCCTCCTTTGTAAAACACAAAAATGCCAAATGCTAAGTACTTGCTACCCCAAGACTCTGGCACCCTGCTGATACAGTAACACAGGAGTTCTGTTAACTATTATTTTCCTTGCCATATATACCACAATGGTGAAACAATTCAGAGTCAGAATATTAGCACAGTGGTCATGGCACCAAGAACTGCAGGTCTTCCTTCACCTGCACAAAGAAAACAGCTGGAAGAATTGTTTCTTTAAAATATTTCTGTGTTACCTTTACTTTCTTTCAAAAATTTCTTACAGAAAAGGTTTCCATTTATCCTGCTATGTAACCACGTGTCTGTCATCACGGGAAAGTGCAGTCTGCTGAGATATTCCTGCCTGGTGGTGGGAGAAGAAGAGACTGACTGAGTCAGAAAGAGGCAGCCACCCACACCTGCACCTAAGACAGGATCATTCGTATCTTAAGAAAACACCACAAGATGATCCAAGCAAACAAGATGATCATTCACTAACTTTACTAAAGGAGACATGGCAGTCCACAGTCGACTCACTTGTAACATTTTGGGTTGTGTGTCCACTTCATCACAGTTTAAGACTTTTTTCACACAGAGGTATGCAATAAAGCTGTGAACTAGCAGAGGTTGTTATGCACAGCACACAAAACCTCTGCAGAAGCAAGCAAATAAAACATGAAACCCCTTAGAACAATGTAAAGCTCTGTACTTTTGCCTTTCTTTTGTATTGCCCATGCCCTTAGCTGACCGTCTCCCTTCCACCAGAGAAGCCAAACTCAATTTGCTTACCCTTTTTATGGTACTTTCCATCTACCTGCAGTCCCAGACCACTGCACTTACAGGTTAAGTATGTTTTGGAGTTACATACACCTGACCCAATAAACTTGCAAACCAAGCCAAACTTCAGCACGTACTGTGTGTTCAAGGAATCAAAAAATGGACTTTTTACTGTGGGCAGCTTTTTCTGACACAATTGGGTTGCTGTGAGTAATGATAGCACCTTATGAATTTAAGAAACACTAAACTAAAATTTCTTGCCATCTCCAGTTTTAAATTTTTTTTTTTATACCAGTGACATTAAAATGTAAGCAAGTAACTTACATGAAGCTTCATGTTTTAGAGCATTGCACTTCAGTTTTGATTGGTTTATCACATAAAGGTACTTAAGAGGTACCTCATATTGAGATTGGAAAATACCAGAAGTTATAGAAGAGCAAAAGAGAAGGATGTGTTTGAGGTTTTGGCAAAGAGGAAAGACTGTAGAGGCAGATGACTAAATCTCGTATTTGTGGCCACAAAAGGCTGTGAACATGAACTAAAATTGAAAAAAGAAGATAAAGATAGGAAAGATAAAGACATCAGGCATGAAGCACAGTGGTACAAAGTAATGAAGAGCAGCAGCTACTCCCATACAAAGATTTGAGGAAATCTGTGGTCTGAGAAAGTCAGTTTACAAAGACAGTCACACAATGTTAGCCCATCCCTATGCTCTCTGGCTTGACATATGTAAGAACAAACTTCCTGCAGCACCTTGTGCAAGAACTCTTAGCTTAACGAGTCTATCAGCAACCTATTAGATGTTAGCACTGCACAGACACACAGTGGATTCCTTTCACTGTTAACAAAGATGTATCCTCCTGCAAAGGAGCAGAAACATTCTGTCTCCATCAATCATCTAACTGCAAATATCAAGCCATGACACATAAAGCATGAAAATTTGGGCTGAAGATCTAACCTGTATTTGCTCAATCAGGTCCTAACCTAGGGACAGACTGTTCCTGCTCTGAGACACAAGACGCATCCTGGACACAATTACTTTGGTCACATCATTTGAAAACAGCATCGCAGACACAGAGAACGTGCCAGCTGAGGCAAGGTGTCCCCCCTTGACAGCCCCAAGGATGGGGTTTTGTTGCCCCCACTCTCTTGTGTTAGGAAGTACCTTCACTTTTTGGTCAGCTCCAACAGGAGGGTGTCTGGAGCTGGCATAGGATGTTCCAGAGAAAAGGAGCTGTGGGGCAAGATTCTGCCATGCTGCTAAGGAGCCTAGGAGGGTAGAAAGCTGGGGACATGGATAATTCAGAGATCATCAGGAGCAAATGAAAACAGTGGTAGAATGGCCTGCCCTGCTTCTGGGGAGTTTGAAGGGGAGATCCTAGGAAACCCTAGGAAACCTGTGATGGAGAAGGATTTAAGTAAGAAAGAGAACCACAAAACCAATATCTGAAAGGAACTGAAGAGGGAAATGTGTTCCATATGGGTAATGCTAAGGCTAACAAGTCCCCAGCTTGATATGCAGCATGTACATGCTCTGTGTGATGCTGGGCAATCACTTGAAAGAGAAAAGCTGATCACAAAATTGGTAGACCAGAGAATATAGCATTGCAAACACCACAGACATACATACATAATTTAACATCATTACTGGAGATATATACAGGTGGATTCAAGGTACCTTCTGTTTATTTAAAAGCTGTCTGTATTCTTCAGAGAATCATAGAATCATGGAATGGTTTGGGTTGGAAGGGACCTTTAAAAGTCATCTAGTCCAACCCCCCTGCCGTGGGCAGGCACATCTTCAACTAGATCAGGTTGCTCAGAGCCCCGTTCAACCTGACCTTGAAGGTTTCCAGGGATGGGGCATCTACCACCTCTCTGGGCAAACTGTCCAGTGTTTCACCACCTTCATCGTAAAAAATTTCTTCCTTAAATCTAGTCTGAATCTACCTTCTTTCAGTTTAAAGCCGTTCCCCCTTGCCCTGTCACAACAGGCCCTGCTAAAAAGTCTGTCCCCATCTTTCTTATAAGCCCCCTCCCATAAACAGCAGAATAACTTCCAAAAATATGTTCAGAGTTCTGGAAAACAAGCATTTCAAAAGAAATAGATAAAGTCCCTCTTAAGTGTTAACAATCATATAAAATGGCCATGTGTCCATGGCCATGAAAATATGATAACGTGATCTGCCTTGTGAACTCCTGATTTCCTCTAGCATGTATCTGGATAGCATGTACTAATTTCAACATTTTTATTACCCAGAGAACTTCTGCTTAAAAAAAACAAGTAAGAATGCTTACTCCTGAAAGATTGTATACTGTATAATAGGAAAGCCTTTCTGACTCATATACTTAAACTGAATAAGGGAAAACTTATTCCTTCCCCACGGGACTCTGTGTATTAAATCTTGTGTGTTACAATGTCTACACTGAAAATGCCAAGTCAGCCAAAACAGAGAATTATCACCTTTAGCCATTTTTCATACATTTTTCAATTGTTTTTGTACTTCTGCTTTCTTCTATCCCTGTGTAATATATGAAAATAAGCCTTTTGATACTCTCAAGCTAATTTTGCAGTTTCTTATTTACTGGCTTTTACACATCAGGATGAGAAATATTTTTCAAGGTATATCTTTAACTTGTTTCAGAATATCATATTTCCTTTAACAATTACTATTATTAAAATCATATCTAATACAAGTGTGGAAAAATAATTTAAAAAATCAAATAAGATTACAGTATAGATTGTGCAAGAGGTTTTACAGCTTAACTCATCAACAATATTTGAGTTCAAAACTACACATCATGATGAAGAAAAAAGCAAGCTAGACCCTACGCATGCATTCAAAACTGCACTGATAGTCGTTGAAACACAGACATGGAAACACACAATACAGAAAAAGCATCAGAATCCTGTAAGCATCCAAATCTGTGGTGCTAAATATGAAGGAAAATATTTACACTTCAAATGAAACATAACCAAAGTAGTCCCAAAGAATAATGCTCAAAAATCCTTCCACACCTTCAACCTAAATTTTTGAGATGCTGTACTCTTATAGTATAACTCTACAACTGTTCTTAGGAATATCTGCTAATAGCAGACTGACTGGTGTTACTCTGAACTAAATTTCCCCGACTGAGTGAGAGGATACAAAAATTCATTTTGAAATATTTTCATATCTAAATATTGAGATAATACCCATTTCTCATGGGGTTAGGCTGTTCCCTGTTCAATACCACTTCTAAAAAAGGTTAATAAATTCAGTAAATGTCACAAATGTCTTGTTGATGTTCTTTGTTTTCGTATTTCAAAACCTTGTGGCATCCAGTCAGAAAATATAAAGAGCACTATGTGCCAATGGATGCTTTCATATCCTGCACCTCACAAATTTTGAATTCTCCACCTCCCCAGTGTGTTTGGACTGTTCACTAACCCACCCATAAACTGCAAAAGTGGTTTATATACATGACTTGAGCCTTGAAATCTATAGTCTTTCTTCCCACTCATCGTAACATTTAAACTGAGCCTAGTATTACGTGTGCACACATGTCATTTGCTTACCGAAGTGGACTGAGGCAAACACTCTTTGCCAAACTTAGGTCTTTGCTAGTGTTAATGTATTCATGCATATGTTAGCTCAGATGAAGGCCATATAACTACGTAAGTAGATGATTGCATGAACACAAGAATTATTAAAATCCTAGATAATGCTTACAGAGTACTGCCAAAGAAAAGTCTTCAGGAAGAATGAAATAATTAATCAAGACTGTACTATTAACAACCCACATATACTACACTTTCAGTGCTCAGATATTCCCCCTTAGGACTTTCTGTCCCCAAGCTCGTCATGCAGCACTCATGAGGAACAACAAAAAAGCACTTGCTTCTAGATTTAGCAATTTGTGACATATAAAGACACACTGATAGATGGATGTCTGGACTCATTAAATGAACTGGACACTGTTTTGTAGGAAGTCGCAGCCGGTCTTAAATAGCTGCTTTGAAAAAGGTCTCTGTGCTGCCTTTGCTAGCAAGCAGCTAATACATTACTGTAGACAGGAACCATGCTTACATTAACATATTAGGCAAGATACAGCTCTACCAGCAGTTGCCATATTTGTGTTTGCTTATGTTATAATAAATTACTGTTTAGTTCAGGATAAAACTGAACACCAAAGCCCCTTTATGAGTCTATCTATTTGACACTGGCAGGCAACCCTCAAGTAGCTGAGCAGTATCTCCACGGAAGGGGACCAGTGACCTGGAAACTCCTAGTGAAGAACCTCATGTCAGTGTTTTCACAGTGATACTAGCTGAGGCAAAACAAAAGGCAGCTGATTCTTTGAAAACCAAATATAGGGACCATGGAGAGACAAGAGTATTCAGGGAAACGTTTCTTTCATCAAACTTCTGCAAGTTGGAATCGGTAGCCGACTTGAATTTACTGATCACTGTTCCATTTTACCCTTTGTGCCCTGGCAGAGATGCAACAAAAAGTATCTACCATGGCACAAAGCCTCACTTTGCAGGTGAAATGGTGAAGAGGCCACTCTGCCCAGAATGCATTTACAGACCTTAAATCAGGGACAGAGGTAAAATTTGGTTACAATGTATAAACAGGTCATTAGTACTTTCAGCCAATGTTAATTTTCCTAAACGAATATTAACTTTTAACCAAGCAGAAAAAATAATCTTAATGAAATATTCCTTGTCCAAAAAGAAATAATAGTCCTTTGCTCTTAAATGCTGTATGCCAAATAATACATAGAAGCATTTAGTGTCATAGAATCATAGAATCATTAAGGTTGGAAAAGATCTCTAAGATCATCGAGTCCAACCGTCAACCCAATACCACCATGTCCACTAAACCATGTCCCTAAGCACCTCATCTACACGTCTTTTAA
>NW_008825216.1:1139643-1154970 GCF_000699105.1 Pygoscelis adeliae | reverse complement strand
CAGAGTACACCTGTCTAAGCCGTGAGCCGCCAGCTTCTCTAGGAGAATGCTGTGGGAGACGGTGTCAAAGGCCTTACTGAAGTCCAGGTAGACCACATCCACAGCCTTTCCCTCATCCACTAGGCGGGTCACCTGGTCATAGAAGGAGATCAGGTTGGTCAAGCAGGACCTGCCTTTCATGAACCCGTGCTGGCTGGGCCTGGTCCCCTGGTTGTCCGGCAAATGATGTCACATCACCAAAAGTATTTAGAGGACCAGCTCTCGCTGTGATTTTAAATTTGAGTCAAATTTTCCTGAGAATTGTCAGCAACTGCTCATTTTCAAATGTGAACTTTTGTTACATGGTTTTGTAATGAATTCTGTGGAACGTATATACAGATGACAAGTAACAGCTGTTCTAAAAATATTCTCTGATTTTCTCCCTGTTCAAAGAATAATTTTATACTATCTTCAAATATTTAAAATTATTACCGCTCCCCAAAAAAGAGGAAGAGAAAAGAAAAAAGAAAAAAAGCAGACTGTCACAACAAATTAGGAATGTCATGTCATTTGGACTGAATGTTTCTGATGTGCTGTATATGCTCTACACATCAGCACTAGGTGTAAGTGTAAAATAAAGTGTCTCACATTTCAGGATAACCTTTTATTTTAAAGCTTCTTAGTTCATACAATCAGACTCCAAGTTCTGTTCCTCATTCATGGCACTCTAGCAAGCCCTTACAACTACATGAGAATCTCAATTTAATTCTTGAATGTATTTCTAAAGGCTTCTGTGCAGGAGGACTGTGGAGAGAGGCTTAAGAATTTGAGCCTATCTTAAATCAAACCCAGAAACCTGAGGAAAAGAATACAAAATATTGTATCTACAAGTTTTCCTTTTTTTTAAAGCCAAAACCCAACACTATGCCACTTTTGATGAAATCAGAAAAATCAGTGCATGTCTCTTGACCAAGGTTTTAGTATTACATACTCCTATCTGCATAATAAGGACCAGCCCAAATTGTCATATCACAACTACATAGTATATATCCAAGCCTGTTCTCAGACATGGACTTAATAAAACCTTCAAACTGTTAAGAAATGATCCTATACTCTGTGCATTTCTTAGCAGCGATTTCAGTGAATCTGTCTTTCCCACACGACTCTAAACATCCTCTTTTCGGTCACATATCTGCAGGGCTTTCTTGGAACGAAAAGTTGTTGCTTGCCACCAGAGGAGATAAGACTAAGCTCAGGCTTCCTATGAAATAGTAAGGACAAGGTCAGCATAGCTGAGCAGAGCAGGGTCAAGGAGGTTCTGGGGCTGACGGCTCTTGTCTGGGGATGAGAAGAGAAGAACAGCATGGTGGCTAAGAGTAAAATTGTCTTTGTCCTCTCTTACAGGGGTGAATAGCAGATGAATGAAGAAGACTATCAGAACAGCACAAATTGTAGTTTATTTGTCCTGTTCTGGGACAGAAGTAGATCTGGGATATGCTGGGCCAGAAGTAGATCTTTGTGTTTAATAGCCTTGGCTTTTTTCTTTTTCTTTTTCTTTTTTTTTTTTTTTATAATATATTTATGTAATCACTTTTGAAACTATGCAGACTCTTGACATCCTCGATATTCTGTGGCAAGAAAGTTCAGTTTAACCCTGTGAAAGAAACATCTACAGTTGTTTATTTAGAATCAGATTACGCCAGTGTGTTGATGGCAGGGGGTGAACAGTCATTGCTTATTATCTATTCATCTGCCTCATGGCACCAAGGACTGCAGAAATCCCCACCACTCACCTTTTTTCATTTTGAAATGCAGTCATCTTTTAAATATTTCCTTGTGTGAAGACTATTGCATAACTTTGGTCATCTTTGTCACTCTTCTTTTACACTTTTGTAATTCTATTATATTCTTTTTGTGATGGGAATCAGGATTGCAAGCAATCCCCAAAACAGAAAGGTGTCTTGTGGATTAGTGCAGTGACAATGTGATGTTTTTCTTGAAATTTCCTAGCATTCCTTTTGCTTTTCAAATTGTTGCTTTTGCTTCAAATATCATGAGTATTGATGATTGATCTCAAAAATTCTGTTAAAAATAAGCAAACATGTCATGGTAATTTCTGTAATTGCTAGGCTTGACAATGTTATAAAACCACCTTGAGTTCATGAAAATTACAACTACTATAGCCTACTGATTCTACACTGTAGGTGGATTTTAGCATTTGTATGTACTCCCAAATGATCTCTGGCAGATTGTCACCGCTTCCTGAAGTGTCTGTTAGCATTATGGTAAATTATACGTTATAATTATAGTTTGCTCCTACCTGCTCCCAAATTGGTTATTAGTGTTTCAGGTATGATTTTTACTTTGTTTCTGAAAAGGTAAAAGTATTTGTGGTGGCTGACTATTTCTTTTAGATGATTTTAAAGGCATTTTTACCTTGATATCCAAATGGCATATCTACTGATGAGGTCTAAGGATGGCATAAAGAATGACTTGTCTTAAGTAAGATCCATATTTTCGTCATCAGTTAATGAGTAGAAATGTTTCTTCCAAGATTCATTTTAAGTATGCCAGAAACCGGCAGCATAAAAAAAGCAAAAAGGCTTCTTTATCAAGCTGAAACAGGTATTCTCTGATTATGATTTCTAAGTTTGATTGCCGACCTAGTCTAAAGATTTCCTACAGCAGTGGGAAATACTCTCTGTGGGTAGAGCCTAACACAGCTTCCCTGAGGACAAAATAATTATCTGTCACTGAAGATTGGTTACATTGCTAACGCATACCAAAAGCTGACCTGGATTATCTGCCTCTCTACTGTGTCCTGTATTTGTAACTCTTCCTACATTTCTTATCAGTAACTGCAGTGCATGCAAAGGATGCCTTGATGCAGGCACAGCGTCACAAACAGAACCATAATCAGAAATAAGTTTTGCATGTGGAAGAACAGCTGGTGCAGATGGCAGCTCTGCGGATGGCACCGCAAACACAACATTCATCTGGGAGCAGAGCTGGATGAATGTAGCATAATGGGATTTCTGAATATTTTTGTGAAACCTGCTGAGTTTCACGCTAGTGTCACTGAGGGCCCCCATACCCCTTTGTTCACTGAAGAACAAAACTGGAAGGTTTTCTCATTATTCATGTAAAAGACCTGCACAGTTGCAATAGTTCAGACATAATCAAAAGGAAATAATGGGGCCTACCTCTATGAACACATATAGAGTGATTTGATGATCACATAATATGCTATGAATATACAATACTCATTCACAATCGGTCACAAACAATTTACGTGCCTAACTGATGGCGCCAGCAGTTCCCCAAATAATTATGAATAAACATACAATAATAGTTGTGGTTTGAGAAGAGATTATTCATACACAGAAATAGTAACTATATCTAGTAATTGGGTGAAAGTTCAAATTCAGTTTCTTCTCAGATTGGTTACCCCTGGCTTTGGAGTCTATGAACTTGAAGACCACAACTCCTACGTAGACCTCATAGCCACAACATTTTAGTCATCTGTAAGAAAAGCCTACAGAGGACAAATCTTTAAAAAATTGAATTTTCCCTGTTTGATGGGTACTCTATGTCATTAGGCTGACTCACCTTTGAGAACTCTGCAAGGACATATCATATATCTTCATTAATATCTGACACTTTTCCCATGACAGTCTCCAAGGCGAGGTAGAAACATATGGTGGACAAGAACACCAGTAGGTGGAAAAGAGTGTTAAAGGAGTGGTTACCAGTGGGTCATTGTCAAAGTGGAAGCCTGTGCTCCTGGATGTGGTTACAGTCAACAATTTCATTTGTTGTGTTGGAAGTGCAATAATCATATGCTTTTTCACTTTCAAAAGAAATGGAGGAGCAGAGGTCATGGAGGACACGACCAACACAATATCTTTAGACACCACTTTCCTAAACCATGTCTCTACATGCCTCAGCTTTGTTCAGATCCAGTCATCATTGCTTAGCAACACCTTCCTGGAAAGGATTTCAATTCAAATCATATTCAGTTTGGTTTGACACAGATTTTATTCAATAGAGATGAATACAGGTTGTTATTATATTTTAGGCTAGGGAACTGACCAACTGTTGGAAGTTCTGCAAGAGACTATGCAGACGTCGTGGTTCATAAATTAGACATGTATCAACAGTGATGACTATTCTGAAAAAAAGCAAAGCATCTCATTGGATATGTAAGCAAGACACATATGAGACATGAAGTAATCCTCTGGCTTTACTAAACTGTAGTTCAAGGGCCAACTTTAACCCCCACTTTTAAAAAAGGTGCTGAATGGCTGAGACAGCATCCAAACAGCAAAATTGCCAGAAGTTTAGAAAAAATAACCTTCAAAGAGGGAAATGGGGTTAGTGAGTGGGCCAAACAAAAAGCCAAAGAGAAAGACATAGTAGGTATTTTAACACATAAAAAACAGCCACAAAGAGGAAGGAAATAAACTCTTTTGCCACAGGCAAAGAAGTTATAGGCTTGAATTACAGCAAGTGCAGCTGAGGCTGGGCTGGGAAAAACTTTCTAATAGCAAAGATGATGAAGTATGGAAAGGGAATGTTGCAGAATCTCCTGCTGAGAGATTTGTAATAGCAAATAAATTAAACAAGAACCTGGTATAAATGGCTTGGGCACCATCTGGATAATGGAATAGATGAGTTCTTACTTGAACCTGTTCTCTGTGATCTCACACTCCTTTTGCAGAAGCAAACCAACCTATTTCTTTTGTTAATGTAAAATAAAAAAGCAAACCTGCTGTTGTTTTTCAAAACACATGGAAACATGTATACTGATGTTAATGGAGTAACATGATGTCAGTGATGTTCTTCAACTCTATTTCTAGGTATATTGACTTTAAGACAGAACCTATTTTGGTTTATCCTGATGATTAGAAGGGTGGAGCAAATTTAAACCTGATGGAAGTTTACTTTCTTGATGTCAGTGGACCCAGATTCATGTACATTGGATCTAAAATTGGCACTGAGAGCATGAGTGCTTTGACTTCCATAATTTAAAAAAAAATCATTGCTAGTTCCATGGAGACAAGCCCACCCATTCATTGTTCTTTGGGTTAACCCACCCATCCATTCTCCTTTCTGATCCCATTTGTTCTATTTTAACTCCCTTATCTTCTGTATTTCCTTCTTGAATTCTAATATTTATTTTAAACTATAAAAGCTAATAAGATCTGCCAGAAACTTAAAATTCAAAACTAGAGATTACAGGTGATCATAATGTTATCTGAATTGTTATCTAACTGTTGGCAAGTACTCCACAATTACTACTGAAATCTTCAGTGACTGAATTTATTAAGCCTATAATAAACAAAATGAGTAAGTTTAAAATGAAAACATTAAAAATTTTTACATTGAAGAATGAATTACTATTGATACTTTAATAAGATATAAAATAAAAGTGAACCTTCCACATTGGAATGCCTTTTTGTTTTTACATAGAAATAATCGGTTATGCACATGCTCGTGTATTTTTAAATGCAGTAAACGCAAAATTAATGCAACAAAATGCCAGATTGAATGCCATTGATGATGACTGGATCATTGCATATAAAAATAATAAAAGACACATTTGCCAGATTTTAGTTTCATGAACATACTCCATCTCCTCTGGGTTGAAGACTAACAGTTCCAACTGAGCCACCCTAACTGAATCGTCTGTATTGTGTTACTGCACTTACAGTGCACCATGCCTTCTGTGAGTGAACTATTTTTCTCATACAAACCAACACATTTTATTCAGCACTTGTAATGTGTTAAGATCATGCATATGGCCAGCTTTGATGGCTTATCTAACAAGCAATAGTTTGATTGCTTGCAATCATTCTTTTTATCCTAAGATAAATACTAGGTATATTGGCTTTTGCATCACAGGCTGAAGTTATAGACAATGTTATATTTATGACTAACAACATTTGATACACACTCACTGAGCTGAAAAAAATGATTTTACTAGTGTAGGACATCAATCAATGAACATTGAGATGCAAGTGATGCAAAACCTCTTGCAAAGACAGTTCTGAACCTTCTTGGGACACTGTCATTACAGAGATAGTCACCATCAGAGGCTGACCAAAATGCTGTGGACCCCAACAGACACCTGTTCTCTATTCCTTGGTTAAAGAGCTCTCCATTTCCTTCGGTGACAACACATTGCTATTTTGGGCAATAATAAACAATACCAGCATCTTTTAAGGAGGTATCAGCACCACATGAACAAAGCCAACTGGCTGTGATTTAATAACAGATTTAAAAAAAAAAAAAAAAGTAGCAGTGGAAGGCATCAAGTTTTAAACTTAACTTGTGAATCTACTTTTTCTACTGTGTAAGCCTTCTGTCATTTGAATCAGCATAAATAATATGTAGTGCATTGCATTCCTTATGGTTTTCTATATCTCTCATAGTATCTGAGGAACCATTTACTCTAAATATAGGAAAATGCCATCAACAACATCCTTTAAGAATGATTAAGAAATTGTTGGATTTCCTAATGGCAACCAGTATCTTTTTTGTTACTGACAGTTATAGTGTCTTAATATGTTCACAGGTTGTTATAAAGTGCGATCCTGTAGTTTCTTACATGAATATAACAGGTACGCAACATAATTTTAAAATAATGCCACTAGAATCCCTCCATACAGCATCAGTTGGTCTTGGTCACTATTGCACTCCAGGGCTACACTGCCACCTTGCATACAGATTAATGTTTTAATTATGGCCCTTCTCAGAGATTATTTCACAGAGGACTCATACTGCTACTTTGGACTAACTATATATATATATATATATATATATGTTTTTCTGAATCATCAAATTAGTGTAGGAGACTGAGTCCCGGTTTGAAAAGGGACTTGTGAATTTTGGGCCCAGATTCCACCTACGTGATCTTGGAAAGGATGGGATTTTGAGAAAAAGGAGAAAAATGAGATAGAGAGAAAAGGTAGTGGTCA
This sequence comes from Pygoscelis adeliae, assembly GCF_000699105.1. Classification (NCBI taxonomy): domain Eukaryota; kingdom Metazoa; phylum Chordata; class Aves; order Sphenisciformes; family Spheniscidae; genus Pygoscelis; species Pygoscelis adeliae. The sequence continues at coordinate 1,148,011 of NW_008825216.1, read as the reverse complement.
GAAGATTGCCAGTCATGATAGAGGAATTGCTAGAACATAGTCTACTAAGATGGAAAAAAGAATAGCTTGAAATACTGTGCAAGTATAAGTAGATAGTACTGTAACGACTTACAGATAGCTACCAAGACCCATGGAAATGCAGTAATGGGAAACAGATAGATTCTCCTTTATTTCTCTGTACAACTTTATCCAAAATGTCAGTATGCATCATGCAAACTTCATTGCTAATATATTTTATTAATTTTTGCATATATATGATGTGCTATTAAAAACAATAACTATGCAGATTGATATTGTGCAATTTCAGAACTTTTCTTGGAGGAAGCACCTGAAGTGTGTGTGACAAATTAAGGACTTTCCACCAAATGTTCATGGTTTCTGCCACATACTTAAGCCACAAGAATTGTAATTTGAAATGTATGCTCCAATCAGCATCTAGTTATCTATATGAAAATAATAAGATGATAGACAGAGAGAGACAGACAGAAAGTAACCTAACCATTTCCAACAGCAAATATTGAGAAACTCACTGTGGAGCAGACAACAGCTTTCTAACTGCACAAGTCACTGGGATGTGAAAGAATTAAATTAAAGACCCTGGTCTGAACTATTAAGTTAGATTTTCCTTATTTGACTATTCTAAATGAATCCAGAGCCTTCTGTTTTCACAGGAGCGGAGCTTTTGTCAAAATTAATACAGATCCAATGAAATACTGTTTTATCTGAACAGCCATAGAAGTATAAAAGTTAAATCTTATCTTTTCTTCTTCTCAAAACTTGTAAATCCTTTAAGACCAGAACATACAGGTGTCCTTATTCTTGACTGACTTGACTGGGTACAAAGGATACTGAGTAGCTTTCAATTTAATGAATGTTATTCCCCTGTTTCTTTGAAAATTTCTGAAGCCCATCTCTCAGACTCCAACTCTTGAAAAAGTATTTTCTAATCAGTGCCAACCTGGCTCACTTTACTAAAGCCAGTGATTTTCTTGATTTTCTTACAGCAACTCCTGGGACTTTGATGACGTTTAACTTCTTCCATTTTCTATTTTCAGTCACTGTAGTGGAATAAATTCACTGTTTTGCTATACTGAAATTTTCTTTGCTGTTCCATCATCTTTGTGCAAAGTAAGACCCTAAATGATTAGTCTGACTGTATGTTTTTCTGCACGTTTTTCAATTTTAACAGTGGTATTACTTGTGGGGCAAGCAATATTATTGTTTTATAAACCTGCTAAATTATTAAATATTTTTATGTGTTATAAGAACATACATTCTTAGGCAAACAGTAGTATAAAATAATTTTAATATAACTTTGATTTGTAGGATTTGTGCCAATACATACATATAATTCAGCTGGTCAAAAAGTCCTTTCACTCTTTTATTAAGCAGTCATAACAGATCTGAAATGCACATAAAGCACAAGTGTTGCTCTACTTATAGTTACTCTCCATTTATGCTCTATTTAGTTCGCAAAAATGCCCCTAATTCATGAGCAAAGCAACAAGTGAAGGAAATTGTCTATTAAATTACAGGCCAATTCTCACTGCTCATGGAGGACAAAGGCCTTTATATTCCTGCCATAAACCTCTAGCCAAAGGTTTTACTGTCGGATGGGAATTCCCTGTTTGTGGTGTGCTCTGCGCGGTTGTCCCTCAAAGCTGTCAGAAGAGGCTGTTAAGAGAGAAAAAGCATAAGGAAGAGGACATGTACTTGTCCTTCATTGAGATGGAGTCCATAAAAACCCTGGAGAAGTTTGTGGACTGCTTCACTGTGTGTCAAAGCCAAGTTCTGGCCCTATGTATAAAGAAATCATAACAGGCTTCCTGAAATATGTTTATTCACTACACTTTGCCCTACCTGGAAAAAGGAGATAACAAAGAGTCTGTTTTGAAATCTTTGCAAGCTGATCTTGATTATTTTATTACATAGAAGCCAGAGGGCATGTGGGACATTTGTAAAGAATTTTCTTTCCATAGAGTCTCCTTTTGGAATAAAAAAATAATAAATAAAAAAAGGTGATGATATGCACAACTTCTAATTATCTCATGGAAGCACTGTTAGGAACATCCCATAACACAAGAGAATATGACTAGCAGTAAAAATATAAAAATATGAGGTTAGCAAGTGATTGCCTTTTCAGTGGAACTGACTCACAAAGGTGTTATTTCTCAGAAGTGCTCGTATCCTGTTTCAAAAATGATTGAGGTTCTTGGGAACCAACATCTTGCTGCATATTAAAAATAACTCTCTTTACACCTTGTGAAATTGTTATTCTGTATGTTTGTAGCTTATTGCTACCCCTTTCCACCAGACTAGTTCATCAAAATTAATTTCTTCGTGTTCTTTCTGTATGGGAGAACTTGATAGTGGGGCCAGGTATTTCTTTGCACACATTCTTTGTAAGTAAAAAGGATTACGTCAAAGTCTAATTCCTCTGAATGCAACAGGAATCAAACAAGAAGGGAAAGTGTTCACTCCCTATTCCACTATTTTATAATACATATTATTCAAAGACTTTTTCCAAGACTCATTTCAGGTCATACTTTAAGCTCTTTTGTGGCTGTCCACTGCTTTTTGTTGTTTTTTTTGTTCTCTCTGCTGTTTCTCTCAGACACAAACACACTACTGCAATCCAATCGATATCTCACCCCACCTCTGTTAGCAGAACTTCAGGATCTCCTTATGGCCCATGGCTTAAGTCCTGCTACATGCTATCAGACATAGTCTATCATCTTGGCAATCCAATCATATTGTTTTGGATTAATACTCCATGGAAAATACAATTTTCTAATTTCTCTGAATGAAAGGCTGCCAAACAGTTTTCATTATGTTTTCTCATACCTTAACTGTGTTTTTTATGGATTAATGGTAAGCCTTCTTAACTAAAAAAGTTCTGAGGAATTTATCTATCATCTTTAACATTTACTCACTGTGGTCAGAAGTAGAGACGACTGCTTGATTGCAAATACCCTACACACTGCTATATTCAGGAGGCTATCACACATCCCATTAGTGATAGCTCAACCTGCTAGTTGACTGGAATCGTTTACTTTATCTTCCTGAAAAGCTGGCAGTCAGCGCACAGTGGAAGGCGGTGAGAGCCATACTGAAATTCTGTACAGTTCTACTGAAGCAAATGAAGAAGTCTGAGTTTCTGAAAAGGCAGCACAAGGCTGAGGTTTTTGCATTTCCCTAACTGGGTAAGTGTTATTCACCCCCAGAAGTGCAAGGCATGTTAGGGTTTTCCTTATCCATAATGGTGATGGTATAAGGCCTGATACAATTACCTCTTCCTGAAGCATCTCAGGAATTTCAAAGTTGAAAATGACCAAGCTGAGTAAAAATGTGTGTTCACTAGAATTATACCAAAAAACCCCACACCAAAAATACAACAAAAAAAAATCCCTTTACAGGCAACATCAGCAAAAATCTTAACTAATATGGAAATAAATTGACCTTGAAAGAACTTATTGGATGACACACTGAGAAAAGATCAGACAAATATGTGGTGAATGTTGTACTGACATTTAGGCTTAAACTCCATTTGAGCAATTAATGCAGAAGTGTTGTTTCTAAATAAGTAATTTATATGTGTCAAACATATCTGCTTCTCTCTGGTTTAGTATAATCAAAAGTATGATTTTTCAAGTCAGAGGAGAAATAACTGCAGAACACACATGGTAAGGGAATATGAGGAAGAGTGGACTTGCCAAATGTAGATTTTATACCCGTTCCTTCTTCATTTGACTTGCGTTTAGCATAAGCTAATGTTTATTTTCAGATTATTTCTTAGGGAGAATTGAGTAAATATAAAGCCACATTCTTTTCCTGGTGCAACTGCTCAAATTCATATCAAAATTAACAGATTCTGTTTATAGCAGCAGATAATTTTACCCCAAATATTTGCTCAAAACCAGTGCATGTCCTGAGTTGTTCATAACGTATCTTATTCTACTGCAGCAAATCTGCTGTGAGTCAGTAAGTCTTATCCTGCAAATAAGATGACTCCCACAAAAGTAATTATCTCTTTTTTAAAAAGATTACTTTTTTCAGACTGTTCTTCATCTTGTTGGCAAGAAATGTACAAATTCCAGCTCCTTAGGTCTTCCATTGTCCACATGGATCATCCTGGAATGAATTTCTTCCTTCTGTCAAGGGTACACTTCAGAAGGGTAATTTTCACTGTGCTGCTCCAGCTATAATAGGGCATCCAAAAACTGGGGGTTTACTCCAATTCTATCAGAATCCTCCCGCTCCTCTTCTAATAGCGGAGCACCTTGGTGCTTTTTTTAGCGGAGCACCTTTTCTAAACCATAGTGCTTAAGAAAAGATTATGCAGCAATGGAGTTTCCAAGAGATGTATGTGATTGTATTAATAAATCAGGGCCCAAGTTTTTATAATGCTTTTCTCATTCCCAGTTTTGAAGTCTCCCCGATGCTTTTAATTTACATTTAAATCTTGCAAGAACTTGTTGCTTAAAAAAAGATGTGAGGCAATTCATATTTTAATTCACTATGAACTAATTGCCTTAAAAAGTCATGATGGGAATTGATATTTCATGTACTTAAAATATATATGCTATGTTAAGCATTAAGTGCATGTTTCTAGCCTGGTGTTAGTCTTGTCTGGAAGACTGCCAGTGAAGCTGAAACTAGCATTTTGACACATTCAGAATCGCAGGAAACCTCTTAATGAATAATTATTTCTACAGAATTATTTACATTCCGAAGTTTTAACCAAATCTAATGCTTGCTTTAAGTAGAACCACATTTGTCTTAGCATGCTGTTAAAGTGCATATAAATCATAATTTACCTTTGCTGCGCATCCTAATGCAATCTATTAAGGAAATAGTTCTTTTAATAACAAGACTTCAGGAAACAGAGAGCTCAATCACACATAAAGAAACAATAAGATTACTGTTCATACACTTTTAACCTTTTAATAACTCATTCTGATTAGCACACAGAGCTGAAAGGTCAGTGGTCATTTTCCTACAAGCCCCCTTTATGGACTGACAGTTTTGTCACCCCGAAAACAAACCCATGGTACAGAAATGAGCTGGTGTCCCACCTCGTTCCCTCATCCACCGGGGAGCAGGGCTGGGCCCTGAGCATGTCACTCTGGGTAGCTGCCCATATGGCGAGGTCGGATGCACCAAGCACCGTGAGGCTCGTTTGAGCAGAGGTGTTTTACTTTGCAATTGGAGCAGCTGTAGACAGTTTGCATGGTTGCATCACTTGGAGGTAACCCAGTAAGCCCAAGTAAGTTCAGTTATAACTGAACACTCTGAAATATCACCCCCTATCTTCTGCCTTTATCCACACTGTTGGTCTTGATGGAAAATTTATTTACTTCTTCCATGCCCATCTCCACATCAGCCTTTATCAAATGTCTCAACTTTTCTGAGAACCTTGACATTCATAACCAATATTTTTCTAATTAACAGAAAAAAAATTAAAAGGAAAAAAGGATGCCATTCCAATATTTATCTGTGGTTCAAAACACGCAAGAAAGTATAAAATACAAAACTCAGAAGATAAATGGACACTTTCAAGGCTTTCAAAAATTACAGAATTTTAATATTTTGAAAATATTTAATAAACCTTTTTTATTTTGGAGGCAACTTTCAAAAAAACATCTGTTAGTGCAATCAGTGAGGCACTAAACTAATAGAACTATATAGTCTGATGAGGCTATTCTTATTTGGTCTTAAAGTTGAAAAAAGGCATCGTACCTGATGATGCAAAGAATTCTAACCTTCACACTGAGCTCAAATTGTTTACCCCCCAACAGTTATAAGGGATTGAAAATTTATAGTCAAAATATTTATTTGTTTTACCCGAACAGGTTTATAATAAGCTACTGGCAAGTAGGAGACTGTTCAAAGTTTAAATGATGGATCAATGTGGAAAAATATTTATAATCTGAAGCAATCAGACCCCTGGCATCTATACAACTCAGGAACAAACTTCTTCTTAGGACTGACAGCACCTTTTACTTCTGGTCTCAGGCCAGTGTCAAACTGGTCCCAGTGCCAAACAAGTGATGTCTCTGAGGATTCCTTCATGAAGCCTTAGCCACAGTTGCGAATGCAAGCTGTGCGTGTTTATTTCCAACTTTCAGAAAGTTTAGTCTGGCCTTTCATGCTAGTAATATCCATGGGTGGAAGGAAGCTGCTGTTTTTTCACGGGAGTTTGTTAGATTCAGGAGTACAAGCCAGTTCTCACTGTATTTTAGTTTTTCACTTTCTTTTCTTTCTTGTTTCAAGTAACTTGGTTAAACAATTGATAGCTCACAGGAAACCTTGAGGTTTGTTTCAGAAAAGCAAACAATTTTCTAATCTCTCTGTGATTTATTATCTGACTGGTTGCTGGCTGCTGAATAGCCAGCAAGCACACAGATTAGTATCTCACTAACAAAATTTAAAAAAAAAAGACACTTTTGACATCTGAGAAAGACATATGCAGATTTTTACAGCTCTTTTTTTTAAATCTACCTGCACAACTCAGGACTTTGAACTTCCTTCCAGGCAAAGGATGTATTCATTAAATGTACCCTGGGACATCTTCAATCATAGACCACATACTGAACAAGGTCACACTTTGTTCTGGCTTACAGCATGTTCCTCCCATATTTTGCTGAAGGGTTTTGTATTTAGTCAGCGTTGGCTCTACAAACCACGTTTGGCTGGTGGCATCCTCAGTATGTCTCTGTCTTTTAAGCAATAAACCTCCAAAAGCATTATAGATTGCAGTTAGGTTGGAAATGAGGACTTAACAAAGTTAATTTCCAGATTTCTGTTATTATAAGGACTATCCCTGAGCTGTAGATTTTGAATTTGCTTATTCAAAATACACCCCACTTTGCAGCTAAGCATCCCAGCTAGCTCTGCAGGACACAGAGTATTTAAGAGCATTTCACAGGACTCTCCATGAACAACCTGCTCCTACCCACACCAGCCCTTTGTGGTGCCTCCTCTGGGCTTTCGTGGCCTCCACACCATGCGCAGGCCCCCAGCACAACCCCAGGCCCGTCAGCCCTCATGCTGCCACAGGGACATCCCACACACCCTGTTGTGTCTCCACATGAGGCACTCTGAAATAAGCCACCAAAAACAAGGAACAAGGCTGTGGCTGCTGGGTGTAGGTGGCAGCTAATACTGGGGACCATCTAGGAAAACTAAACCCTAAGGAAGCCTGTGATTAGCTGAAATATTACAGCATTTTACAAAGAAGTTTGGAGGCGGGTAAGTGCTTCTTCAATTGATGGACTTCCATCATTAGTGTTCGATTCTGTAACACTCTCCACAACCTCAAGGAACAGCACCAGCAAACTCCTACAACTGAACTTTTCAAGGCATCATATGAACTCCGGGAGCCTTGTCTTTATGACAAACACTGACTACCTCCATATCCATGACAAATGGCAAAAGTTGATCATGTGCTTTTTGTGCAATCAAAAGGACAGATAAGACCAAAAGCACATAGAAAAACAACAAAGTAAAATTAAGCTTTGGTTAAAAATTAAATAGCTATATATACACCTGGTAAAAACATGCAAACAAACACATATATTATATGATAAAAGCTGTAGGTAAGAAGAAAAAGCTTGGAGTTTAAAAAATAACCAAGAGAACATTTAGACACGTCTAAGTGTAGGACTTGTTTCTGTATCACAGGACGCTCTTGCTCCCAGCTTTAACTTCTTCATGGCTGATCCATTCACCTCAGCTTGGGCCATACACTTGAGGAGAACATCTTTACCTTGGTTTTATCTGAATGAGTATTCACAGAAGCCACTTGTTACAATCTTCTGATAAGGAGGATTTGAAAAAAAAAACAGCATATTTAAAAAATTAGCCAGAAGCATTCATGTTCTAGTGCTCACATACTCTTCCTGTGAAGAGAAACATGTGAATATGGTTACTATTATTCTACACAGTTTAAATAGCAAAAAGCTACAAAAATGGTTTCCAGTGAATGTTTGCACATTTTTATAAATTTATTTACTAAAGACTAGAAGTAAGTCATATTCTCCTCAGGGATATTACACAAGCAGCAAGAATATCTAAGTGAACTGAAAATAGCAGTTAGAAATTATCTATTCAGCTTTTCTTCTCAAATATTGGCAAACAGAGCTCCGAACTACTGGATTTAGTCTTCCTTTCCTCCTCAGTGGACTATAAAAGAACCCCAAGGTTAATCATAGAATCATAGAATCATTAAGGTTGGAAAAGACCTTTAAGATCATCAAGTCCAACCGTCAACCCAATACCACCATGTCCACTAAACCATGTCCCTAAGCGCCTCATCTACACGTCTTTTAAATACTTCCAGGGATGGTGACTCAACCACTTCCCTGGG
>NW_008825216.1:1139282-1139520 GCF_000699105.1 Pygoscelis adeliae | reverse complement strand
TCGGGAGAAGAGACCGACACCCACCTCGCTACAACCTCCTTTCAGGTAGCTGTAGAGAGCGATGAGGTCTCCCCTCAGCCTCCTTTTATCCAGGCTAAACAACCCCAGTTCCCTCAGCTACACCTCATGACACTTGTGCTTTAGACCCTTCACCAGCTTCGTTGCCCTTCTTTGGACATGCTCCAGCATGTCAATGTCTTTCTTGTAGTGAGGGGCCCAAAACTGAACACAGTATTCA
>NW_008825216.1:1129191-1138499 GCF_000699105.1 Pygoscelis adeliae | reverse complement strand
GGCCAAGAAGGCCAATGGCATCCTGGCCTGTATCAGAAATAGTGTGGCCAGCAGGAGTAGGGAAGTGATCGTGCCCCTGTACTCGGCACTGGTGAGGCCGCACCTCGAATACTGTGTTCAGTTTTGGGCCACTCACTACAAGAAGGATATTGAGGTGTTGGAGCGTGTCCAGAGAAGGGCAACGAGGCTGGTGAGGGGTCTGGAGAGCAAGTCTTATGAGGAGCGGCTGAGGGAACTGGGGGTGTTTAGCCTGGAGGCAAGGAGGCTGAGGGGAGACCTCATTGCTCTCTACAACTACCTGAAAGGAGGTTGTAGCGAGGTGGGTGTTGGTCTCTTCTCCCAAGTAACTAGCGATAGGACGAGAGGAAATGGCCTCCAGCCAGTTTTTGACCCAGCGCAGAGTACACCTGTCTAAGCCGTGAGCCGCCAGCTTCTCTAGGAGAATGCTGTGGGAGACGGTGTCAAAGGCCTTACTGAAGTCCAGGTAGACCACATCCACAGCCTTTCCCTCATCCACTAGGCGGGTCACCTGGTCATAGAAGGAGATCAGGTTGGTCAAGCAGGACCTGCCTTTCATGAACCCGTGCTGGCTGAGCCTGATCCCCTGGTTGTTCCGCACATGCCTTTTGAGCGCCCTTAAGATAAAGCGCTCCATAATCTTCCCTGGCACCGAGATCAGGTTGACAAAATATCTATCTATTTTTAGATACTCTTATTTTCTAGAATGTGTTTCTTAGAAGAATATATTTCCTTTCTTATGTATTCACTGCATGATAAACTTTTGCCATTCAAAGAAGGTTTTTTCTTTAACAGAGAACACAGTTTCTATATAAATGCTGAGTAATAAAGATCTTTACATGTAAAGTTTAGGGATTATGAAAAGGTTATAAAACAACCGTAAAGTTTACTTCCCTGTTGTTGGCTGAAGGGTGCTTTGGAACTTTTTTGTTCACTTGTTCTCTCAGTAAAGCTAGTGTCACTTCACTTCAGAGAGGAAGACAATTCCCGTTTTCTCCACTTTCAGCTTGGTTTCTCTGATTTGGGTTAATGTATTTTGGTTAAATGAGAAAAGATGATGACCGTGCTTGGAGGTCTTTCCCAATTTGTTAAGATGATACACTGAACAGTAGTGTAGTCTTCATTCTCAGCCTATAGACCAGACGTAGCAAACAGAAATACACACTTTTTCTGTACTGTTGTTTCTGACTCAGCTAAACTTCATACGGTCATGGTTATCCAGTTTGCTATACAACCAAGGCATCATCAAGCAGAACAGATCAGAGTAATATAGTGATTAATACATAGATAATTTAGATGATATATGATATAGCATGACTAGGACAGAAATAATACCTCTAGGTGGCATAATATGATGACTTATTCTTTAGTTTATGAATGTTTCTGTAACTGAAATTCGAGAATTGTCAAAAGATGTCAATAGTCAAAAGCAAGGAAATTTACAGGATAAAATAATAATAATAAAAATGTAATACAGGGAAGTCTTTGTAGACCACAGTATGTTATATTCATTTAATATCACTAAAAATATTATAGAGAACATATCTGTTAGAGAAATGGCTTTTTGTTGAGGCTGGATGTATGATTGATAGCAATTAAGAATGACTGCTATGGTCTGTGTCATTTAGAAAGCTGCCTGTACAAATGGTGTGTCCTCCCCTGTCCCAGCAACTCATTGTGTTGCACTGCCAAGGTTTGCAGTTTCTTCCAAAGAAACCAGCCAAGAATCAGAAAGACTTCTCCTCCTGTGTCCTCTCTGTATCTTCTGTGCATAAAGCAGAATGTCCATGCACTCATCTACGAGATTCCTCACTATGTGGTTACTTTTCTAGGCTTCTTTTAAGGTGTTCCACAGTTTTCCCATGGTCCATGTTGGCCACAAGCCATGTGTTTTTACTAATATTGTGCTGAGCCAATGCTAATATTCTTTTCCTCTCCAGCAGGTTTTATTAGAATGGGCTAACCTTAGTTACACAGCTTCCGCTTCAAATCCGGCTCACATTTAGGTGCTTTAGAAAGAGGATAAAGTTCTTACATAGCTATCTGCAAAATTTCATTTAACTGTAGTCTCCATTGAAGTACAATGCAACAGTACTTTACTGGCTCTAGTGTTGAAATTTTTTAACTGAAATCAAGTACTTATAATTTAAAAGCAGAGAATTTTCACAGTTATCTATCATTTTAAGTAAGAGATCTAAACTCTGTTTTGAGACTTTTGAGGCAGAGCTGGCTTACTATTCACAAAAGACAATGTGAGTGTCATAAAACATGATATCCCACTAAAACGTAGCTCCTTTCCTGAGCTACTATATATATCCTATACTTTTTATGTACTTCATAACTGCAACTACTTACTAGCTGCTTCTCATGCTTCTGCTTTCCCTGCGTACACTCTGTAGTAAACATCTATAGGAAATGCTCTTGAATTCAGTCAAAATAATTTATCTAAGAGCAGTTGAATATGTTTATAAAAGTTTACCAAACCACACTTAGATCACAATCCTGACAGTGACTTTGAGTGAAGGAAGAGCTTTCATAGTTCTTTGAGAGTCCATTTCCTAGGGATTTCATCATGAAACCTGATCAACTTGAGGGTTCCCCTAGTGACTGCAGTAAATATCTATCCACAGGCAATGATTTAAATATGATTTCAGTTCATTAAGTTGGTGTCTGTATTGAAAAACAAGTTATTATTTTCCACTTATCTACTTTTTTTCTCACATTTTTAGTTCTAATTTTCTAACCCCATCTTATCTCATCATCAGAGTTTAGTGAGTATGCTAAAATTGATCCTTTTTCCCCCACACTTACTAGAATCCATATCTCCTAAACCTGTTTTTGGCTTCCTTCTCTCCAAGTACTTAAATTTGCTTGACTTGGTTTATTAATTCCCTGATACATCATGCCTATTAAATTGTCCTTTCCAAATGCATCCAAATTTATAATTATCTTCAACACATATCTACTCAACAAATGTCTTAGTACAGTCATCAGATTTTTTAGGTCTGTAATTTCCATAGCACCTTTTAGTATTTTATCTTTTTGAATAATGGAACTTTATTTGTATTTTCTCCAGATAACGTGACACTTCTGCTACATTAAAAGATTATTTTAAATTACTGACAGCAGGATGCTTTCTTCTCCAATCCTATTAAGGTTAAGTTCTCTCACATGCAGAGTCTCTGGATCACTCAGAAGGAATTCTGAAGATTTAAACATTGAATAGCCTTGGCTAAGGAACCCCTCAGAATACAGAACATCAGAAAGATTAACCAAGTTCTGGTCACTTTAGTTTAGTCCAGCACCTCTTAAAGTAATGAAAAATTCCTGTTGACATCAAAAGATCAAGTTCTCTTTGCATGCAGACTGATTAAAGTTAATTTAGAATAGGAGACTGGGGCAAAATCTGACACTGAGTCTATTAAAGTTGATGTAACTTGAATTCATCTAGTTCTCAAAGACCTACTTACATCCTTACTAAGAGATAAATAAGGGAAAAGCAGTATGGATTGGCAACATTTTTTGTAGGAGCCATCTATTTTCATGTATAAACTCTAACACCCATCAGAGCAGGTGAGGGACATCAGACTGACTTCATTGTGCTTTTTATACCGCAGTGAGGTGATGTGCAGAAAGGTATGTAAATAACATAATGCTGTGTGGGACTGAGTTTATGTAAGTCTGACTAGTTCGTAGAGATTAATATAGAGATACATACACATGGATATTCACTAAAGCAACATGGCATATTTGTCTTCAAACTGTTTATTTGGTACTAGGCAAATGATAGTAGAGTTTTCCCTTGTTAGCAAAGAAATTACATGTATTTATATATATACAAAGGAAATCTGACAGAAGGGAATGTTAAATGTTTGAATTTCACTTCCAAAGGATAAAGTCATTCATCCATGGGGGAAAGGCAGTTATGTGCAGAGGTGAAGAAGCTCCTGTTGGCTAAGTCTCTGGATGAAACTTTCAGTTTTTGAATTAGTAAACAATTCATCCTGATCCTTGAAAACCTTTCAAGTCTGAATATTGCCTACAGTATACAAGGTGTAATTCAAACTCCATTTGTCTGAGATCAAACCCAAGGGAAACTGCCTGAATTTGAGTGCACTCGACAGTTCAATTTAAAATAGCCTTCTGAAGACAGCATGGGCTTTGTTTGTTTGCTTGTCTATTTTTTAACCTGGCATCTTCCTACCAATTGTTTGGTAAAAGTCCTTAATTAAAGGTGGGTGCTATTGTAAGCAGCCAGATTGGTTTTATGAAGAAGCAGAGTTTCTAGGAAAGCTCTATTACAATCAGTGTAGAAGGAAGCAGCACACTTGTCTTGTTTTGTGTCAACCTTATTTTTTCCTTACCTGTAAAGTAGTGGAGTTTCAAAGCCAAACACTGCAGCTTGGGGAAAGAAATGTCAGACACATTTTGCATCACAAATGCAAGGCAAGTAATTGCAACTGCCTTTAGAAAAATCCTAACAGGACATCTGCTTGTGTATGAAGCGTAGGCGTGTATCTAACAGCACACAGACATACTGTTTGCAACTTTGCAGGACACTTTATATAACTTTCATATGTTGCAGAAAGTTAAGAAAAGCATTAAATGACAGTGGGAACAATTCTCTAACATTTTCACTCCCCTGCACAGGACAAATGACTCCACAAGCTGGAAACCTGTTGACCTGACGCCTGCTTATCCAATAGCAGGAACAACAATGCCCAGAAAATTATCTTAATGGGTTTTTTTCCTTGTGTTTGGATCGCTACAATTCTATCCTAGCCACATTTACTGGCAAACTTACTAAACAAACAAGGCTGTCCAAACTCTCCATCTTGTATGCTGGCTGAAAGTGGAAGTTTGGTTATACACGCCCTTGTTATGGACTGATCATTATCTCTTTGTATATGATTTGTGGGGTGCTATTTTTGTGAGGCAAACAGGGCCAACAGAACCGCATGGAAGTACAGTCTGTAGGTTTTCTATCTTCTGCCAACTAATTGTTAGCAATATATCTAGTGAAGGATCTATTGCTTCACTTTAATTGTTTGGAAAACAATGTTTACACCGTGTGCACCTTTCAGTGGAGAGAACAAAAAGGAGCCAGAAGCAGACAAAGAAATATGTCTTCCACTTCTTTTAGCCATCCGCAAGAAATGTGTATGAAACCATATATAAAACTTCACTTGAGTCGAATTTTCCCAAGCTGAGATGTAGCAATACTGGTTAGCATGACTGGGAATACCTGTGTGCTTTAGATACGCCTTCCTAGTTCAGTCACTTATTTCAAATTAATGCTAATACTTGAACAGAACTCCTGCTTGGAGACAAAGATTGAAAATGCAGCATATGGGGAGCATCACTCTTGCTCTACAGTGCAACTCCTAAGAGTGAATTCTTTCACATTCTTTATCATAAAGCATATTTTTAGACTAGGATATTAATTTAGATGACTTGTTTTAACTCTGTGAAAACTTGCTGTCATGAAACTGCAGAAAAGATTGAAGGATGAAAAGGAATACAAAAGTAGAACCACTGACCGTGATTGAAGGGTCTGATGCAGAACCATGAAAAACAGCCACAGCTACCACGGAGGTCAAATGCTTCTCAGAAACTTCTTTAAACACTTATAAAAATATACTGGTGCCTTGGGCCAGATCTTAAAATTATACTATGTATTAATCTGTGTACCTCAAATTTTAGATGAGATTTGTCATGCTCATTACAAGTGCAGCATTGACTTTTTTTTCCTACCACAATACTGTGTCTTATCCTGATCTTTGTAGTTTCCCAGAAAGTCGTTCCTGCGAGACTAGACCCAGGGAAAGCTAAAGGAGAGCTCTGCATTCTTCTTCATATACATAGCTAGGTCTCAAAGAGCAAATAATCTAAGGGATAATCTGTGGATGGGATTCAAACCCACTCTAATACCAGCCGCAACAGTTCTGCCAAAGCAGCTATGTTGTGCCCATATTTAGGGAGAAAAGCAAACAGGGCCAAGAGCTATCCTCCCACATTTTGCATCTGACAGAGCTGTTTCATGTCAACATGGCCAAAAAGACCATGGTTTTGGGAAAAACTCATTGTTGAACTCAGAGGCAATTTCAAATTGGGACAAAAATCCAGGCCGGACTGGGAGTTCAACTGACTTTTGTGTTTGTTTACCCCTGAGACACACACAGATGATTAAAAAGACAGAGCTGCATCCTTGTAACCATTGATGCGACCTGGACCAGGAGGGAGGAGGCTGGGCTCCCTCCTGTTTCTGGACCTTGACTCTGCTGGGTGACACACGGTCTGTGGTCCCCAGTCTACAAACCTGGCTTGCTCTGGGCACGTTTTGCAAGACAGCAAGACTGGCACCCTTGGGGCTTGCTCCACCATCTTACAGTTTGTTCCATTCAGTTTTTTATATAGACAGGCCCTCTTTTAGCATATTTACCAATGGAAAGAATTTTAAACCCCAGTACCATTTTCTTAGCAATTTTACACTATTTATGACAGGAAGATAATATTATTAGGTAGGCATCCCAACTTTCGCACATCAGTGCAGTTGACGTGTTGTGATTAGAGTCTGTCCTGAAAAGAGCATGATATATCTTTGATTACAAATAGCAACTTTAATGTTAAAATGACAAGTTTTACATTTCAAGCATAGCCCCAAATGAAAACCTGAAAAATAAGGCATATGACAACAAGTGCTATGAAAATAAGATATGAAAGGTATAATTTATTATTCAACAACTACTGATTAGCAAAATATTAAAAAGACAGTGCAATCATAAAGTATAATCATAAAAAATTAACCAAAAAGTCATGGAAAAGCAGCAGTAACTAATGTATGCAACCAGATACTTTCTTTTTTGTGTGATGAATTGGTAGAAAATGGAGAGAGCAAAATATTAAACTTCACACTAAACTACACTGCTCAACTATTAACTGGAGCTATCATTCTATTTTTATACACTTTCAGAGAATGTTAAACTTACTACAGTTGCAGATGACTAGTTTGGAAGGGAGGATGCTGTGGGTAACAATTTTTTATAGAATAATTACACTTCAAAACTTTGTTAATGGAAGTTCCCCATGCATTTACAAATATACCAACAGAGCAAAAATATGTATGCTTTCCACTTTTTCAGAAAGCTGAAGTTTCACACACACAACGTATTTACATTTCAAAATCAGTCTTACATGCTGAAACGGTACTTTGAGGATATATTTTAAAAAGTATATTGATGGCCCTCGGAGGGAAGAGAGGGAATTCAAACATTACTGTGTGAGAATAACCAAACATTCCCTGGCTATAATTTTCAATTCACACAAGTGGAATTGATTGGACCCTAAACTCCGAGTTGCCACTGATGGGCTACACAGCCTTTGGCTGCAGTCCGGTGAGGAAAGAAGTTGATTGCAATAGTTACAACAGAATTATGGAAAATATTACTGTAATTATGACAAAATAATAGTGATCCCAGTATTATCATAAAATCATAGAATAATTTGGGTTGGAAGGGACCTTTAAAGGTCATCTTGCCCACCCCCCGCTGCCGTGGGCAGGGACATCTTCAGCTAGAGCAGGTTGCTCAGAGCCCCGTCCAACCTGACCTTGAATGTTTCCAGGGATGGGGCATCCACCAAATCTGATCTGTGGTGTGTCCTTAATGTCTTGAAACAGACTGGAAGCTGCTGTTGTACATATGCCTTGCACTGAAACTCTCCTACACGTCGCAGTCAAGACGATAACCACATTGTGGGCCTCACCGGAATACAAAAATAAATCCAACTAATGAATAGTAGTAAAATCTAAAGGATTTAATGCTAGGAATAATTTGCAGCATAAGCCAATTAATGTTGCCAAACACCATATGACTTCCCCAGGGTAGGCACCTGAGGAACAGCAGTAGCTCCAGGATTTTTGCATACTCCTCCTCTGCCTGAATAATTCCAGTCTATTCCATACGTTTTTTTCAAAGGTGACCATTTTTACTCTAAATCCACTGTTGTTCATAATAGGTAGATTTCATGCCCTGTCTTGGGTTTCAGATGATGTTGATGGACGGCTTTTGATTTCACTGGACATACACGTGCATGCAGTTACGTAATTACCAAGCTTCAACGGAAATACCCCTTAAAGATCAAGGCCATTATATGTCTCCAAAACTCTATACCTGAGGCTTTAATTAAACACTTTAGGACGTGATTTTTTCAGCCTGTTCTAGTGTTAAGTGGTGAGTATAGTGACAGAAAAATAAAGACTTTGCAGTGCTGTGTAGGGAGTGAAAGTTCAGTCTTGGGACTTGCACTGAAGGATGTCCCCACATGTGATCCCCATGCCGGGGGTACCTAACCTTCCGCTCTGCGGACTCGGGGCAAGTGGATGAAAACTTAGCCATACCGCTGTCTTGTTACGTTACTGAAATAAAGCAGTGTGCACTTTGCAGGCTTCAAAACTCCCTTTTGAACCATCTATATATGTTCTGAGGTTATTTTTGTAATATGTAATATGTAAAGGACTTATTTACATTCCTTACAAAAATTAGTGAAACCCATTTAGTCAGCAGCAGAACAGTGAATCTCTGTAAAACCTTGCACCCTCCACTCCATAAATTAATACCCATCCCATGACTTGATACCTGATCACACTCTTACCTGTACGTACCTTCCCTCCCAAGTCATTTGTATAATAGTGCTATCTTGGGCCAGATTTCACTTTACAAGCTTCACATTTCCAGGTTCAATCGTTTTATGGTTTTCCGTGTTCCTTTCATAGTCGTAGGCAGCTATCCTTTAAACAGCACTCTTTGAAGACCATTTACTCCAAATGGTGAAAACTGCTGGCCCGTGGCAATGCGGTTTCTGTCTGGGAGGGGGGTCCGGATCCACCCCCTCTTCCCAGGACAATTAATGTGTTTCACATTAAACAGCATAAGAAGCCTTGAAGCAAATCTCTCCTCCAGCAAGTAGTGTACGCTCATTTCAGATGGCATACAATGCCAGACAAGCGCTGCATTCAGCTTGCCAATTAGGCTGTTTATAGAATCATAGAATAGTTTGGGTTGGAAGGGACCTCTAAAGGTCGTCTAGTCCAACCCCCCTGCCGTGGGCAGGGACTTCTTCAACCAGAGCAGGTTGCTCAGAGCCCCGGCCAACCTGACCTTAAATGTTTCCAGGGATG
Source organism: Pygoscelis adeliae (assembly GCF_000699105.1). Lineage (NCBI taxonomy): Eukaryota > Metazoa > Chordata > Aves > Sphenisciformes > Spheniscidae > Pygoscelis > Pygoscelis adeliae. The sequence goes on along the minus strand of NW_008825216.1, from coordinate 1,129,303 downwards.
GGGCATCCACCACCTCTCTGGGCAACCTGGGCCAGTGCCTCACCATCCTCAGCGTAAAAAATTCTTCCTTACATCTAGTCTAAATCTACCCCCCTGTAGTTTAAAGCCCTTC
>NW_008825216.1:1095965-1129039 GCF_000699105.1 Pygoscelis adeliae | reverse complement strand
TTTCTTATGCTGAGGGCTCCAGAGCTGGACGCAGTACTCCAGGTGGGGTCTCACCAGAGCAGAGTAGAGGGGCAGAATCACCTCCCTCGACCTGCTGGCCACGCTTCTTTTGATGCAGCCCAGGATACGATTGGCCTTCTGGGCTGCGAGCACACATTACTAGCTCATGTCCAGCTTTTCATCCACCAGTACCCCCAAGTCCTTCTTGGCAGGGCTGCTCTCAATCCCTTCATCCCCCAGCCTGTATTGATACCGGGGCTTGCCCCGACCCAGGTGCAGGGCCTTGCACTTGGCCTTGTTGAACCTCATGAGGTTCACAGAGGCCCACTTCTCCAGCTTGTCCAGGTCCCTCTGGATGGCATCCCGTCCCTCAGGCGTGTCAACCCCACCACTCAGCTTGGTGTCATCTGCAAACTTGCTGAGGGTGCACTCGATCCCAATGTCTATGTCTATTATATGATTGTGTTTTTGCAATGGTAAGTAGCCACAAAAGAAAAATGCTCATGGGTTGGTGCATAAAAATATTTTGTATGGTTGCTGTAAAATGCCCTCTAGCCCTTCCTAAATCTGCCTGACGTTTGGATAATTTGCCAAGCTGCCTACATCATTTGTGGTGGAAAGGTATCCCTGCTCAGAGGACTGGAGGTGCAAAGGCACTCAGGGCTCATAGGAGAGGCATGGAAAGCACCATCCTTGGAGGAGGGAGGGTGGGGCTCAGGCACTCAGAACTCATCTTCCCAGCACTGGGGCTGGAAGGCTGTGAGCTTTGGGAATATGCACCGCAAACAGCTGGTGGATCCTGCAGCATGGGTGCTCAAGAGAAGACTTTGCATTGTTTCAGAAAGATCTGGTCCTGTTTTTCCAAAGAAACTCTTTAAATAAATTCCCTTTTTGTGGAAAATGTAAATATTTTCAGTCCTCATTCCCACTGAAAACAAAGGCTTCAAAATATTGGAATGTCACCTGGAATGAAAAGTGCAAGCTTTAGTAAGCATGTCATTTTGTTTGTCTTTTATTTTTTTTAATCTCTCCTTTGTTTTGGATTTCTTTTTCGTACTATTTCATATAATATTATGAGCTGGACAGTTGTTTCTTGGGCAGCTTGGCAGAGAGGTTCTGTAGAGAAATTTCTTTATTTATCAGTGGGATTTTCAAAGTACTGGATGTTATTCCATTGACCCAGAAATTACAATCATAAAATGAAAAATACATTTTTAAGCTATTAAATGTATTCTAAAATCCTAGCGGGGAGGGGGGGGGGAGAAGTGCCCATTTTGGGGAAGTGGTTTCAAGTTTATTTTCAGTTTAACAATATCTTGTCCCAAATTTACATTTTCTCATTTCTCATTTCTAATGTTTGATTAAACATGTACATGAGGCTCTTCAGACATCAAGACCGATCCAGGTGATGGGAGACAAGCATGTCCCTTGCATGTTCCTTTCCCAAAATGGGCAGCTGTCATCTTAGCATCAGTTAGACATGCAAAGGTGTTGGGAAACAATATATATATACATTTTAAGTTCTTGAACTTCCTCTGGCTGCCTCACTGTTGCTGTCAGTGAACACATCCATGGTGATAGTGTGGTCAAACAGGCTAATTAGCCCTTCTCGGATTTTAGGCCACAGTATTAGCCACGGTCTCTTTCTCATACACATATATTTCCATCCCTACTGCAAAACAACAGTGCAAAACCAAAAATGTAAAGCTGGGTTAGCGGCAAGCGGAAGCTCTGGTACTGTGAAATTTAAATCTTCATCAAAGCCACCACAGACCAAGCTGACCTTTTGTTAACAAGAGCTAGCCCTTCATGTTGTTCGAACAAAAGTTTATTTTAATAATTTACTCTTCAAAAGTGTAAAACACTTCATGTCTGCTTCTTAAAAATTACTTTCTTGTTAAATTTCAAAGTTACTACTGATAACAAAACCTACAAACCTCAAAGTAAACAAAGGGCAAAGAGAAAGAAAACAGAGCATTTCTGAAAAGTTTATACAAATAACTGTAAGAATTGTTAAAGCCTTTTTTTTTACTTTTGGATAGAAAGTATTAAGTTTGCTTTGCATTCTTAGGCCAATAAAGGACAGCATGTTGAAGGATTTTAAAACAAGTTTTAAAGTAGGTAATTGTGATAGCCTGCATTAAAAGGCTTATACACAACTGGATCTTCCACAGCCCACACCACTTGTTACGTGCAGGCAAGAAGGCTTTGAACCTCAACACTATGGCTTTGGAGAACAAATAATACCCAGCTATTTGTCCTCTGAATATCCATATATGTCTACATCCCGGTACCCCAAGGTTTCCTTGGCTGCGGCATCTCATTCCAAATATTTGTGGGGCTTCTCCGTCTCCCCTTCTGCCGCTGCCACTGTGGATCATCCCCTTGCCTGTCCCTGCCCTGAGCTGTGCGGGGCCAGGTGGGGCACACATCCCCAGGGGGCCACTGACACAGCACGAGCAAGCAGGGAACCCCCAGCATCCTCTTCATCCTCCCGTGTAGAACTGTGCCCCCACATCTGCTTCTCTCCCTCCCCTTTTCGTTTGCTCATGTTAAGGGTAGAAGTCCCATCCTGAGACAGCATATATGTTAAGCAGACAAGGAAGTGGCTAAGCCCAATATGAAATAAGATGTTGATGACAAGTGTTTATACTACAGCTCTGTGTTTTGTAAGTTCTCTCTTCTCTTTAAATTTTTAATTTTGCCTTCAAAGCCGCCTGAGCACTCAGAGTTTCCTATCGGTTCCTTTCATGCTGATTAGATTTTCCTCTTTCCTTTTCATTGTTGCAGTTTAACCCATCTTTCCCTGCTAATAAAATCACTCTGGCAACCTCATCTTGTGCTCACATTTAATTTGTGACAATCCCAGCTGTCATTTTTTTGTTTATTCTTAATTCCATTCCTAGGTTTAAACAATGCCTTCCAAAGAGTCCATCTTTTACTTTAAATGTCCTTTAGCTGCCCATGACCTTGGACTGCATTTCGATACTCTCGTTCCTTCTTTTCCAAGTTCAAAGGCTAAATTCTCTTTCTTTCTCATTCTCCTTTTTTGACACAGTCATCTGAGGACCCAGGTTAATACACTCTGAATTTCTTTTGGCCAATCCCTTGTGTGCCTCTTTCGAAATTTCCTTCATAAAAGCCAACTCCTTATCCTTTTCTCATAATCTCCTTCCTAGTTCCTGCTACACTTCCCTTGGACTTAAGAGTTTCACTTCAACACACGGCCCAGCTACTGAAACAATACCTTGTGACCTACTGTTGTGCCTTAAACCAATAAAGCAGGTATGAGTTGCCAGCACCGAACAAACAGCACTGAGGTTTCTGTTTTGTACTGCCTGGATTTTTATTTAGTTTTTTAAATTCCCACACTTCTTTACAACTGAATCACTGGTTTCTAACTTTCTCTTATTGCAGGTAAATCTTCTAAAGACATTGGGCAGCACGCCTACACACACAGTGCACGGGGGAAGATGCAAGTAAGGAAGGACTCTACCTGCAAATTTAGGCTCTGTTTAGGCTATCTTTAATACCCTTTGCTCTTTGAGTAGGACCATGTGTTCGGCGCTTGGGCCACTTCCACGCCAAACGGAAGCAGTGAGTTATCACAGGGTAGGTCCAGAGGCAGCCGGGTCGGGTGGAGCATGTCCAGGAGCCGTTCCACCCCGGATGCTGTGCTGAGCACAAGCCAGTAGGGAAAAGCTTCAGCCCTTCCCTTTAAGAGGCTTATTCTCATCCAAAGAAAGTAGTGAAGGAGGCATGTTATAGCCTTTATTTCAAACGCCTGGCTGGGCACCCTTGTTTTGAGCCGGGGTCAAGAAGTGGGGGTGCCCGGGGTGCCCAGCGTCGCCTCGGCAGTGCCACTGGAGCACGGGAGCTGCCAGAGCAGCTGCCTGGGGTGGACGTTTCAAGCTCTGAAGGTCCTGGCTTCCCCACGAGCCACCTGAGGCTCCTAAATACTTTTTTACAGCTAGCTCTGAGAGTCCCAGTCCTTAAGCCTTAGTCATTTACAAGAAGAGAGTCATAGCAGAATTAAAATCCTTTAAAACATAGCAAGCACGCAATCCGTCGCTGGTTCGAAGCCTTGGAGGTATGTCAGAGTGAGGAGTAACTGTTCATTATCCTGGAAAGCTGAAAAGTCAGAGCTGAGGGGAGGGGGCTGTGACTTTTCTTCCTTTGTTATTTTTTTCTGTGAGGTTTTGGCATATTCTTGGCATTTTCCTGCTGTTTTTTGCCTGTCTGGAAAATATGTTCACTCAAAAAAAAGTACAGCCCTTACCACCAACAACAATCCAAACACAGAAAAAGGAAAATAACCAAAGTAAAAAAAGCTTCCAACCACAAATATTAAAAAGAACCTTAAGCCACAAAGAAAATGAGTAGTTGCAAGAAGATAAGAAAAATATGAAAACCTGTGTTGTCAACACCGCAGTACTACAAATCAGAGATGTCTGAAACACAGTCAGAATAAATCCCTCTGGTATTGCAGCAATAAGCCAGTTACTTCTTCTATAAATCAAATTATTTGTAAACAAACCCTTGGGGTTTTTCCGAACAAAGTTTGAAAAGAAATACTCATTTTCAAAAGTACAAGATCTCTGGGACATGTGTTAACCTCAGGGCTCCTGGCTGGTTTATCAAATTTTGCTGTGTTCATTTTAATGTAATAAAAGACACCTGGGTGGCTAGAGACTGATAAACTTCAGCGAGTTCTTGGAGGTGTGAGTGCACATACCTCCACTCACCGCCTATGGCTGTGACAGCTATTAAGAATCTCATTCTCTTATTTAAACATACAGAGAAATAAAGGGGAAAAACAAGTATAAACATCTGTTATTGGTGCAATCCAAATTTTTGTTACCTTTTGAAAACTGGGAAAAAGTTGGTGGGCTGCCCTGAAATGCGGGCAAGGCTGGCCTGGGCGCTGCAGAGTCCCATCCCCTCTCGGAGGGCACCTGGCAGGTGACTGCTGTCACCCTACCTGTGTGACCATGTCCCCCTCGTCCTCTGCCCAGCCATGCAGAGGTGTGGTACCCTCCTGGGGATGTGTGCCCAAACTGCTATGGCTTCTCCTTTTAATTATCTCCTGCCCTTCCAGCCTGAGTGGTAGGATCAACATGGTTTTTAAAGGTTGTCTCAGAAACCACGAGTAACAAATCGCTCCTGGCAAATAAAACCACAAGTTGACATTTTCTGGAAACAACAGGATTCCATGAGTTTAGGTTTTAGAGAAATAATGAATGTTGCAAAGTTTTATGACAACTGTGTGAAATTTGTTAGGACTGCATGATAGAGGAGGTGGCTAGGTAGTTATCCAAAGATTTTACATGCTCGTAATAGAGCTTGTTCTCAGCTACCATCCAGTACAGCCACCGACGCTGGTGGCAGATAGAGGGGGTGGTGGACAGAGTGAGGTTTCTCCAGATGTGGCAGGAGTCATTCTCACTGAAAATCACAGTTGCTGTGGGGATACAGCACACAAGACATCTTGCTGCATGGGATTGCTTTCAGTGGGTGGCAAACTGTCCATCTTCACCATGTTGGAAGGCTCTTTATGAAATCACCTCAAACTCTGATACAGCCACAGCATAAAGTCCTTACATGATGTTTTTCCTGTGCAGATCCACAAGCACTTAACAGAGTTAGCTCTACAGTTCTTAGGAATCAGTTGAAAACATTTTTCTTCAGTCCAAGAGAATCAAAATGAAAATAAACAATGCTGGAATATTTGGCTGGTCTGATCATTTAATTAAAAAGCAGGTCTGCACCAAAATGCCTCCTCTCCTTCACTCTGCCCAGGCATTTGCACGGGGCTACTGACTGTTCTCCAGTGTATTGATCTCCATGTGCTATTTCACAAAAATTAAAAATAAAAACATTTAGTCACTTTGATTTAATCTCTGAGGCAATTTTGCAAAACAACCTAAACCTTTTGTATGAAATCTCTTTGGCAGAGTGTTAGCAGGTGGCAGTACCCCTATTTGCTGTGAGCAGAAGACAGCAGGGGAAACGGTTCGCCCAGCAAGCCAAGGGCAGACTTTGAACACGAGTCCCTCAAAATTTGCTCAGTGCCTTGGCATATTGCCTCCCACCGGCCTCCTCTATTTGCCTTTCACAGGGGGAAAGCCCAGCCGTTTGTGCCCGTGGGTACGGCTCCGCTTTGGCTTTGACAGGTCCGCCCAGCCCTGCCTGCCTGCACTCCTTGGGCAGAGGTGAACAGGAACAGGATAATATACAGAGTAAGGTCAATCTCATCAAACACGAGACTTCAAAGGGAAGTTTCTGTTCACCAAGCCAGAACTCTGCTGGCAGTAGTGTCACAGAAGGGGTGAGAAATTCAATTTTCTCGCCCTTTTTCTACTTCCATGGTCATAGTCCAGCAAAGAGATAGAAAAGTCATAAGGTTGTCTTATTTTCTTTTGATAAGTATAAATGACAGTGAAAGAGAACTGGCAATGATTCCTGTGTGCTAATATTCATATTTATGAGCAAGAAAAGGCTCCTAAAGAAAAATGAAATTTAACGTGTTTGTAATAGGCAAAGATAATTTCATTGTTTTCTCTTTTTTGGCCAAGAAATAGTCTTTTGAATATTTAAAGTGGTGGTATTTTGCACACTTTGAATACCTGCATACAAACATTACCACCTTTAGTTAAGAAACAAATAAAGTACCTGCACATTTCAGAGGCAAAACTCTGAAAATATTAAATTCGATTTTAATGGCAATACGCCTCTTGTATAGATAGCAAGAGGAACTGACAGATCACGATTAGACTGCTACAGTTGCTTGAAAAGGCGTCAGGGTGAGGGAACGTCAGATTCCTGGTTAGCATTCACATGGCATGTTGACAGTCCCTGTTGCACTGGCCTTTAGGGCCATATATGGCACTTCAAAAATAGGGGCTTTCTCTGGCTAGCTGCCTTCTGTTCTGCCTGCACTTCCCCGTATTGAGTCAGCCCTCCTCCACCTCACGTAGCCTTGCCTATGGGCACATGGGCACTCTCACGGCTTTTTCACCTTCTGGGACATTATTGCTTCTTAGCTTTACACTATTTCATGACAACTGTAAATGTAAAAGTAAAACCTGGCTCCTGACCCAGCTCTGTGAATCTTAAATGTGTTTTTCTATCAACTCAAGCCAGGTATTTTTGTCACAAGAAGGGTTTTGTAAGGGTGTTCCTACGTTGTTTGCGATGTACAGCTCAGCCAGGCAGCAAGTCCAGGGGTTTCTACTCTTCTTTTAGCCCCAGCATGTGCCTTCTCATCATTGCATTTTATAGATATCCTACCTCTATCTATATGAAGATAATTTTTTTTAAAATGCAATTTACGGTATAATTATCAGAAGTGACCCTTTTCCAAAGCACTTGGTTTGGAAATACCTCTGCTGGAACACAGCTGTATGAATAAGTGAGTCTTCAGATGATTTGGGTGTAGACAAGCAGGAAAATGGCTTTTTGGAGTCAACAACATACAGTTTGTTCAGTCCAAAGAAGCAACCCTAAACACAATATTTCAGTTTTATTTAAAAGACTCCTAATGAAATAATAACTAGATTTCTAGATAGAATATTGTGCTAAGGTTTTTAGCACAGAAAGAATTCGGGTTATTTTGACAAAATAAATCTGAAATATTTTACTTTTTATTAGATATTTTTGTGGTGAAAAATTATATCTAACAAATTCATTCAGTTTTATTCATGAGTTTCTCTTTTGTATTATGATTTTTAAAAAATCTAACTTTTAAAAAATAAATCTGTATTACAATTTTCATTTCAAGACTGCTAAAAATGGCATTGAGGTAAAAGATCAAGGGTCTTTGTAAAGGTATTGTAAAAAAATTTACATTAAGTTACTATAATGTAAAGATTAAAGAGATTTAAAACTGTAAAAAGACAGTGTAATTCTTCATCACAGAACTAATAAAGCATTCTGGTTACCCTAAAACATTTTATCTGTGCAGCCACTGAACTGAAAACGTAGTGATTGCAAAGTGTAATAACAATAATGGCTATATCTTGCAAAGCATTTCTCAGCCATTGACATAAAACACTTTACAAAGAACATAAGCGCCAGTTTCAGGCAGGAATAATGATAAAAGCTCCATGTTACTGGCTGAGGGACTCTGTGCAGGGGAAGGGATGTGACGTGACGTGACGTGACGTGACGTGACGTGACGTGACGTGACGGAAAGGCAAGGCAAGGCAAGGCAGGGGAAGTGGGGTGCATGCTGGGGGTCTGCGCTGCCAAAAGGGCAGTGCATGAAGGAAGCAAAATCCACCTTTGTCTTTCTGTCTCTTTACCTTCCTCTGTCTCTACTAACTAAATTCCTATTGAAAATCTAAGGTGTATTTGACATTTGGGCCTGTTTCTGCTAAAAGCTGAATTTTTCTAGGTGTTAGAGAAGTGACTAGATTTGAAAGAGTTTATCTCCTTGGAGAGGCCTTAGAGATTAGTTTCTTTTCCAACGTATACACTGACTTAGCATGCAGGGGCCAATACAGAAGCTTTGTATGTTTGCTTGCTTATTGTAATAATAAAATGTGTCAGTGATCTCACTCTTCTGTGTCCCAAAATTAGGGAAAAGATAAGAGAAGTACATATTTCCATGGACATATCTAGAAGAATGACAATAACATTGGGCTCCCCTGCATGGAGAAACAAACATATTAATGGCCAAATCTAACATCAGTCTACTATTTGACAGAGACATAGGTGGGAATCTATAAGCATAACCACTCTATAATTAGCATAACTCCAATCTATGACGTGACGTGACGTGACGTGACGTGACGTGACGTGACGTGACGTGACGTGACGTGACGGAAAGGCAAGGCAAGGCAAGGCAGGGGAAGTGGGGTGCATGCTGGGGGTCTGCGCTGCCAAAAGGGCAGTGCATGAAGGAAGCAAAATCCACCTTTGTCTTTCTGTCTCTTTACCTTCCTCTGTCTCTACTAACTAAATTCCTATTGAAAATCTAAGGTGTATTTGACATTTGGGCCTGTTTCTGCTAAAAGCTGAATTTTTCTAGGTGTTAGAGAAGTGACTAGATTTGAAAGAGTTTATCTCCTTGGAGAGGCCTTAGAGATTAGTTTCTTTTCCAACGTATACACTGACTTAGCATGCAGGGGCCAATACAGAAGCTTTGTATGTTTGCTTGCTTATTGTAATAATAAAATGTGTCAGTGATCTCACTCTTCTGTGTCCCAAAATTAGGGAAAAGATAAGAGAAGTACATATTTCCATGGACATATCTAGAAGAATGACAATAACATTGGGCTCCCCTGCATGGAGAAACAAACATATTAATGGCCAAATCTAACATCAGTCTACTATTTGACAGAGACATAGGTGGGAATCTATAAGCATAACCACTCTATAATTAGCATAACTCCAATCTATAATTGGAGTTGATGGCTCTTGTCCCTCTCCTGAACTTTAACTAGGACTGGAAAACAAATCTCAGTGCTTTTCTGGATCTCCTTTGTGTTATACACACGTGTACACACATGCAATACTGTGAGGGATGCCAGTATTACACACAAGCACACTCATACACACACACACGCACAAGTTGCATATACTTTAATAGTATTCGTTTATTTGCTATGGAGCATAACAATGAATGTTCAAGAACATGATTTCCAACTATTCAAAGAGATGAAGTTCCTGGAACAACAGAGTTAGCCAAATTCTCCAGTAAAATATTTTAAAACTAGCAGAAAACATTTTTTTCAGCACCCATGGTAATAGAATTAGCAGCATTTGAAGTTGTACCCAGAAACATACTTTTTTACCTCTGGAAGGAAAGTAATCTTAAATGTATAAACATAATAATAATTATACAAGTATTCTTTTAAAAATAACTAATATATTTTGTTAGTATTCCAAGCCAAAATGCTTTACATATTGCATTCAAATGACAGCATCATTCTAAGACGTAAGATTAAGATTTATTAACCCAAACTTGCATCAGTATGCATACTGCACATTGTTTTTACAGTTGTTTTGCACTAAGTGTTTAAAATCTATGCAGTTAATTCCTAGCAAGCTGCTATCTGAGGCAATCAAACTGAGGACATAATATGTATATAAACTGTCCTTCTGAAAAAGACTGTCTTTATTGTCATCTGTCATTGAGTGGAATGAACAGGGTATGTTTCTCCAATATGGTGACAATTTGAATTTTTAAACTAATTTTATTCTATGTCATGTCTGAAACATGCTACACATTTGCATGATTGGTATTCTGGAGGATTTTATGATATTGCATAAAATGTTATTTACTTGAAATCCAGGTTTATTTCTTTTTCAGAGGGACTAAGGCACTGAATGTTTCCATGTCTGACATGTATGCACTAGACCCCATTATGTACCCAGAGTCTTCAGGCTTCCTACAGACACCTTGGAGTAGGAGCCACAGAAGTCAGCTTGCTTAACAGGATGCTGTGCTGGAAATCAACAAGTTGAGCTGTCACTTTTCTAAATTCAGGCTCAGGTGACTCAACACCCAGACCTTCAAGCTCCCAGAAACACGTCCCATGAGCCATCTTTGCAGCTTGGCTTTTGCTAACCAGGTAGCGGAAAGGTTGGCGTAGCTGAGAAGCCCTGGACTTCAGCCAGGCGAGCAAAGTGTTCAGGGAGAGCTCAGCATAGTCACGGTGTTTGTAACCATGGCTGGATGCCTCAGCCTTCACTCTTTGTCTAGAGAAAGAGGATAGGTGTTTTGGTCTTTCATCTTGAAAACGCCTATGTAGTAAAAGATGACATTTACTTAGGTCACCACAGGAAAACAGGGAATGCTAAAGATACGTATGGACTTTTAAAATTACATCTTCTTCATGTTCCTAAAATAAGTATTAAGAAACAAAATTATTTCCTTCCTAAAACCAAAGTTTTCTTTTATAGCTGTATTGCAATTGACGTTGTCTATAATCTAATACTTGCAGGGACCGCCTTTCAGGAATACTTTCACAGATGGGAGTATTTGCTCTCACATTCTGCTAAATAAAAGAAGCAGGGGCTAGTGTCTGCCCGTCAAGAGACACACACTGTCTAAGGCTAGCTCCATCCAGAGCAGGCTGCTCGCTCTTGGATTTCTTGTGTTGCTCTGTGGCCCTAAAAGACAAATATTATTTTTGTTTGTAAGATGTATGAAGTGATGTTGAAGCCCACCAAAGTCTTGTTCCCAGAGCAGGAACCAGAGGCTTTGTGTTGCATGCCCTGAGGTCTGGCAAAAAGCTTTCTGGAGAATTGTTGCAGGACTCTAGGGAGCCAAACCTAGTTCAGTGTTGGGAACACTGCCTTTTGGGATCCATCCTCGGAATGAACTACCTCCAGACTGTCCTTGGAGAAAGCTTGCTGATGTGACCCAGCAGGAGAATTGGGGAATAAGGTAATGTTGGGGTCGGACAAGCAGTGGTCCGATACAAAAGGTCTCCCCAGCCTTCTTTAATTTTGCGGCACAAACACACTCTGGAGTCATTTAAAAGAATAGCTTCATCATAATTATCCATGACAGCCCAGGAAATACACAGCCATAGCTGCACTCAGGAGTCATGGTTGCACTGAAATGTGATACACAGGGTAAAAAATCCCGCCCTTGCAAAAAAACCAAGCACAACACCTACATACTGTTTATATCCCAGTCACGTTTTACTCTGACCTGAATGCAAGAGAGATACAGACCTTGTGTTACAAGGGCAAGTTTTCAGCTCAATAATTAAATTAAATTCAAGGAAGAGACAAGCTGTATCATATGGTCGAGAAATTCTGAGGTTTCTGATAAGGATCTATCCAACACCCGGCAGGTGTAGCACGAGCTCTTAATCTGACCCTCTCCTCTACTCACCAATGGCACTAAACGCTGATCTGGAAGTGATGCTTCTTGCTGCTGAAGTCAGAACTACAACTCCTCACCGGTAGCACAGCTCCTGAGAGTTAACTGCGGTGTCTCAAGGAATACCTCTGCTGCAGTGTTGCCTGTCACAGCTTTAACAGTGGCTAATGGTTTTGCTATTACTTATTTTATTTTGGGATGACAATGATAGATCTTTGTTTTAAATATAGATGTACTCATTCCAGTTAGCTGAAATGTAATGTCTAAACTACTTGGAAGTATCTCTTTAAACATGTATGTAAGGACAAAAGACTTCTGCATTGTAAAGCAGCAAATTTTAGTAAGTAAAGAGAAACACAGGGCAAAGAAAATATATTTAATCAGTTGTAGAAATGCAAAAGGATTCTGGCACCACACAAGATCAATATTCTTCACTCCTTCTCTATAAATTGCAGTTAATTATCTCTTAAAACGGGGATGTGATTCTGGATTTTGGACGGTAGCACATTCATTCTTGGTCCTTGTTTGTCCATCCCCATGTTACCATCCACAATGTGGCTTTCCACCCATCATCCCCTCCCTGAAGCTTGAGAGTGACATTCAGTGGAGAAGGGGTTGGGGGAAGTCTGGTGCTACAGAGACCTTACCTTCACCGTCCTCCCTGCTCACCTTCCCGTCTTACTTAAGTCACCTGACATGGCTCTGAGGGGTTTCTAAGCCTCTTTCATACAGAGCTTTATGTGCCACCCTTTGGCCTTGAGGGACACGTTGGTGGTTGGGTACAGCGCAGATATGCTCAGCAGTATGTATAGGGCCAAAGGCTGCTTCCTGCCATTACACTGTTAATTTATACAGGATGTGGAGAAAGAGACTGCTTTACAAAACACATTTTTATTAACATCTCTGGGATGAAGAATGGCCATCAGTATGAACCGGCGCAGAATAATTGGGTACTAAATGTACAGCATAATTGACTTCCACTAAAAATGGGGCTTTGAAGGATAATTACAGATGTCTTTTTCTTATATAAAAAATGGTTTGCAGATTATGAATAAATAAAATGGAGGAAATTTAACCTTTTTAAAAAAAAAAATTCACTAGCACAAAATGTCTTTAAGAACAGTAAGTAACTACATGAATAAAGACCATGATTTAAGAAGATAATTTCTTGTAAGGATATGTTAAATTATACACTACACGTGTTACTATACCTAATACTTAAAGTTAGGGCCATGCTATCCTAGCCGCTGCAATAAGACAGCCTCAGGAAATAAAGGAGAAACTATCCCTGAGATGGTGAAAACGGGTCTCTTTCTTTGAGCATGCCGCTGTCAGTCACCCTGCTGATAGCAAGGAGAGTTGTGGGGAGACCCCAACCCATCTCCCTGCTGTCCAGTCTGGCCAGGCACAGGCCAGTTCTGGTCCAAAAGCTGCAGAGCTGAGGCGGGGTGGTGCTGAGCATGGGCTTTGCTCACCCGGGCAGCTGGATCAAGTCCAAGCAATTTAAAGTGCAGAAGCAAAGTAAGTTCATGTCCGTCTTCTGACATCTGCACAGAAATGCCCACAGTATCTCAGCATTTCCCTGCTCTGACCGGAGACTAAAATCCTTTGGATGTTTGTTTTTCACTGCGGGGTGCGGTGTAAATCAGCTCCTGTTTCTTTGTATTCTGGAGCTGCTGAAAGAAAAACATGTGACAGGTCCCTCAGATGGTATTTTCCTGCACATCACAATTACCCACATTGTTTGGGGTCTTTGGACTCTAGAAGGAGCACGTAAAGATAATGCAAGTCTCCACCATGTAAGTAGCAAGCAGATCACTTAAGGGACCAGAATGGCATACATACTTTAGTTGATCCTACAAGTAGCTGAAAACTTTACTCTGATAAAACAAAAAAAGGGTGATAGGAAAATGAAAATTCAATTAGTGTCAACCCAACATAGCCCTTTAAATTTTTATTTAATTTTTTTTGTGTTTTATTAGATTTTTACTTTGCAAAATGAAGACATCACTAACATAGTTTAAACTGGAATAATACTGCTAATGTTTTCAGTGCACATAATACTGAGATTTTGTGTTTTACAATTAAATTGACACTTAAAGATGTATTGAAGGTCAAATCCAAATGACCTGTGTTATATTGCCAAACCTGCCCAGTAAAGTTTGTTAGGAATTTTTCAGTTAAACAATTTTTAATTCAAAAACTTTCCTGGAAAAAGTTCAGTCTGGAATTCCAATCAAATGAAAAAGAAAATTAGTGAACAAGATGTATAGAAAACAGCCGAGGAGTAAGCAGTCATGGCACTCATCAGGACAAGGGAAACTTTGGTTCATGTCCTTCCTGTACTCCTGTGCTCATTTCTCAACAATGTTGCCATTATAATTTCTAAAAATTTTGAATAGGAATTTAAAATTATTTTAAACATCATCATTGTGTAGGACAGGGAAATTACCTACTCTTCAGCCTCAGTGGCCACGACCATCTGAAACACCCACATTTCTTTTTACGGAATAAGAGTAAACATCAGGCTTGCAGAAGAAATCCGTGTCAATTAGATCTGTGTCCATCATAACTTCATTCCTTTCAAGAGCTGCCTTTATGCAGCAGACAAACGACGACGCTGTAATTTCACACTGGTAGCTAATACTTGCTTGAATTGTATAACTTCAGACAGAAATACATAGCAGCAGCAAAGCAAACTATGGCAGCAAAGCAGTGGCAAAGTGGTTAACCCTTCTTTAACCACTGTGCCCTTAGAAGATTATATGTGGGAAAAGATGACTTTTTTTATTGGTGGTTTCCAAAGGAGCCACAACATAAATACTCAGCTATCTCCAAAGTGTTGCATACTTAATTTAGGGTCAAATCCTTCTCTAGGAAGCAGGAACTTAGTATTTACCTAAATGGAATAGCAGATATGAAACAAAATGTATCTGATGATTAGATATAATGTTTATCAGCATGACCAGAAATTGTGTGATTATGTGACTTAAAGAAAAAAAACATCCAATGGAAATATTTATTTTCACATTCTTCAGTGGTTTGAAAAATAGCACCCTTCCCTGTGAGAAGCAGGCTTTGTCATAGCAACTTATTCTTTTTTTCCCCAGCTTAGATCATTCCTTGAGATAAATTACTCTAAGCTGTCTGCAAACACCACCGAGAATGACCAGGAGTGTCTCTGGCCACTTCCAACCCAGCATAAAAGGGCAAGAGCAAGCCGTGCCTGTGAGTCAGGGAGTGCTGCTCAGAGGAGTCGCTTGAGATGTAAATAATTTGGGCAAGAGATATTCCAGAGACCTCATCCTCTCCAGCTGCTCCTGCCAAGAGGCCACGTTCTTAAAAATTCAAAGCTGCTATTCATTTGTTTTGGCTCAATCATATCAGAGGACAAGGTAGACAACACAATACATTTCAGAAGCTTCTCAGGAGAAAAGACTTTTTAAAAGCCTAAGACGCTTTCAGTGACATGATGTAGGATGGAGTATCTCATCACCTGCTGCTGTTGACAAATGAACTGAGGAGGTTACCTCTATTCCCTGAGCAGTACGATAGCATGGATGTTTCCCAGAAACAAAAATCACAGAAAATAAAGGGGTGGGGGTAGCCCATTACACCCCCCTTCCTGCTGCAGGGAAGGATAAACTATACCTAAACCATTCCTAGTAGAGAAACATCTATCAAATGAAAGCCAGACAGTTTCCCCCTTCGATGCCCATCCCACAGGCTTCCCAGCCAGCCTGCTTCATGCCCCACTCAGGGCACACCCTCAGGGTAGCCGGGGTGGGAAGCTGTCGGCTTTCTCTGTGCCTGAGGACAGGGAGAGGGAAAGGGCCATTCTGCAAGGCTTTTCTTCTCGACACTAAAGGACAACCCAGGATGGAGGGGCAGAAACAGCTCCTGACATGCAGGCAGCCTCGCTGGCAGCAACGGCAGAAATTCCTTTGCAGCCCCCTCCTGTTTCCTTCATCCCAACTTTTTCTCTTCCCACAGTAGCAGAATGAGACTGACTGGTTTTGGCATTGTGGCACCTGCAAACACTGCCAGGAGCCAGGAAAGACTCAGTGGTGGAGGGCTTTTGGAGGGGCAACTCCAGCTCTCCAACATCTCCTACAGCACCTCAAAACACCCCTGAGCTCTTCCACCCCCAGGACACCCCCACAAAACTGATTCATCCTTCTTTGTCACTTGCAGCCTTCCAGTGACACCCTTCTCCACTGCAAGCTCCCGCACACAAGTTTCAGCCCGCCCCCTCACACCTCCCCAGCACCCCTTCCTTCCCCCTGCACCCCATCTGCTTTGCCTTCCAGCCACTGCGATGCCTCTCCTCACCCAGCAAGGTCTTTCATCTGACCATGTCGCATATTTGTACCAGGACTTCACTCTGAGCACGGCACATTTATTTCCCTATCAGACCCATACAAAAAGCCCATTAACAGAGACATATGTCTGCACTTCCATAACACCTTATCTAACAGAGACAATCTTTTCTCTTAATAAAGTGCACATGGCACAGCCATTAATAGTGAAGGTTCTGCAGCACCACTATTTGTTTTCAGAATGAGGTAACACTTGCTTCTACATTTTCAGTGTTTGCTCCTCCATCCACTCTACCTTGTGTTTGAGCTTTGGCTGAGCACAGGAAACGGCTGAAATAATTATTCATCTATTTGGACAATAATGGGTAACTTCTCCATAGTTACAACCGAAATCATTCTGTCTTATTTTACACTTCTATAATTTTGATTCCACAAAATGTGTTTGACGTGGAATTTTAATCCAATATTACCTCCAGATTCAGAAAGAAAGGATTAAACTGTCTTTAAAGTAAATTTAAATAGCACAAAGGAAAAGGCAGTAAAAATTGGTTCAAGGTTTGCATTTTCTGTAACATTCCTTTGTCTACCTCAAGCTTCTTAAAAATTAATGCTCAAGGTATACTTGGCAGCAGTTTTATAATTACAAAGCTATTAAGCTTGCGTAGGGAAAAAGTGAAACTGTTTTTTTCCTAATTAGCTAAACATAATTTTTTCAGGGAAATGGTCTTCTGCTAGAAAATGATGATTTGAAGAGGCAAAGTCTTCAGTAGGAGTATGTTGATTATAATATATTTTCTTACAAAAATCAGTACATCTCCCTAGTTAATTAAGTCTGTCCTTTGGTAGCAAGTCCACTTCTCTGCCTGGATAACTCATAGTCTTCCTCCCACCGCTTCCTTTATAGATGCTGCACAGTGAGGTGCCAGGAAATCAATCAGCTAAAAATGCTCTTGGCCCCATCAATTCCATTCTGAAAAGTTGAGAGAAAGTCCTGTATCGTTATTTTTCAATGGAATATCTGAATTCAGTGGGAAATATTTATGTTTATAAGGGATTTTTTAGTAATTTGGAGAAATTCTTATGAAATAGATTTCTTACCTCTCCAGCGAATGCAATATAATTGTAGCTTAGACCATATAGGTCCTGTCAATATTACCTGTCTATTACAAACATGAGAAGGCCAAACTGAGGATACGTTTATAATAATGATAGCTCTTCATTGCAAAGGAGGTACTTATACCTGGACCCATGATTGTACTGCTGCATTAGAAAAAACAAAGGTTCACAAACAGACTGGTAAAGTAACTTATTGCTTAACAACAAAGTAATCATTGGGCGTATTTTCCTCAATTCACGCAAGGCCTTCCTGCTGCTCGCAGAACCCATCTTAAAAATATAAAAAGATTTTTCTCAAGCCATTTTATATTTCAACATGAGATGCATATGGTCCAGGTGGGTTTTAGACATTAAAGGAAAAAAAGGTTTAGCAAAAAGAACAAAGTGTCTATATTCAACACACAGAACAAACAAAAACCTTCCCACACACATTGTCACACGCACCCATACACACAGGTACCAACAGTAACCAAATTCCCTGTCACAAGGAGTTTCTACCTGCTTTTGCAAGCTGTTAGGAGAACTCCTACTTAAAACTCATATTTGATATCTGATATCAAGCTGGCAAAAGGCTCCTCCAGCTTTTAGGTTCAAGGCAAAATCCTTTATGCAGCCATCAAGGATGACAGCAGAGTCTACACATCTGAATTATCTAAATTGACTTAGGGAGCTTGTTAACAAGAACTTGAGTGATTCTTGAATACCTAAAGCACAGCAATAGCTATCTTTCTCCCTGACTTCTAAACCCAAAGTTAAGTGTGACAGGCAGGGAGAGAAAAGGGAATAGACAAGAAATTGGTGAATCTCCAGTGGGAAAGGTTTTTATTGTTAAGTAGAGTGAGAAACTAGCAACTGTGAAGTGAAAACAGGAGACCTTATAAGATAAGATGATCATCTTCTATCTCCCCAATGAGCAGAGGACTTTTTCTGCCATTCCCTATCCCCAGAACAGATGACTTATCCCACTTCTCAGGGGTTATAGTCCAAGTTGCTCTCAATTCTTTCCCCATGTTCCTGAAATAAAAAACTAAGAGAGACGCCCCATTTCCTTTGCTTAGCAGTATGTCCATCTTTTAAAAGCACTATTCATTTAGTGTCAGACTCTGAGGACATTCTTGGGCACCTGAGCTGCTTGTAAAGCTGCCCCTTTACTATATTCCATTACTCCACCGCCATACCTCTGGACACTGAGGGCCAGAGATGGACAGGAGTTGCAGTCTTGAATTTTTACATCAAGGCAGTATAGGGGGAAGCACAACTGAATAACAACAATATACAGGAAATCAAGAGAGAAAGGAGTCTTTGCAGCACATTCCCGTCTTTCCCCCTGCCTTTTAGGCATCTGTTGCCTTGAGAGCACAGTTGTCTTGAGCTCCCAGTGAAGTCAACAAAGCGTGAGGGTCACCCCTGAATAGGGACACCCCATGTCTGAGCTGCCCCTTTTGAGCTGCTGCATCTCTCTTCTTCAACAACGCATGCTGCGCCTACGCTAGCCGTTTGGTTCAGAGCAGTGTGTAGCTGTGAAGCAAATCCTCTGGTTTTATTTATCTTCTGTGGTTTGGTTCTCAGAGCAGTTTTGGTGTATGTGAGCTGGATTCACTTTGGAAACTCAACCCTGACAGCACTCCCCAAAGCTTTTAGCTGGAGCACTGCTCCAGCTCCCACTTTGTCTGCCTTTGAGCCCCTCGCCAGCACCTGCCAACCCTCCTTGCAAAGGCCACAGGGGCATCTTGTATTGCTGAGGTCCTTCATGATGTGAGAAGGACACGTTCAGTGGGATGGCAATCTTTGACTTTGAAGGGGGGACAGTCCTCTGCCTGCTCTACTATGCAGGAGAGTGGGAGTAATTTCTGCAGCTGAAGGTTTGTCTCATGGAGAGATCACAGACTGCTGGTGGCCCACCATGAGGCTGGAAAAGGGCAGAATTTTTTAATAGTGTTTCAGCATGGGATAGATGGGTGATTTCTTCCAAAGGGTGAAAAGAGGTGTGAAGCAGATGGGAATTGCCCGCTGCACAGGAGACTCGTTCCCTTCTCCCAGAGCCTGAACAGCTTTGCACCACCCTCTGTCTTTCTATTCCTTGCCAGGTTTCCCATTGCCAGCCCTTTCTCCCAGCAACTCCATGCAGACCAGGTAGCACACATGGGCTCACCTAAGCAGCCCCTGGCAATTGCATTCCCCTAAATGATCCATTTTACTGAGGCCTGGGAAGGGCAGCACAGGACAGAGCATAAGGATGCGGGCTTGCAAATGGAAGGAGTAGGTAATGTGGGCTTACTGAGGTGGCTCTTCTAAAACAGATGAGAAATACTTGGGGATGCAGTTCAGCCCTCTCACATTTTTATGTGAGAAAGCCTGGGGATGGGCATTCAAAAGTTGCGAAGAGATGCAAATGTGAGACATGAAGATAGGTCAAGAAAATTCTGCAACTATGACAAGGAAAAAGCCGCTGCCTAAGGAAAAATAGCCACAGGATGGATAAGAATATGTCAAGTTCTGTCATTTTCCTTAGGAAGAATGGTACTCTGTGAAATTTGTGAGGGTTATAGGAAAATCAGGTTGGATGAGTAAGTTCAAGGTTGTGAAAAGATGCCGTCTTCAATGAAGCAGCAAAAAACAAGTTTCCTTAGTTATGAGGAGACTAAAGTCAAGAGGAACCAGAGATTATTTTCCTTGGAGAATAATAAGAGAATAAAAACGGTTCTGCAGGAAAATATTTGACAGTCCTATGTCAGTATTGTTAATATTACAGATTATATAAATAATTTATTATGTAAATAGCTATTTAAACTAAATGACAAATCATTATAATTTATTATGAACACTGTATGTGTAACCATAGATGCACTGCCAGTTTGACTCTGATAGAGTAATCAAGGCCTGAATTAATAAATGATGGTGAGAGATATTGTTGACTGACATGTCTTCCATTTTGGAGGCCAGCGTTAGCCAATTTGGCCTTAAATGAAAGAGAAATCATTTTCAATCTACATATCCATTCTGTTTTGTTAGCAGATTGTCTACTTTTGTTTGCAGATCAGCATGAGTTCCTGATGACAGCTGACTCACACATACTGTAAACCAAGAAATATCAAGTAAAATTATGTTTGGCAACAAAGTAACTAAAACATATAACCATTTAAATATTGACATTTGACTTTTGTCATATGAGCAGCAGCATATTTTTTATGGGTCTTTTTCTTTTACTGATGAATCTAGAATGCTTAAGATCTTGTTGGTGTGCAGTATTTTGTCTACCGTGAAGATATCTTCAACACTCTAGGTGTCAAAAGTGGCATGGAAGTGATACAGGCATTTTTTGCCAAACTTGTTAAAAGTGAAGTAGAACCAAGGAGTCCCCCACTGCGTGCACAGCAGCGATACTGTTGGGCTTCTGCAAGCTCTGTTAGAGGCTACAGGCTTCTGCTATGGGCAGAAGCAGGGGTGCAAGGTGGGGCACTCTGGGCATTTGCTGAAGGCTGAAGAGAGCTGGAGGTGCCCCACAGTGGGGCATCCTGACAGCGGCAAAGGAGATGCCAGCTCATTATACAGAAGGGTGAACTCTGTGATTTCTGTCAGGCGCTGTGCCAACTTACCAGAGCTGCCCGGTGCCGCAAAGCTGCTCAGGCTTTCCTTTGCTTGCCCTTCACTTCTGCTGAGCACCCCGGGATGTGCTTTCCAGAAGTACAGCACCAGTGCTCAGCCCAGGTTTTACAAAGTTTGATCGTGCAACGGGCGCGGCAGCATCCAAGTTAGGGGGAACTGAGGGGAGCCCGCAGCTGCTCGGACTGGCCACCAAGCCGGTGGGGTTCTCTAACAAATGATCCGGTATTGCTCCAGAGATAGAAAAGATATGCAGAAAGAACAAAGTATAACAAACCTGGTGCCTCCTGATTCAATAGGACCTGCTATTTAGATATAGTTAATGTATGTAAGGACATGTTTCCAAAGCACTGAGGAGAATAAAGATGAGACCCATGAGTTTCCTCATTGTTATAAGAAAAGGAAGATACATTATGCCTTATGTGTCATTTTTAACAGGAATAATGCCCTTAAATACCTGTTACCAGCATTATGCCTTTACAGCTTGTATTTATTCTTAAACTTTTGTTATTTTATTAACGTTATTACATAGAAATTATTAACGAGAGTTTTATACAGAAAAAGAAGTTTCATACTCGGTTAAACACAAAAGTTTTTTGAACTCCATTTTCAATTCATGAGCAGGGAAAGTGGACGTGCAAATTTGAACTGAGGATCCAAGCCTCTTAATATGCCTAAGAAATTATTTCTCACTTGGAGCTGTTATAAGAAAATTATTTTAACTAAACAGCTTTTTGATGGGAGTTAGATTCAGTGACACGGAAAATTAGTTAATTTTTTTTAGTTTTACCAGATTATTCTTTTTGGTATTATAAAGTTTTCTTCCGACATTTCAAAGCAATGGAAGTTTCTTTCAATTTAAATGTAAAGACTTTTAATAAAACTAATGCCCAAGTCCAAAATAATATTTGTGATATTTGACAAATTGTGATTTGTCAAAAAGTTGACTTTTCTGTTTGGTTTTGAGTTGATTAGAGTTGAAAATTTGCCAGCCAACCAACCAATCAACCAATTAAAGAAATCAATTAGTTTCACATGCTTAACTTGGAAGTGTAGCAGGAAAACCATTTGGCATGTAGCTCAGCAGTATAGTAAAGAATAAATGCTAATGAATGTAGTAAAGTTTACTCTCTTCTCATATGCTTCACACATGCTTGTTGACTTTCTCTTTTCTGTTATGCCACTGACATATCATTCAATATATATCATACTCCATTAAAACTGTATATCAGTTGGACATCCCAGGAATCCTCTTCCAATTTTTTTCCTGTAAAATATCACTGCGTGGGTGTAACTGTGTAACCACAATGGCCAAAAGGATGTCAGATTAAGTTGGTCTTGAGTCTAAGTTCTTCAATACTGTATTAGGATAATTGTCTAAAAAGATAGAGGCTTCGAAGAGCTACTAATAAAATGAAAGTTCTGTTGCTGTTCTGAGCGAGGACAACTGTTCTTTCATTTCCTAATAGGGCTCAATAGTAACTCTTCTGATTAAATGGATCTTAATAATTAGAACTTTATTGATGACAGCTCAAACAGCTTTACTGGGAGCAGAGGTCAACCAGTGAAAATAAATTACAGAAAAAAATGTATTCAACTGTTTTCCTAACTGCTGTAGATTTTAGGCCACTGTATCTTTAAGTTAAAAAATTATTTTCAAATACACTCTTGACTTTCAAAACACTAAAAACACGTGCTTTGTATGTTCTGATCGTTTTTGTTGTTCTTAGTCTGTGTAAGGGGTTTATATAGAAGGATTTTGTTTAAGTTTAAAAATCTCAGGCAATTCTAAAATATCTGGTGGGGATATCAAGCTTTTGGTTGTCATTAATGCTAACCCACACAGATTTTATCACACTTAAGAGCTATACTTTGGGCTATACTGTGCTTCTGGCCTCCTACGAGAAGCAGCGTAGAAGTAAACATCCTTGAGGAAGAACACTGGCATGTCTCAAAGAGGTGCTATTTTTCATCTTAGTCCTTATTTATGCTTGGAATATAAAATCACAGCATCCCTTTGTAGGGCAGCACCGTTCTGCCCAATTTGTGAGCAAGCAGGCTACTAGCTGCTCTATGGTGCAAAAGCTGCCACAACTGCGCAGGCTTTTCAGTCTCTGTTGTCCTCAGGTATCACACAGCCTGGGCACACCAGGAACAGAAACAGGAGCAAGAATAGATTAGAAATCATAATTCCTAATACATGGTCAAGTTTGCCAGAATTAGGCTCATCTGTAAATGCCACTTTTTCTGAGAATGCATTTATAGTGTATATAGTGTAGAGTTAAATGAAAGACAAGGTTTTAGTCATTGCTTCTGCTATCATTGTTTCTTGCCCAGCTGATAAGGAAACTAAACTTTGCTGCAACTGCTTTTTGTTTCCATGAAAACTATAGCATGTTCATCTTTGCATGGTTTAGGAAGATATGAAAAGAGATGCATATAAAAACATTGTTTTATCTTTCTCTTGCCTCTAATATCAATATGCTGTGTGAGGGAGGAAGCCAGGAGGAAATTGAAGTTTTCCTCTGGAAGATCATAAATCTAGAGCTGTTACTCATTAATGAATTCCATATAGCTCTTAATTGCTGCATAGAAAAAGCACATGGTAGAGAGTCAGGAAGGCATGCAGGCAGCAGGCGATCACAGGTGTGACCAGTGCACTCTCTCCTTTAGCTTGCTAAGGTGCCTGATAGCCATGCTGAAAAAGTAGAAAAATGTTGATGGAACCAAACCTGTTTGTTCCGCGTTCATCATCAAATTCATAGCAAAACCAGAAGTATTTTCCACTTAGGAAATTTCCTCAGAGGAAAAAAACTGTCTGCCTGTTAGGATCGGTTTGGTGATGAATCTTGCCGCTTCATTGCTGTATCAGCTGCTGTATTTGTGAGAGCTGGCACTTAGCCTGTGGTCCTCTTTGTGGAAGCTGCTGAACGAAATCATCGTAAAAACAAAGCAGTTTTGTACAGACTCACATATCTCAGCCAAAAAACAGAGTTTCAGGCCATAAGTAGATATTTAAATAAGCTGTGTAATATCTAGAATTGTAAAACTCCAGTATGCCCTATCACTGGGAATTACAGCCTTGGTGCCTGTGAGAAATCTGTTTGGGATGGCTAAAATGTGATAGGATGATCTTACCTGGGATGTAGATGGAGAAACTGCATTTTTGCGTTTTGATAAGAGGTACTGAAATAACTTGGATAGAAACAAACAAACAGGAGGGGATGAACTGCAGAATCACACAAGGTAACACAGGGTTTTTTTTTTTAAGTTACCATTTGAATCTAACAGAGCTGTTATTGGCAAGACAGAGGAAAAACAGATTTTTCCCTGTTCAAAACATCTTACCCAACAGGTACAGTCTGGAACAACTAAAATTTCTAACCTAAACAAACATGGTCTGTTCTTGAAGGCAGCCCAGTTAATTAGTTTTCACATGAGTACTTTTCAGCAATGACAGTGACCATTCTGCTATATCACACTTGGTTTTATGCCTGACAGCAAGGGAGGCAAAGTTATAGGAAAACCCTGTCTCTCGTATACTTGACGATACCCAAATTGCTGCTAGGCACTGGATGATGGAGGCATGTATGAAAAGGCAGTCTGCAACACGTATGCTCCCTGCCTGAGGTCAGTGGGTGCTGCCCAACCTCCAGTATGCAACAGGCATAAGGCGAGTAGAAAGATGCAAGCAGAATTCACCTAGTGCCTCATATGGAAAATAACAAACGCTGTGCTTTGTTTTAATCAGGGGCTTAATGCGAAGTCTATGGGAAATAAAGCCTATGGGAAAAAAACTATGGGAATAGCAGAATATGCAATTATTGGTTGCTCAGTTCTGATTCATCCCTGGTTACAATAGCACATCTACATTTAAAATGCCATTACATGTCATCATTCACACTTTTTAGACTGTACATGTCTTGCATTTAGTGATCTTAGATACATTCTTTATCAGAATTATTTCTTAAATCTATCTCTTTTCCTTTGGGGGATTTTTACAGTCTTTCCAGATCTGTCCTCAATTTAAAGAAAATGAAAAAAGAAAAAAAAAACCCATAATCTGAACTTTCACTGCTAGATAGTTAAGTTATCTGGAAACAAACTTCCTTGCAAGGATTGCCTTCAGACAGTTAAATACTGCTGTCCGTTGGAATTTTTCATTAAATTTTAATTGCTCCAACCAATCTTATCAACAGGCTGGTTTACTTACATCTCAAAGATGGTTAGGGCTGTTATATTTAAATGGTCCTATTGCAAAATGGGATGGTATAATTCATGATATGTGAAAAACAACCTTGCCACTTTTATTCAAATACTCAAGTGTCCAAAATACTAGCTGAATAAAATCAGAAACTTGTATTAATTTGTGTAGCTTCTGTACACTGACCAGTCTTTCATGCAAACTGCTGTTCTGAATCCCAGTCGGCAAAGCAGCAGACTTATTTTTCCATAGATGAAAACTAGGTGATGTCTGATGAAATTCATAATTAGCTTGGAAATATCTCATCCATACTGAATAATCAAAGGCATAATATCTTAAGCCATGCATGTGTGAGTGTGAACAATACTTTATTGCTCATCTCTGTTAGTTCCTCATAAGATGCTAAGATCAAGTTTGCTCTGCTGTGGTTGAGTTGCACACGGGTTTCCAATCTATTTCATTTTCTGGGACTCCATGCCACTCTTGCTCTTTTCTTTGGGTAGAATTCATTCTAGTAAATTTGATCAGCAGGCTTCATCCTACCTCTTTTCTCAAGAGCTTGTACTGTGTCGTCTGAATATTGTAAGGTGAATAGTCATCTTTCGCTCCAGTAGCAGGTAATGCGCTGGAAAGTTTTCGAGCAGCTCAGAAAAAAACCCTCTGACTCCACTCATTTTTAGGAGGAGAAAACCATAGAGGGAACCCTGGCAAAGATCACTGTAGAAAGTGTGTAACTTTTTCAACTGGGGAAACTAACACAAAAAAGCTTAAAAGATGCACAGCAAGGATGCGGTAAGTATAGAACAAAATGGAAATTCTACTATTGTTAATCTAAGTCTAATTTATTACTGATTCCACTTGTCTCTGTAGTTCCTTCTCTCTTAAAACTGACAAAATTCAGGTTAAAAATTAACTTTCCATTAAGATGAATAAGAGAGGATCATTTACCATTTCATACTTTTTTTGTTCTATTTGAGGGTTTAGTAAGACAACACAAGAAAATTCCTTTTCCCCTGCTGTAAAATTATATAGTACACAATACAGTTGACTACAGAGCAACATCATATCTGACCCAGAACATAAATGTTAAAAAGAGGTTTTTGTTTACAGGTTCTTAGCACCGTTTTCTAATTCACAGTTCTTCCTTAAGGTTTCTTAAACCATTTCGTCCTCAGGTCCTCCTCTTGCCAACATCACTGATAAACTTGGAGATTTGGGTTTTTTCACAGCTCTTTATTTAACTATGTGGAAGAATTGAAAAATTGGGATAGAAATCTCAGCCATTTTAGCTTGTTGAGGACTAAGATATATATACAGATTGATTTTCAGTTATAATGGATCTACTAGTCAATAATAAGGTCAATAAAGTATGGTTTCGAAACAGCAGGATATTAAGAAGTCTGTGTTAGAGAAAAATTTGGATCCAAGCATAAGACTGTTCTTTTGAAAAGAGAAGAGAGATTCAATAAAATCAAGTGAACCAAAGCTTTTAAAATTGTTACTCTTTTAATTACCATAGAATTCATTAGCAATGACTAACTGGTTTATTAGTTTGTTTTTCTCATTTGGAAGCAACACCAGAACTCAGTTGCAGGTTATGAAATTTTAATTGTGCTGGAATATGAAAGAAATTTTAAACTTTGTCTTTGCAAAGTGCATAGTCCCTTAGAAGTCTTCTGTAAGCAAAATTCCTGCAAAATTAAACTCTGGTAAAACGCAACACGTGATAGATGTCTGAGTGACATGTGATTAAATTAGCAAATCGATACTGGATTCTGAACGCACTTCTGGATCAGGCAGAAATGAGCATGGTGATTGCTTGCTGCACAGTTACCCGTTTCAGATCCATCGGGCAAAAGTGAAGCACTTGATGTCAGGCTCTTGTGAGCAGTATCTATCTCCCTATATGTATATCCTATATAGGCCAGCCTGGCAGGCAGGTAGTCCTTCCCATCTGCCTTCCATTTCTTAGTCAGATGCCAGTGATCTTCACAGACAATAGTCATGATATCTGTAGGTAAAGATCTTTCCTGTTTGATTTGAAAAAATACTTTTTAACAGTTTATCTCCTGTGTACTTCTTAAATATGGAAATTATAAAGTGGACTAAGAGAGGCCTTTAAAAGAGCATAGAATCCAGCCCTCTTTTTTTTGGATATAGGATCAAATATTCACATATCGCCCTGATCAGAAGTCTGTCTAACTTCAGTGCAGAAGCAGAGATGAAGGGAAAATGGGACAGTATGCATACCCAGACTCCTGCAAACATGTTGCTGACACAGTTACACATAGCCACTGCCCAGAAGTAACTGCTGTCCTCCTGTATCCTGATAACTGATTTCAGCATTTTACATGGTGTTCCCCAGGGCTCAGTATTGGGGCCAGTTCTGTTTAATATCTTTATCAATGATCTGGATGAGGGGATCGAGTGCACCCTCAGTAAGTTTGCAGACGACACCAAGTTGGGCGGCAGTGTTGATCTGCTCGAGGGTAGGAAGGCTCTGCAGAGGGACCTGGACAGGCTGGATCAATGGGCCGAGGCCAACTGTATGAGATTCAACAAGGCCAAGTGCCGGGTCCTGCACTTTGGCCACAACAACCCCATGTAGCGCTACAGGCTTGGGGAAGAGTGGCTGGAAAGCTGCCTGGCGGAAAAGGACCTGGGGGTGTTGGTCGACAGCCGGCTGAACATGAGCCGGCAGTGTGCCCAGGCGGCCAAGAAGGCCAACGGCATCCTGGCCTGTATCAGAAACAGTGTGGCCAGCAGGAGCAGGGAAGTGATAGTACTCAGCACTGGTACGGCCGCACCTCGAATACTGTGTTCAGTTTTGGGCCCCTCACTACAAGAAGGATGTTGAGATGTTAGAACGTGTCCAGAGAAGGGCAACGAGGCTGGTGAGGGGTCTGGAGAACAAGCCTTATGAGGAGCGGCTGAGGGAGCTGGGGTTGTTTAGCCTGGAGAAAAGGAGGCTGAGGGGAGACCTCATTGCTCTCTACAACTACCTGAAAGGAGGTTGTAGCGAGGTGGGTGTCGGTCTCTTCTCCCAAGTAACTGGCGAAAGGACGAGAGGAAATGGCCTCAAGTTGCGCCAGGGGAGGTTTAGATTGGATGTAAGGAAAAATTTCTTTACTGAAAGAGTAGTTAAACATTGGAACAGGCTGCCCAGGGAAGTGGTTGAGTCACCATCCCTGGAAGTATTTAAAAGACGTGTAGATGAGGCGCTTAGGGACATGGTTTAGTGGGCATGGTGGTGTTGGGTTGATGGTTGGACTCGATGATCTTGGAGGTCTCTTCCAACCTTAATGATTCTATGATTCTATGATTCTATGATTTTATGCAGCTTGAACCACATTTTAAAAATACTGATTAAAGTGTTACTTCTTTTTTTTTTATAATGTTATGCAAGTAAATATAACACTTTAAAATACAAGCATTCATTTTCTTTCACTGCACTTATATATGGACTTTCTTTGACTTCAGTTACAGAACTTTGACTAGGTTTTCTTACTTCTGAAGAAATGCAGCCTCTTTCTGGTTTTGTCAGCATATAAACAGATACTACATTCATCAGCCAACCATGCAGTCTTCAGAATAAAACTCATAAACCTTGATTCAATGACACAGTCCTCAGTCATATACTGAGGCAAAAAAGCAATCGCATCTGTCTGGATAAGCCAGTCAAATGAAGGCCTGAAAAGAGCATTGAAAAACAGTCACTTGTTAGTCTCCCTGCTAGTGATCCCAACTTATTTACCTGGGTTTTTTCCTTCTGTAGCTCAATTTTCCTAGGCCCTTTCAGCAAGGGCTGATATATCTCCTCATTCTAAAGCTTTCTTTTAGAGTATCATTTAACTCCATGGTTACAGAAACCCCACAGGTATATTGCTTGTTTTAAGATTTATCTTAAATTGTCAAATAATGTAAATTAATTTTCACGGGTCATGAAGCTACTGAATCAAACTTCAGCTGCATTAATAACTGAATGTACACTCTACAATTTACACTGGTGGGGGTTAAATCTTTTTTTTTCTTTCTAAAAACTTATACATTCTGGCTGTTCTGAATATATAAATAACAAAAGAAAAAGAAGGGGGGAAAAAAATTCTATCAGAGGGCTGAATGCTTGCTGCTTTCCCAGAGTCTATAGAAGACACATGCTGTTCAGCATTTCCCAAGAAAGGGCCATCAGCAAAGAGCACAGGTAACTCCTGCGGTGATAACAATCCCCACAGAGCCCTTGTGCACGGGCCACAATGTTCTTCATCAAATTAAACAACATTACCTGTGCTGCCATGTGGGGGAAACTGAGTCATAAGGCACTGGGTCTTTTTCAGGGTCACCCCACAGTTATGGGCTAAGCTGAGAACACATTCAGCATAGGTGTGTGCCTAAACATCTTGCTAAGAGTCCAAGTACATAAGCCTATCTATACATTCCTGTACCTTATTGGGAAGTGATCCTAGTGTACTTCCTGCAGAATTATGCAGATGCCACAACAGAAATCTACAAAGACACATTATGAGATTAATTGTCCATAGGCATTATGTAGGGTTTTCTGGGTGAAATAATTCTTGAGATATTGGATAGTGAAGAAAATTATTAATTCCTAGAGGATATCCACATTTTCCATGTAAGATTTCCTGTGGGAGGACTTTGTTTCACCCATAATTTGTTTTTTTTTTTTTAAAATAATCAGTTTAATAAATGTTATCTTTCCTTTTCCTGTACCTTTTTTATCTTTCCTTTCCCCCTTCAGGTGTTTGCTACTGTGTACTATAGTACTGTAGGGGTACTCTTTACTTTCTCTTTTATTTTCCTGTACTTACTTCAACTAATTCTTCAACTGTAGAAAAGTTACAGAATGCTACAGAGAATGTAAGAGTGGAAGGGAAAAGCATCTTTTTCATCACTTGTTATATTTGACCCATGTTGATACAACTCATTTATGCATAACCCACTTTGTACAATTGTTTCTTCCTCCCCTGCCATACACTAATACATGTGCAAAATGCTTTAAAAAGCATTTTAAACAGTGCTTATGGGACATTCATATTTCACATCTCAGGCTTGGACAACATGTGATTTTTAAAACTAGAGATTTTTCATTCAGTCTTGGCATCTGATTTACAGGCATTTATATTATACAGGTGTTACATTAATTACAACTACCTACAGATGCAAGAAAATACAAACTCTCCAGATTGTGATGAAGTTCAAGTTTAGACCAGTAAAAAGGTGATGTGATAGCTCTCTTTATTGTGTAGTAACAGCACAGACAGTTTTTCCTTTTGTGTCTAGTGGTAACTTAATTTCATGGTCTACTGTGTAACCAGACTCTATGGACTCCTAGAAAGCATGTGAAAGATTAAATTAGTGATGTCAGCATGTTCCTCATGCAGATATTTACAGAGAAAGAATTACTTGAGAAAACAAATATTCCCTTCCAATACCATGAAGGCAAATTTATTCTCTAAGGCATAACTTTGGGAGCACAATAATTCTGAAGTTCCATCAGAACCCTGATTTTTTTCACTTGCTTGAAAGGAAGAATGGCGCTCTCACTTGCCTTAGTCAGGGACCCTCTGATCTACAAATGTGATCCCAGAATCACAGAACGGTTGAGGTTGGAAGGGACCTCTGGAGGTCATCTGGTCCAACTACACTGCTCAAGCAAGGCCACCTAGAGCAGGCTGCCCAGGACCATGTCCAGCTTTTGAATATCTCCAAGGATGGAGACTCCACAACTTTTCCAGGCAAC
The DNA here is from genome assembly GCF_000699105.1 of Pygoscelis adeliae. Classification (NCBI taxonomy): domain Eukaryota; kingdom Metazoa; phylum Chordata; class Aves; order Sphenisciformes; family Spheniscidae; genus Pygoscelis; species Pygoscelis adeliae. The sequence goes on along the minus strand of NW_008825216.1, from coordinate 1,098,200 downwards.
GTGTGCCAGTGCTTGGGGTCACCCTCGCATTAAAAAAGTGTTTCCTAATGTTCAGACAAAGCCTCCTGTGTTTCAGTTTGTGCCCATTACCTCTTGGCCTGTCACTGAGCACCACTGGAAAAAGCCTGGCTCCATCCTTTTTTCACCCTGCCTTCGAGTATTTATATACTTTGACGAGATCCCCTCTGAGCCTTCTCTTCTCCAAGCTGAACAGTCCCAGCTCTCTCAGCTTTTCTTCATAGGAGAGATGCTCTAGTCCCTTCATCAACTTGGTGGCCCTTCATTGGACGCTCACCAGTATGTCCACGTCTCTCTTGTACTGGGGAGCCCAGAACTGGACCCAGCACTCCAGATGTGGTCTCATCAGTGCGGAGTAGAGGGGAAGAATTACCACCCTGACCTGGTGGCAACACTCCTCCTAATACAGCCCAGGATACCATTAACCTTTTTTGCTGCAAGGGCGCATTGTTGTGGCAAAGAAGGCCTCCAGTACTTCAGCCTTTTCTGTGTCCCATGTAACCAGGTCCTGCATCTTCTTGAGCAATGGGCCCACATTTTCCCTAGTCTCCCTTTTGTCACCTATATACTTGTAGAAGCCCTGTGTGGGATGTGAGTTAAAACACGCTAGATTCCTTCTGCAGTATTTTGGGCCTTACTGTAAAATACTGCTTCCAAATTTTTTCCCAAAAAAATTGATTTACTATATTTTGAAAACAAATCCAAGTTCTACTGCCTTTTTGCTGCATGCTGCTGACAGGGTGTAATAAACCCCAGGGCAAAAATCATCCTATTCTCTATCTCTTACTGTGTAAACAGAGAGACCAGGAAAACCTGCATCTACATATAAAAAAATGCATTTAAATCTTTCTTTATTGTTTATGCAGAGGTGCTTAAAAGGCCACTGCAAAAAGTAAAGGTATCTTGCTAGAAAAATTTCATTCAGCTGAAACCTGCTGGCTTTTTAACTCAGGTCTGCCTAGGACACTTTTTTTGCCGGGTCATGATCAAGTTAGTTAAGGAAGTCCTAGCTGAACGCAGGTGACCATGTTGTCATTAGCTACCATTTAGCAGGATGGCTCCAGCTCAAGTCTGTCCTTGGCTTCCTCCTTCCAAGTCCAGGAGAACAGTTTCTGTTATCCATGTTACAAGTTTTTAGCAATATTTGGTACATAGTGGAAGAGTGTGAAAAAAGATACATCCTAGTTAACTAAGAAATTGATTTCAGTAACTGGAATAAATGTTTGCTAAAAAAATGAATAAATATTTATTTGCTGGCAGGTATTTTTGGTGTTTGCTAAGAAGGTAGGGAACTTTCTGTCTCATTAACTTTGTGCGTAAGAAGATCATGAATACAATTGCATAAGCTTTGAGCTTCAAACTGAAATGTGAGTTCTCAGTGGTATAGATCTCTATCTGAAGTATGAGTCAAAAGACAAACTTCAGTTTTACCTACTAGAACTCCCCCACCTTTCAGTCTTACTGGGGAAGATGGGGGATTGCTGGCCTGCCTATTTTTCACAGCAAGGTTTCTGAAATCTGGGGTCCATAGGTCTTTCTTCTTAGGTAGGACTAAGCTGCATCTGGAGTTGTATTTGGCAGAATAAGAGTCTGGAATATGCAGCAGCTCTAGGGATCCACCTCCCATGATCTTTGAACTGAAAAATCAAAAATAAATTATCTAGCAATGGACCACAATAGAAAATCTGGACCAATAGCAGACGAGCTGGATCCTACTCACTGCTTTTTCTCATTGTGATAACTGCCATCATCAGAGGAACGAAGAGACCATTACAAAAAAAGGCTGTGGGGTGTAAAAGAGAATTTTTATTATGCTTAACAAGAAACAAAGGAGAATAAAATTACCCGTTTAGTCATACGCATAGAGAAGAATGTTGGACTTTAAGGTGGGAACAATCCTGCGCAGTTTCATAATGTTTAACATCTGATGAACTGAGAGCCAAAAACAGCTGGATGGTTGTAGAGAGACTTTATAGACATTAACTCTCATAACACCATGGTATCAGTTGATGATATCAATAACAATGAATTTTAAGATTAAAGTACAGAACAATGTAAATGCAATGTCATTAGGGAAATACTGTATATTGCATATTTCATTGCATATACAATGAAATGAACATAATCACATCTGGATACTGCTTAATTACACCACAATAGCTTTAAACATTTATGTGCTATATGGTGACTTCTTTTCTATTCCCACCCCCCCCCCCT
>NW_008825216.1:1079523-1095924 GCF_000699105.1 Pygoscelis adeliae | reverse complement strand
TTTGAACTCTGAATGAAGGTTAAGGAAGTTCCAGCACCTATGCGCTACCTTTGGCATCTGTTCCCTGACCCTGTCATGGCTTTTACAGAGCCTAAATTGGATGAGGCAAACAGAAAAGAAGACAGCTGTCACAGGTAAGACATTTTTACCTTTTTTCCCTATCATAATTTCCTTATAAAAACCCCAAAACTATTCTTTTTTCTTTCTCTCTTATTCTGAAGTAATGGTACAAATCCCAGCTAGAGGCATTGAGCTAACTTTAGTCTAAATATCTGGTATGGTTTTTTTTTTTTTTCTTTTTTAACTCCCTGAATGTACAGTGAGTTTGTTCCTACTCCATGGAATAATTGAGCACCATGCAGTCTGTTGTTTTGTGGATTTTCATATGCCATCTTAAAAAATGACATCCCCTGCAATTACTGTCTGAAAATACTATGGTATTTCCTGTAAGTGGAGGATTTGTTCCAGTGCCTTTGTGGAAAGTTTCTCTATTCCTGCTAGGAGCTCTAAACTGGCTGGTTTTTTACTCTAGAATTGACTGCCTCACAACTGTGTGGTAAATATTTCCCTCCTACTGAACTGTCTAGATACCTAATGATAATACTTGCTATAAGATCATGTTTTAATTATCAAAACACTTACTGCATTTCTAATGATACTAATGATTTAAAATCTGGACATGTTCTGAACATATAGTACAACATATTACAAAACTACTAATTTGAAAACATAAAGAACAGGTTTATCATATGGTAAATTTAACGTCATACTGTTCTCCAGCAAAATCTCACTTATTTATCAAGAAAACCTAAGTGAAAAGTGATATTATCACTTGTGATATTATCACAAAATATTATCAAATATGAGCTCTGGTAAAATGCAGGTAGTAATCAGTCACAATGCCTGCCTTGCTATTTCAGCTGGTCAGAAATGTCCTGGCAGAAAGCTTTTCATTTAAAAATACAGAATCTGCAAACCCAAAACTTTCTGCAAGCATGTGTATGTTTTATGTAAGTTTGTGTTTACAAATCCATCAGTTTCAATATAGTCAGTTTTTAATAATAAGGAGGATTTCTTGCCGTCAGAATGCAGTCTGTAGGTATGTCTCTTCTTTCACAGCAGATACCCACTGGCAGTCAGAGCACTTACCCAGGATGTAAGAGAGCTAGGTTTCTTCTTGAACACAGACTAGACACCTTAGCCACCAATAATGGAGTTAATAATGCCATTAATTAGTCGCCCTCAGGGTTATTTTGGCAAAAGTTTTATCTCTCTCTTAGTTTCTTTTATTGAAGCTGATTTACTTTATATCAGTAAACTAAATATTCATTGGTCTAAATGGAGAAAGATTACCCTGTTATCTAGCAGTTACATCACTCACCAGCAATACAGGAAATCAAAGTTCAAGTTCTTGCTCTGGTTAATGCATATGTGACAAACTGGTTTTGGACAAAAAGTGGGACCTGCAATCCTTAAAAGACATAGTAGATCTTAATGGAGACACTGTCAAGTCCATTGCTGGTTTGATATCATATTGCTTTCTACATCCTCAGAACAAGCCCTTGGGCAAAGGACAATGGGCGCACAATAAACTTCACCTCGCTAAGTCTGCCGTGAGCAGCAGTAGTCCACGCTCCACTTACTGAATGCCACCTTTCTCTCTGAAAGATAAACTGTTAACTTATCACCTACCTCCAGCACTTTCTGCAACAAAACAGGTTTTTTCCCAGTGTGAAATATGAAGAATTACACCAGTGCGGTACTCGTAGCAATGAACTAACAAAAAGTTTTCTGTCAAATTTAATAAGACTTCCAACCAGAATTTTCACTTTTCCTTCAACATAAACAATCAAACCAAAAAAGGAGACATTTTGAAATGTTCAGTTTTCATATTTTCAGGTATTCAGATGTGCATTCAAATCATGACACTGACTTTAGAACCATGTGCTTAATATTTTGTTTTGATTTTGATTCTCTAGAGTTCAGAATGGAAGTTTTGCCTCTGAAAAAATGAACTTAGAAAAGAAAAGGAGGGATGTAGGAAAGATAAAACTTACAAACAGACAAGTTCTTCCAGCAACTGGGACTTCTTGAAAATCACCAGATGTTGCCAAGTTTATGGTAAAGTTATCAGACATCATCAATTTCATGGATTCTAAGTGACAGAATTTTGAGGTCAAACAAAACAAAAATCTTACAGATTTATCACAAACACTCATGACTTAAGAATTCACCTGAGGATTTGTTGAATGTTTTCTTACTGGAACTGAATGAGGCTCAAACTAAAGGTGTTGGGGGGGAAGTTGAAAATGTATGGAGATTAAACATTATTCACAGCTGTCACAAATAAAACAGTTAAATTTTAGATAGGTCATACTTAAGATTAGGCACAGCAAAACTTTCTTGGTTTGCGGAAATCAGGTAGACATATCACTGCACATGTATCAGTATGTTACAGTACCTTTTCCAATATCTCCATCTAATCTTCTGTTTTGCTAATACTGAGACAGAGCTTAAGTCTGATGGGCTCTGTTTTTCCTGGCATAGAGGGATGGCATAAAAATGCTGAGTAAGAGATGAATGAAAACTTGCTTGTATGTAAGTGAATCCTTATGCGACTTTCTAAGGATAACAAGGTAACAAATGTTGGGATGCAAAAGTATTTGTGGGAGCTCAGATGTGTTGGAGAAACTTTCTTCTGATGAAAGAGCTCTGGCATATTACAGGTCCAGAATGGTCCAAAATCAAGAGACTGTAGCACAACCTTGTAAAGCACCCTTCAGTTCATGTCTGCTACAGTTTGTTTCAGGCCTTTCAGAAACTATAGCGTGCTGGAACAGTTCCTATTCTACTTTCCCTTTCCCTTGCTGGTCTAGTGTCTATGAGAAAGTGGTAGCACCCAAAACTGTGACTCCAAAAGCCCCTTTACAAATAGAAACTCTGGAAATAAAGGTGAGGCAGAACCAGCCTAGAGAAACCACCAGTATCCCAGGAAACACAGAGAACATAAACCAACAGTAGCTTCCCCCAATAATTATTGGTTTTATTCTTTTACTACGTGTTTGGGTGACATTATGAGCAGGTCAAAGTCTAAAATGTTTAAGAACATTTCCCTAAGAGAGGATTATACCTATCTGCTATGAATGAAAAATTAAATGTTCCCTTCTGCTTTTTCCTGAGTAAATTGCAATTTCTGAAAATCAGGGTTTGATCAAACATGCAAACTGAGAAAATAGCCTTTGCAAGTCCCTTTGCTCTTTTTGAAAAAGAATTCAAAGCACTGAAATAATGACATGCTAAGCAATAGAAGTGTCATTATTCTCAACCACTACATCTTGCAGGCTGTAATTTTCAGCCTGCTCAGGGACTCTTGATCATGCAAACTAAATTGAACCATTGCATGAACAATTTGAAAGGTATGGATGCTTTTATCCAGGACTGAGTACTCCAGCTGAAACACCCCAAATTAGATCACATTGCTGTCATCATCCTGTCTACCTGCAAAACTCTACATGGGTATTTGCATTCCCAAGTAAAACAGGGATTATACTGGAAAGAGTCTGGGACAAAAGATGGAAACAAAAGAGATTCTGCACTATTTTAAAAAGTACCAAAAGATATATCTGAAAGTAGGTGTCCCTCCCTGGCCAAAAGTGCAAAATATACCAAGTACTACCAGAGGATGTCCGAATGCACAGCGGCTCACTCACTGAACCAGGAGTCTCCTCTTACATCCCCAGTGGGTGACAAAATCCAGAAAGATAATCTTACCGATAACAATTTTCCTTCATTACAGTTCCCATTCACTACATACAATACAGCTAGGAAAAAAAAACCACAAAAACCAAACCACAACCCACATTTGTCAATCACCTGTATTTGGACATAAAGAAACTAAAGCAAGGGTTGGGTGTTTGTTATCTTGTACCTTTTTACCTTTGCTGCCTTTGTTTCTTTTTATTAATGCTATGCTGGTTTCACCAATGATACTCTACTTAGAAGTCAGCAGTGCTTCCACATGTTTGTGTCCAAGGACTGCCAACACAACGCCCCAACCTGGGAGGATTCTTACTTGATGTGTGAGCAAAACAACATTAACTGAATGATGGGAACTATGCAGCAGACTACCTATGTAACTGGTCATAAACAACCACCTAAAGGACAAAACGTTTCGTTTAGCCGCAGAAAGTCTTCTCTATTAAAGGTCAGGAAAAAACATGTCAGAAACAATGGGAGTACTTTAAAGACCCTGGGTAACACAGTCTCCTCAGAAGATGGAACTCTTTGACTTCTTGCAATATTTTTGGATGCAAACCCCCAATATTTAGTAATATTTAATAAAGTATAGACCCTTATTGCCCATGAATATTTTGGCTATGCAACAAAGAGAACTAAATTAAAGCTATATAATTTATGCCTATAAAGGAGAAGGAAGGAGGAAATGCATCCACCTGGGAGCATGTACTGCACTGACTCGTGTTAATGGAGACTGCTGTATACCCCACCAGTATGCAGAACAAAAGAATGATTCGCTGCCTGGTATGAATTTTTAGTTTCCCTCAATTCCACTGCCAAACTGAAAAATTAGTTTCCAGAGTTCTGGCCAGCAATGTTGTATTACACTAATAAAGGATTTTCTTACTACAAAGTTAGCCTCACTTCTATAAAACAGCTTGGTGATATGTGAGCTGCTTTGAACATCTTTCTAAGTCTGTCTGTTACTCAGTTAAAGGCAATGGTGTACTAAATCCAGAGTCCATGAAACTTGTGCACCATCCTGCCTGTATGTCATCCACGCCACTCTCTCCAACAATTTATAAATGCATTTATTTGGTGCATTTCTTATTTCAGAATCAAAGCCTAAATTACGTCTCAGGAGGTGAAAAACTCATACATGTAATCAACTACCTAATTTGGCACTGGATTTACCTTTTCAGTCCCACATGCCTTCCCAGAAGATGTGATTTAGTCAAAAACAATTACTGAGCTCGAGCCAGAGCCAGCATGGGGAGATTCTGTGGTGTGTGGCAGGCAATCAGGAGAGGTGAGCTAATGGCACCTGCCATTAATGAATCTGTATTTCTGAAAAATGTATTATGTTTTGACTACACCCATTGACATGAGGGAGAATCCAGAGTTAAAAACAAAACAAAGCAAAATAAAAAAACTTTAGTAAGCTAATTAAAACAGCATTACCTCATACACCAATGCATTCTTGTCTCATAAATAAAAATCCTAAGCAAACCTTTTGGCTGGCAAATAACCCCAGTCTGTAAGGAATTTGATTGATACAGTTGTGAAAATTAAATGTGCTGCAAAGTAATACATAGTGGAGCACGTCATGGCTTGGAGAAATAGGTAAACATAGCACCAATTTATGCCTAAATTCAGCAGTATTCCATGCAAAACTAAAACTTTGGATGTTGCTAAATGCATGAGTAATAGAAAATAGTCATCTCTTCCCTTGCTGCTTTTTAGAGAGTAGTTTGCATCAACACATTTGCATTCTGCTTGGATCTCCCAAGTCTGAAGGATCATGCCTTCAGGGATTCGGGGCGAAGGGAGGAGCAGGCTCCTCTTCTACTTTATTGCCATGGCATCTGAAAAATAATTGGCACACTATCACAAATGGTGGTTTTCAACAGCTGTGGCATGCGAGGATTATAGCTTTAGCAGAAATATCTGTTCCCCAACTGAAGTTTTCCAGGGGGCTTCACAGTGCATGAGCAAAATTGAAATGTGGGCTCAGGGATAAGAGAGAAGTCTCATGTTTTCATCTGGCATGACAAAACTACTTCTGATATGTAAGAGAGCAGGGAGCGGGCTCTCAGACCACTTATTTTTCCTGAACTAGGATACCCAGTGGTCACCACTGACGTCTTCCACGAGTTCATTTGTTCAAGTGAACACAAAATTTATTAGTGGACCTGCTTTGTAAAGGAATATTGTGCTGCCTGTTCCACAGTTGTTCTTGATAAACTGTTCTGTGTGAACTCAGACTGCTTCAGCTTGACCATCTGTGTAGAAACTGTACCAAAGACTTCTCTACCAGGGAGGGAGAATCCTGAAACAGTTACTACTTTGATCCAATTTCGGTAATTATCCAAAACTCGGTTATCAACGTAAAATTAACATGGGCTTCTTGGAAATGATAAATTTCATTTGAATAAATTTTCACTGTGGAAACAATAAGCTCTCTAGCTAAAGCCTCGATAAGAACATAATGCAAACAATCATTCAGCTCATATGTCCATTTTATTCCCCAGTCTTTTAGTTTATGTTTTGGGGTGGTTATTTTCATTGCAAATTCTTTGGAACTAGGGTCATATTATGTGTGTGCATGTTCTGACATTATTTTCATAGTAACTGAACCTGAATTTTAGTCTTGGTTAGATTTTCAGGAAAACCTATCACCCCCAGTCTCTCTGTTAGAGTTCTACTTCCCCATTAGAAGAGCGATTAAGACTGTAATAACTACATAGTCTGAAACACATTAGTGATCACACTTCAAAATGTAATTTTATATCTTCCCACTTTGCTGTCCCACTTCTCAAGCTCTGAGCAGAGAAACTGCAGAAAAATGGAAGGAAGGTGGGAGGGAATTAATCAACTTTCATCTGCCTCTATTGTGCCATTTTAATGACAGGTTCACCTTCCGTGTTCCACTGGGAAACAGAGCAAGATGCCAGAGGATCAAGTGAAATAAAGTGGTAGTGGCAGTGCAAAATAAGTTAGACTAAGGTAGACCATGGACAACAGCTAGAATAGACTAAAGGAGGGTGAATTAGAAAGGTGGAATTGGAGGGAAAATAGAAATGTGGACCAGATAAAACTTAGTGCAACCTGAGAAAGGGAACAGCAAATTTAAAGGTGCAGCAACTGGGATGGAAAAAAACAATCAGTAAAAAGGAGAAGACTGTCTTCTCAGAGAACAGAAGCAGAAAATGAAATGGTGTCTAAGAAGATGTAGGAGAAAGATTCAACAAACAAGGGTGCGGGGGGGGGAGAACATAGGAGTAAAAAATAACAACAAAAAGAGTGGGAATGAAGAACGTCATTGAAGAAATGGACAACAAAACAAAAGATGCCAAAGAACTGGAGATGGGAAAGAAGGTAGTGCCAAGAAGCAAATGAGAGTATAGGCAGTGAAGAATAAAACATTTCATAGATAGGGAAAAAAGTATGGAATAAATAAAAGATATAAGCATGCGTATAAAGAAAGACCACAAAAGATGATGACCTTGTGCTATGTGAGTATGGCTTAAGTTTGCCCTAAGAACAAGTAGTCATTTTCCCACTGCTGGTTTTGCATTTGTAAAATAGAACTATTAATATATTATACTAGGGCAAACATATTTCACAGTGAAAACCTGTGTATCCATAAAATAAATGGACTTGTTGTCAAGATAGTCTGAGGAGGGAGGTTCAGATTGTTTTCTATGCTTCATTGTACTCCCTTATGTAAAAAAGGGACCTACGGCTTTATTCTATCATTCTGATACATGTTGAGTAGTACCATGACCTGCAAGTGATTTGAGTGAAATCAGTAGGACTGCTTGCTGAGCAAGGACTTGATTGCTGCTTTGCCTAGGGTCAACAGCAGAGTTCCCATTGCTTCCAGTGAAAAAAGATCAGGCAGTAAGATAATAATCATGAGAGAGAATGACAGAATGTTTCCCATTTCCACCACCAAGTGCAGTTGAAAACCACTACAAAACAAAGGGATAGCAAAAGAATGCCTTTATTTTAAAAAATATTGCATTGTTAAATGCCAGCTAGACATTGTATCCAAAAGGTATAATGAGGTCTTTTGCACATCCTGTTTATAATCCAATGTTAGATAAATTAAATTCACTTTGAAAATTATCATTACTTTTTATGAAAAACATATTATATAGTCAGTAGACTTTGGATGGATAGTAAACACATGCTCCATTTGTTTTAATACAGCATAAATAGATAGAATGGGTACTGAGGATCGGCAGCTGTAATGCATTTAATTATATTCTCTTCCATATCTAGCTAATAGGCTTCCACCACCTTGAAATTCTTAGATGGTCAAATGTCTGTACAATAATGTATGGACCTTTTTTCACCAAATCAGCAAAACTTTCAAAGATTTTTTTAATGTAAGCAGTAATCCATTGCCAAACTTTTTATGATTTTGACCCTTCCGGACTTTGGGTAACTTCTGTTTTACATAGATAGAAAGGAAACAGTCTCTGACTTAATGCCTTTTTAAAAAAAAATCTGGAAATTTTCTTAGAACTGGTTTCACTGCCCTGGACTGAGTGAGAACATTCATTTGATTCATCTGTAACTTTCTCTCCACTTGATTCAGTAAGTTGAATATCAAGACAGGAGAGGGATTGTTTCTTTTTCAACTGAAGCTGTCTTTCCAGTATGCTTAAGCATCAGTTTCTTAATATTTTAGAGGCTTATTTCTGAAGCACACAAACTCACTAAGGGCTTGAAGTTTTGATAGTGAATTATCAAATTACATTTGTACCCAAAAAATATGTTTGTTAAACCTAATTTTCAGAGTACACCTCGGGGTGGGGGGTGGGGGGGGCGGACACACGACGACTGTAGGTCACTCAAGAAACAAAGCAAATAGATACATAATGGTGAAACCAGATAGTTCAAATTGCACAATTAAACAATCAAAGGAGACTGCGAAGAGTATAGATGTGTATAGGCTTATAACAGCTGGTAATTTTGTGACTATTCAAATGAATTGTCTTTCAGTATCCACAGCATTAAATCCTGAAACTTATGGTTTTAGTTAGCATGACTAGAAAATTGCACAAAAGGGAACATTTGGAACGATGAAGCAAGGGGAGAAAAATGAGAACCAGTAACAAGAAGATAAATTCTATTATCATATTACCTGTTCCTTTCACAAAATGCCTCCTGTTTTTTTTTCCATGCTATTGGAAATCCATCCAAGCTCATTTTTGCTAACTGACAAAAAATATCACACAAGGATCCTCTTTCCAGACAGATCTTTGCTAAATGGGTCTTCTATATCTATGAATAATTTTATTTTACAGTTGTTTTGCCTGCAATGAGCCAACACACTATGGAGACATATCCATGAATGAAAATAACTTCATATATCTTCATATATGACTACAGTCATGCAGAAAATAGCAATCAGTCACAATAAATCTAATAAAAGAAATAATGCCAGAAATGAATGTAGTGCTATGAATTTTGTCACACTGTCTGGGTTTGTGATTCAGTAGAATTTCACAAATTAAATAAGCTGGGGGCCTAGTATAATAAAGTTGCGTGCTTACAGACAGATTCATTTACCAGATCCACCATGCAGGCGTCTCATGAGCTGGGTCTGGACTCCAGCCCTGCCATCCCAAAGCCCCCAACTTCTTGAGCATACAGGGAGCTAGTTAGCTGCCTACAACTGGTGATACGCTCTTGTCTTCTCTAATCCAGCTACTGTCAGAAAAGATGAAGCAAAAACTTTGACCAAGTCTTCATTCAATTCTGAATAAATGTTGTTATTATTATAATTTTTTAAGAAGGGGTGTAAGTGGAGGTAAGGCTGTTTTCAGTTTATCAGAAAAGTGCTGCTGTTGCACAGGCCGCAAGAAAGGGCAGTTGCGGTGGTGATGTCCTGGCTAATCAGGGCACCGGATCCCCAGAGCACTTCCACCAAAATTGCTAGGACTTAACCCAAACCCTGTCTTCAGTATCCAGCTGGGAAACAACATTGGGTCTCCCTAAATTTTGCAGCAGCAATTAAATAATTTGTTCTTGAGGACAAACTTGCTTCCGGCCAAGTACTAGATGTGGTATCCCAATGCAGAATAGATGAATGAACTCCCTCAAATGTATTCTGCATGAAATCAAAACAGATAGCCTTTCATTTGCTCAGAAAACTGTCCTTCCATTTATACACTGCCAGTTTTCATCCGTATCTCAAAATTCTTCCAGCATCATCAACTGAGAAAGCATATAGCTCTCATCTTCTGTCTCTTCCAGACAACAGAGGTCATGCTTAATTTTATTGTCTGTAAGAGAAATGGGAACAAGCATCTGGAGTACTGTTAGTCACCATCTCTTCAAGTCTGGGATCTCTAATGGTATATTTTCCACAAGAATCTCTATCTCATTTTTGTAGCTCTGCAGTATATCACACATGGTCCTGAAACTGTGTAAGTTCTGTAGACTGTTTCTGTGTTATAAATAAAATATCCATGGGGATTATAGAAGAAAAGAAATCCCAGTATTTATCAACACCTCTTCCACAAGATCTTCAAAGATACTTAAGCATCTAAGTCCTGTTATAAACACACTAAATCTAATACAAAGACTAGAAAAGCTACAAGGCAAATATGAAGGTCAAAAAATCAGAGTATATTTAAGACAAATGGTCATTTAGGTTGATGCATTTGCACTATGTTGGCTTAGTGCCCACAGTGGGATGCCACAAAGGACAGAGCATGCTGAGGAAGGTTTTTAATAAACTGACTTTCCAAATGCATCTCCAGAGCTCTTCTCAGCTCATTCCAAAACTCAGATATACAAGGCTGTTACTAGCAAACCCGGTGCCCTTTGTGACCAGGGCCATTGCTAATACTAACTCTATATAGCAATCAAAATATTTTCTATTAATTAGACATGCTTCACCTGAAGAGAAGAGTCATTTTGGAGAGAAAAAACAACTTTAGGAACCAACTTGATAAATCAAACCCAACCCCAAAACTTCATAGGGTATTTTATAAATCACACCAAAATGTTCAACTCACAGTGTATATTTTTGGAAATTAAAGACAATTATGTGGTAAAAGTTAAAGATCTTTTGCAGTTACACCAGCTGGCCACATTTAAAACAATGATGTTTAATAGTTCGCATTCATTGTGCAGGGATGGAATTCAATAAATAGTGAGATACCACGATGAGTTACCTGAACCATTGGAGGCTATTATTTATATCTTTTTTTCCCAGGGCCTGATACCTCTCTAATTACACATCTCAGCATTCTGTCATGCATGTTGGATCAATGTGCAGATGGGCTGCCTCTATAAAAAAGTCCATTTGCTTCTGGAAGAGATTCAGAAAGTGTCATTAATCCGCTCTCTGCACTACAATAACTTGGTCCACCAATATGGCACTAAAGCTACTATGTCTCAAAGAAACAGAAAAAATTAAGGTTGTTATCACTTGAGACTATTACAAGTCACGGAGTGGAAGTCCTTTTTAGCATGCTGTGCTATCCACAGATTCTCCCAGATTTCATTTACTATACCATCTGTTATTTCTACATTATATAATATTATTCATTGTCCCAGACCTTTGTTCTAGCTGTCCTAGAACAAATCATAACAGTAGGAGACTGGTCCCATTGAATTCAGTGGTAAAATTTACATCGTTTGGTTTCACACTGCCTGGGTTTGTTGCTACATATTTACTAGCACTGAAGCATTTTGCTGCCAAACGACAGACATATTTCACTTCTAAGTGTCTAGCTTTTAGGACTAAGATGTTGCCAGTACTGATATGAATTTATGATTTGACTCCCTGATTTTCATACGTATGTTGCAGCTATTCTTATTGAGATACTGTAATAAGATGAACTTCATTTCTCCCCTTGTGTGATGCTTTCAATCACTCTATTACATCATTTCACATTGTCAACGCATTAAAAAAAAAAAAACCAACCAAAACGAACCAACCCTGAGGAACTCGTCTTTAAATGTTTCAAAATTTAGCAAATAACAGTAATCCAGTCAGGGCTATTAGCCAACTGGCAAAGCAGTATCCCTCATTGTTTTTAATGACAACTTTGCAGCAACTTGACTAGCTCATTAAAAAATCTTCCTGCCCTTTTTGAACAATTTCTTGTGCCTTTAACAGGAGGTTTGGATCTATCTGCAGCTTTTCTAACCAGAGCTGGCCTTTTCTATTTCAGTCCCCTGACAAATGGAAATGCATCCACCCTCTCCTTTGTATCCCTATAATTTACTGTGCTCACCAATTAGAAACCTCTGAATGAAATTGTGAAAGGGGAGACACACAGTCTATATGTATATGGAAAAACTAATAATGTAAACTTGAGCGTAGTCCAGGAACAGAACAAGCAAATAAAAAATTCACCCTCCCAGTGAACAGTTCAATTTTCTGTAGTTTTGGCGTGGCATCCTCACATCAGCATGGACACACGTATTTTGCATGTACAGAGCTCTTCAAGCGGACAATGCCACCAGGGGTTACTCCACACCCATCCTGGGGAAAAATAGTTTACTGAAAGACAAGAAATTGCCTTTATGTTGCTTTGCTTTTTTATTTTGCTAATACTAAAAGGCAGCTAAAGGGGGAAGTTTGTCCAGCAGCTCAGCTGTAATTCAGACAGTGGACACCCTGCCCCAGCCCAAACCGAGTCCCCTTTGCGGCTGGGGACCCAGTCCTTCCAGAGGCCCCGGTACTGGACACCTCCCTCAAAGGTAGCACAAGCTTCCTCACTCCTGCAGGCGGCCTCAGTAACCAAAGGGGCTTTCGTGTTTAAGAACAGAGTTTTCCACGGGTTAGGGTTATCAAACAAAGCCTCAAATGAATGAAGCTTGCAGTCATGCAAGCTGCCGTACAAGCTTAGACACACATTGTGTGTGCTTAGACACACATTGTCTTAGACCTCTCTGCCCGTGCTTATGTCCTCTGTATCGCTATTGCTGCTCTTGGGGTGCAAGGTAGAGGTTAACTCCTGTTTTCACAGGAAAAGGATTAGAGCTACATTTTGGTTAGATATTACCTTTTTTTAATCTTCAGAGGAACAACGACACCTGAACTGATCATACACCAACTTTATCTTGCTTTGCATTCTGTACCACAGTCTTCTGTAAAGTTACTCCTGAACAGGACTTTGTAAGTGAAGAGAAAATTGGGACAACTGTCTTTAGGGAAAAGGAAACTGTAACCCTAATAGATTATAAGCAGGGATTTATTAGAGCATCTTATCATACAGACAACCTGTATATATGTACTGTTTTTTGCTGGGATAGAGTTAATATTCTTCATAGTAGCTCATGTGGTGCTGTTCTGGATTTGTGACCAAACCAGTGTTGATAACACACTGATGTTTTACTTATTGCTGAGCAGTGCTTACAGAACATCAAGACCTTTTATTTCTGTTTCTCAAACTGCCCCACCAGCAAGTTGTCTGGGGGGTGCACAAGAAGTTGGGAGGGGACACAGCTGGGACAGCTGACCTCAACTGACCAAAGGGATAGCCCATACCATATGGCATCCTGCTCAGCAATAAAACTGGGGAGGGAGTGAGGGAGGGAGTGGGGGGGGAGGGAGGGAGGGAGGCGGGCTGGGGCTGCCGTTGATTGGGGACTGGCTGGGCATAAGTTGGCTGGTGGTGAGCAATTGGGGTTTGTTTGCATCACTTGTTTTTCTTGGTTTTGTTTCTTTTCCTCTTTTTTTTTGGTTTGTTCTTTTTTACTTTTTATTAAACCATCTTTTTCTCAACCCACGAGTTTTCTCACTTTTACCCTTCTGATTCTCTCCCCATCCCACTGGGTGGGGGCGTGAGTGAGCAGCTGTGTGGGGCTGAGCTGCCTACTGGGGTTAAAACCCGACACCGCTATATTAGCCATGTACATGGAATCAAGATTTTTCAAAGTAGGGGCTTGAAAATAGGAATCAAAATGCTGGAAAAATTGAGTTTTCATCAGCTTCTGTATCTCAAAATGTCAGAACTGTGCTAATTACTTTGAACTGTAAAGGATTGTCTTACAGTAATTTTGTACACTAATGGTAGCTATTTATCACTTGAACAATTTTGTTATGTGACATTAAAAAAACAACATAACTGATCATGTTGGACTTTTCACTGTACTTTTTTTCCTTTTTATATGCACTTAAATTGCTGTATCTTAGGTTAATGAAGAGATCTTTTTTTCTGGATACATTATTGATGAGAAATTCAGCAGCCATGCCTGCTGAAGTTCATGGTAACATTGTGGGTTTTTTCATTCTTGATCCAATCTTTAAGCCAACAAGGGCAGCAACAAATTTTGTAAGACCATTAGCAAGTTGAGAAACAAAGCAATAGCTGCACTTCCATTTAATTGGTATTTGGTTCTTTCTATATTAAAAAGCATGCCTTGGAGCCCAAATGTATTTATTACACGTATTTCATGACATTTATACTGCTGATTCTAAGAACAAAATAGCAATTGCTGTTACCTCCCACAGCATGTGTGTATTCACTCTGCATCATACATGTGTCCTGGGTGGAAGACAGAATAGTAAGGAAAATAAATTTGTTTAAAAACAAAGCTTGTCTCTTCTTTCAGCCTTCAGTCTAGTGCAAGGTTGCAGATAATAATGCCTGACAAAGACCTCTCCTTTGTGATCCATCTGAAAACATACATATATTTGTTTTCTTTTAAGTTGCAGTTAAATATTACAAATTTTCAAAACCAAATATCATTTGAAGCAGAGGCCCTGCATTTTTTAACTGAAAATCAAAGAGACTGATGGAGGAGGACAGAAGAAAAGGATGCAGAGTAGGAAGAAAGGAGTGAGTTTTTCAATAAAACAACATTCTTGTCTGAGATTTTTCTGTGACTCATTTGTTTGGAGACACAACAATAGAGGAGGACAGTGGGATGCTGAGATATTAATCAGGAATAGAGACTGTTCTTCCGCACACACTGAAGTTTCACTGCAATTCTCCTCTCATTTCTGAAATTCAGTCCTCAAAACATACATTCATTTGGGTGATATAAAAATAAGTCTTAAATTACAGCCTTTACCATGGTAATTGTCTTTTTTTTTTTCTTCCTAAGTTTTACACCTTAATACTCTTCTTCCTTCTGCGTATCTGGCACTGTCTTTGTTCTCGCTGCGACATGGGGGGCAGCATTGTCCCCACATAAGGCAGCAGTCAAATGGTCCCAGTTGTCTTAGTCTTTTTTTTTTTTCAAGCCTCTTATTCTCAGACCTAATAACGTCTCTTCAATCACTGCTGTGCTATGATGGGATGTGACCCAGGACTGATCTTTTATCTGTTGTCTTGGAACTGATGAAGTGTTTAGAGGTACCCAATATCACACAGGCTTTATAATGCCCAAATACGTCCAGCTTTTCCTATCCTATTTGTAGTGATTTTGGTACCAACATGTCTTCTAGTATCTCTTTATTAATTAGTTTTTAATTTAGTTTTAAATATTTTGCTCCAAAAGCTGCACTGAATGTTGCTCATTTTGCCTTCCACCTTATTATTTTATGTCAGGGGTCATTTTTTCATTATGTGTTTTTACTTACACGGATTATGGGAACTTAAAAAATAAACACACTTGTGTACTCCTTCAATGATTGTAACCAGAGTGGCTTGAGTGGTGGCTGACGTAAAACAGTATACAGTAAATTATCAAAGGAAAATAAGCATGCAGAATGAATTGAGCAGAATTTTTTTGTAATTCCACACAAATTATTCCTTATACTAGCTGCCTGTCTGGCAAACTTATGTGCCTGTATAGGGGAAAATCAAACTGAGTAGGTGTCAGAAATCACACAATAGAAATAGCTCTTCTGATTTTAAAGTTGATCTCCTAATGATCTTTCTCTGTCATAGCTTAACTGCAGTAGTTTCTGTCCCCTGTTGTATTCCCAACCATGTAGAGGATCTGCTTTCTGTTCACCTGCAAAAAATACAATCCCAGCAGCTATTGGAGTTCCAAGCCAGAGGGTTTCCACAAAATTTGACATGTTCACTGCTTAACTAGAAAAAAAATGTTTGTCAGGTACAGCAAGGAAAAAGTTGAAGGATAAGTGAAAGGTCCAAATTGTCCTGGACATAGAACTTCACATCTATCATTCACTGACCTTCCTTTCTTGCTGTTTCCTTGAATAGCAGACTGCATTTTCTTTTTGCACAGAAACCAAAGCCTGGCAGATGTGGGCTGAGAAGGGCAATAATTGGAGGTGAACGCTGTGCCGGGCACTGCCCCAAGCATGGGTAGCTGACCATGGTGCTTGGTGTGCAAAGGGCTTGGGAGAAGACTGGGAAGCTGCTATGCTCTGAGCTCCCAAATATTTTGCTAAATACTACATCTTTGTTCTAGGTAAGAGAACTATGGATTCGAGGGAAAACAAGAAACTAGCCGTGGCTCTCTGATCATAACTGTTTGGTGCCAGTCCTGTTAAATCTTCCCAGATCAGGTTTATGGTTTGGGACTACAGTCTAAGGGTTTATCTGGACATTCCCAGTATCTCATTCATAATGTGACATTTTTGGCAGACCAGACGGTGCCAAATATGGGGATTCCTCAGACCAAGAACCACAATTAAAATTTGTGAATGCAATAATATCTATACTATCACCCCTAGGGTATTTTTTCGGAGGTTATTTTCAGAAGTCTGTTTAA
>NW_008825216.1:1063789-1079513 GCF_000699105.1 Pygoscelis adeliae | reverse complement strand
CAGCAGGAAAAGATGCTTCCTGAAGGTGCAGAAAGAGATTGAACAGCACCAGTTTTCCCACTGCTAATGCAAAACTTCTTCATTGCTCACATTGCTGTCTAGCAGTTAACCTGGCAACTATATAACAGGAAGGAGGCCGGAGACAATCAATTAACATTGATTATTATGCAGCATAAGCCTAGCAAATAGTACATTTTGTATTTGCTGTTGTATTTGTGAGTATTTGTCTATTGCAGAGAAAACACTTGATCAAGGCTGTAAATAATAATATTTTTCAATTATTTCTTTTATCTAGGGAAAAAATCTTATTGAAAAAGTATTAACAAATTCTCAAAGAGTTCTAGATATCTGACATTTCACATATCAGTCAGCTGAGAGGAAGGGCTTATATGACATTACGTTAAAACATCTAGAAGTCTAGACATTGCTATTATAAATTATGCAATAAATAATGTTACTATATTGTCATGTTTCTTGCCAAAGTTTTTCGATCAACCCTTTTCTTTTTAACAGAAATTTTTTACGAAGTGAAACATTTTACGGAATACTTCATAGAAAAATATGTCTGTGTCATTAAGAGACCAAACCACTCCAAATTGAAAACTTCTTGGATCAAAAAAAGAAATGCTCCCAGCTTTCATTTTGTGACAAATAAACAGCGGGGAAAAGAATAACCCTTTCTTTCTAGACTAGCTGAATTAGACTTTCATTACATCTCTTTCATCTGGGCGAGCAATCTGTCCAAATGTGGTCTGGAAATCCTATTTGCAAATGTGTCATAAAAATATATTGTATTTCCAAAGCTGCAGATGTCTGTTACCAAATATTTGAAGTTTGTAATCTGTAGATCCCATGCAAAATCTTTTTTCCCATTTCTCCCAACAGAATAGTGAGTGTATCTAGAAAACCCACCTCCGTTCTCGGGAAATGTCCAAACATTTTCCATTTTAGAATACTCTATTTCTCTTTATAGCAAGGAAACTTTTCCTTTTGTTTTACTGTCTTCAATAGGAAGGCAATAGTGGTAGAAAATTCAGTGTTAAATAGGCTACCATAGACTAGCTGAAATATAAAGAGCAAGAGCTTTGGTGCTTCTAACAAAACCATTGTCTAACTAATAACTACATGCTCCCCGTAACAACACTAATTACTTCTGCTTTCAGAAGTAAAAATGTAGCCATGCAATAAATAACTGGGCAGATGCAGCCTCAGGTGTGAAATTTTAGAATATGTTTATTTCATTTAAACCATAATCATGATTTTTAGTTTTATTTTTTAAATTTCCATGCATTTAAATATAGTTTAGTGTATAAGTAAGTACATGCATAATGATGCTGAGATGAAATTACTCTTTTTTTTGTAACTGCTTCAAGTTATCTTGAAGAGAATAACTATAAAATAATTCAGCCCAAATGGTATTTTATTTTTCAAAAGTTGCTAAACTTCCCAAGTAAGTTCTGGGATAAAATACATTTACTTTATCTCTTCCACAAGAGCAGCACTGCACTAGCGTTGCACTAGCATTGCTGAGATATTGCTACATCTGAGAGGGTCATTTATCTTTCCCTGCCATAGCTTGCAGATTTGATGTTTCTTTTGTGCAACTACAACTGAGCTTTCCCATCTGTTCTGCAAAGAAAAAGCTTGGAAGTTGACTCTTAACTTTTATGAGCTCTCTCTGTGGTTACTGACTTACAGTTCCACTGCAATCCCTATTTTATCCACGAAAAATTTCAAATGGAAAGCTTGCTTCACTTTGTTTTTGTTTTTGTCTTCTTTCCTCACGTGGTTCAGAGTTTTGCCCAGGCACTGAGTCAGGGCTTCTCCCCAGGTCTGCCTCTGTCGGGCCAGCCCCGCAGAGCTGGGTCGTGGTCCAGCCTCCCCCTCCATGCACGGGACACAGCAGCTCTGCCAAGCTTGCTTTCCTGCTGCGCCTCTGCAGCTCCATCCAGCTTCTTTTACTTTGTTTTCAACACCAATTCCAACATTAAATGGTGCACAGCTAAAACAAGCAGGTAGTGTTCATGCCGGCCTGTGCTAAACCTGAAAATTACAATGGTTGCAAGGCAAAATTAACCCAAATACTGTACAGTGCATCAGGCTTTTACGGGTTAGTAGCTGTCGAAGTCTAAAGACAAAATTTATATTGACCTGATCGTGAAGGGGATTGAATATTGACAAAAGCCCCTGTGGAGTCAGTGGAATTCCAGCAGTGTTGAAGACCAAAACATGATGCGGTGTTCTGGTCAAGACAATATTTGATCATAAAATTTCCTAATATTAAACATTTTCATGACAAATAGACAAAGAAATCACTGTTCTGACCAGCTTAATTACGTCAAAGCTGTGAGCATAGCCAACCTATTCCTATACATTTTTCCCACACATGATATTTACTATTGATTTCTAATTAAAGTGGAATTAATTTAAAACATGACTCAGAGCACTCACTGAAGGCTTGTAACAGCAATGTCTAGTTATAGGCTTTCCTCATTTTTCCTGGCTTTGAAAGTCAGCTTTCAGTTGCTTTAAACTTTTCACAAAGCACAATTTATTAAACAGAGAGGTGGAAGCACCAAATAGGCAATTTTTGCACCTTGAGAGCTCCAAAAAATGTGGTCTTTGGTTAAAAAGGAATGAAGCTATTCTGGAAAATGGCTTTTAGTTGTCCATCCTGAGTACTTCAAAACCATAGAATAGTTTGGGTTGGAAGGGACCTTTAAAAGTCATCTAGTCCAACCCCCCTGCCGTGGGCAGGGACATCTTCAACTAGAGCAGGTTGCTCAGAGCCCCGTCCAACCTGACCTTGAATGTTTCCAGGGATGGGGCATCCACCACCTCTCTGGGCAACCTCTTCCAGTGTTTCACCACCCTCAGTGTAAAAAATTTCTTCGTAATTTTTACAAGTGCAAAAATTTCTTCAGCATAAAAAATGGGCCATGAATTCTTGCAAAAAATCTTGAGTTTCTGTTTTCTGGAAACCTGCAAGCCCTTCCTTGGTGTGCGATCTGGGCTACGTCATCATTCCTAGTGTCTGGGTTTTACTTTCTTCTTTGATTTTTTTAAGGTCTGCTTGACAAACATAAGACTAGTATGTTACGAGAAAGAAAAACTAGATGTCAAAGATAAATCCATGGGCTGAAGAGCTCTTGGAAATGTATATAACAATAAGACTGGTTTCATAATATCACAGTGATATGTTTGTTAAAAGACTTTTCAGGGTTTTTTAACTGGCAGTATATTGGTCAAAGGTTTGGGGGATATTTTTAAGTGTTCCGACATGACATTGACGAAGAGTTGTTTCTAGCACTTAATGCCAGCCAGCAGGAGCTGGGTCCATACCCCTGTTGATGGTTTTACCCTACCTAACATAACAGAGAAGCTGAATCATAACATCATACTTTGAGACTCATCGAAGTAAGGACATCTGTTCAGAAAATTCGAAATATTGTAAGGCGAGAAGGGTAAGACAAACTAGTGATTTGTTCAGGGCAGTGCCACCAAAGCAGGACCTGAAATATCACTGAGCCCAGCTCAGCCGTAGAGATGTTGGAAAAGGACTGAATTTTAGATTTTATGTAGAAAGTAAGTCTCAGGATACTAATAGTTGGATATCAGTGGACCCATAGGGGTGATAGGATGGATTCATTTTGTTATATGATGTTTTGAAGATAAAACACTACTGAAAAATTATGCAGTAAATAGGGCATTCATCTTTTAAATAGGCTACACGTAGACAAATTGGAAGATTAAATACTAAGGCTTTTTAAAGTGAAACGTGATGCTGCTTGTACGTATAAGTGCTAGAACAGCTATACAGAGAATAAGTCTAATGGGGGTATGCCCTCTCTTGACTACTGCTTTCTACGTGGTTGAAAGTTATTTTTTTATTTTTCAAGTATCTACCACTGGTCAGTTGTGGACCTTGACCACAAACACTTTGAAAGTTTATGAATCACGCATTTAAAATAACTGTGCAAATGGATTTTGTGCTGAAAAGTCTTTTCATTGGTGACAGATTACCAATGGAAATTTTGTACTTTCAATTGATTATCTGCTTTATTGGTGACTGAGTGGCTGCAGTTCATAGCTTGCAATAAACATTTATTGTTTCCTACATCCATTTGACTTTTTGCTCTGTTTTTCTGATTTAAAAAGTTAATGGATATCCAATGAAAACACAGCTAATAAAATGAGGCAAATATCAATAATATATGCATCTATACATTTGCATTGTGCATATCCAAAGCAAGGAAAGGTCTCAAAGTTGTTCAAATTGTTATATCACAGGTTTTCTGGAATTTGATACCCTCATGAACACAGCTGAACATGCTGCACATGCTGAGCAGGGTACTGAGGGGCTGTCTCTGGCCACCTCAGAGGGGGACTGCTACTGCTCGCTGCGTAGCATGTGTGTCAATGGAAAATGTTCCTATAGTGTTCCTTCATGGGCAGAAAACACAACTAGAGTGCTATGTGATTTCACCATCATGTTCCACCTTGCAACAAGCTGGTGCTCTTATTGTAATATTTATGAGGGATGACATGCCCTTTGACCAAGAAACAGAGATAGCAGAAGTATCCCACATACTTCCTCTCTCATTTCATAGCCCTTTAGGGATGAATCTTAGGGATTCACTATGGCTAGTTGGGTTCATGGGGTTTAGTGCCACTTCTAATTAAGTTTAAACAAGTTAAATCACAGCCTTTCATGTCCCCTCACATGAATCAATCTAATTCTGTTCTGGGATTTTCTAACAGTTTTGTGAATTAAATTGATTTTTACCTTTCCTGTTCATCTGCATAGTTACATGAATAAGTTTAAAGTGAGTTAGTGCTGTAAGCTGGGTTAGAAATTTATTTTCATACGATTTCTGGAACTAGACTGAAAAATGCTCAACATCTACAGAACCAGGTTTTCGAAACTTAAAGGAATCGAAAGAACTTGCTTTATTGTTGTGTCCAATCCCTCTGTTGTTAGAAGCAGCCGTAGTATGTGTGGCCTCCTTTCCTATTTAGCCAAAACAACTGGCCAGATTTTCAAAACAAAATATTGTACTGGGAGCCATTCAGCACAGGTTTGCCTCTGATAGCAGAGGAATCAGTGACCCCAGGTTTTTAACTCCATGAGAGGTAGGCCTGAGACAGAAAATAATAGCCAATATTTAGAGAAGTTGGAATGAGAACTGGGTCTTTCAGGCAAACACAGAGACACAAAGTGTTATGAAAAATAATCAAGACAGTGGCTGGAGAGACCTGGATGTACTCAGAGCTGGAAAGGACAAAGGATTTTTTTTTTTACATAGAATTATTGAAAAGAGATTTATTGTACTTTTCCTTTTGTGTGGCTTAAAATTCCTGCAGACTTAAACCAGTATCATGTACTTTTTATTAGTCACTGCATTCATTAAGGACCAACTCTCAAGTAAAACTGTAGCAGCTCAGGGCATGTAGTTGAGTCGGGCTCCAGGCAACTGTTGTGCAAGTTGTGATAAAGAGCCTTTACGAGGACTGAAATGAGGGTGGTGTTTTTGTTATACATGTCAAATTGTCCCTGCCTGAAATACTTCTAGTGAATGTCATAATCCCTTAGTTTAACCCTGAGCTTAAGTCAAAATACATAAATCATTGAAGGGATACTTTTTGGTTGGTTTGGAATCTAAATTCCCTTTTAGTTTACTTAACTGTTTGGTAGAACAATGTTTCTTATTTATTGTCTTTTGCATTTGATGTAGAGAAGTAAGGTGTGTTAAAGTGACTTGACTTTGAAATCCTGATAGTTTCGGGGGGTGCCCAACATTATCAGATTTTTCCCTTGTTCCAGCCTTTCTAGCACTCTTGGTGAAAGCAGCGGAAAATCTGACTTTACTAGGAAAGAAAGAGAGATCAATATTTCAAATTATTTATTTACATAATTGACTATCTTGAAATAAATCAAGCTGTAGTTCCAAAAAGCTTCATATTTCTTACTGACAGCTGATCAGATACTTGCAGTGAAATCCATTAGCAAATCCCATGTGCAGTATTCACCATTTGTGTGGTGTATTTACAGTTCTTACCCTTCTTACAGGAAGGGTAAATAATTTGCCTTATGGAGCAACCTGAGAGACTGTTTTTCATTAAACGTAGAGTTACATGAGCTGCTTACAGAAGGAAGACAAGTTGGAAATTGAGTTAAATCTCCAGGGAGAAAGTCACTGCTCCAATGGGAGAGACATTTTGAAAACTTTTGTAAAACACGGATGTGAAAACCTCAATGTCCCAGATGCATCAACTTTCAGTTGCTATATGGATTGCTTATGAGTTCACCACAGCCTGGATTTTATAGAGGTGTGAACAAGTGTGGCACAATGGTTGCACCATAAAATACTGCTGAAGGTTCTGCCACCACTGTTCCAAACTCTCTAGCTGAGCTACAGATAAAAAGTCCCCCGTGACAGAGTAAGTAAGTGCCATACATAGCAAGTGGGAAACGTTCTGCCCAAGTTAAACGCACCTCCTCAACCAGCTGAACTCCACATATCTCCCATCGGTATAAGATCAAGAGTGCAGTGTTATCTGAGTAGAAGAGTGTCCTTCTAGACTCTTTTCTTCCTTTTACAGGGAGCCTCTGGCTGGGTCCTGATGGAGATTAAGTGACACCTTTCATCTAAGAGCAGCACTGTGAAAACCTAAGGTGTGGGTGAGGTGTCCAAGGTCACCAGTAAGAAATAATGTGAAGAAAGGCTACATGTAAATCCTCTTGAAGACAGACTTAAAGGACAGAGACCCATCTGGACCAATTAGAGAGGAGAGTATTCAACATATAAGAAACGTCCTGGAAGAAAACACAAAGAAGTTTACAAAGGAGAGAGAGGGGGACTGAAGGACAGCGTCACTGGCACGGAAACATTGACTTTTCGACTCTATATAGGGATGCAAAGTTTGATTCCTATATAGAGCAATCCATGAAACATTAGTGAAGAAAACATCATTGCTACTGCCCAAGTCATAGGCTTTGGGCTTGCACACATCAGAAAACCCAAAACATGAGGTATATTTGCAGTTCTGTGTACCTGCTGGCTTTAGGGCACAGAAGCAGCACATAGTCTGTGAGCTCAATTACCCTTACAGAGCCCCATGCAGCTCCAGCCGGGACACGGGGTCCCTGCCGTCTCTGCTGAGAAGGGACATCAGCACAGATGGTGCTGAACCATCACCTGTCTGAGTATTGTCTATCGCACAGGACAAAGCAGAACTGGCTGCACCAGTTTATTTTGCCAGAGGGAGGAATCTGCAAAATTATTACGTGCAGAAAACAAAGCAATATCTTTGAGCATAACCATCCAATCATCCAACCCTAGATGTAAATTACCAGGTTCTCCCTGGATAAGTTAACAGTGAGGTCTACCTGATTGCTAAGTGCTTGGTCATGAGTCAGATTTAAACTTACGCTGAGTTCTGAAGATTACTTGATTCAGTTTATATGATCAAGCAAATGATGGCATAGAAATAGACATTTTTTTAAAGAGTTTATGAACAATATTGTGGCAAATAAACCAAGAACCAGAATGTATTCTGGTGATGTTGGAAGACATATATATATATGGAATGTGTTCATTTACATGAAAGAAAAATTGTTGCAAAAGTGTTACCAATGATCTCTGTGTACAGACTGAAGTTTCAAAAGGAAAAAAATTTATCATTTGTGACATTTCAATACATCTACTATCTGTGCTTTCAGATTTGTGTCTGCAACTCAAATGGTGAGGCAAAGCCGGGAATGTGGTAGGAACAGAAAGCAAAGTGCCTCTTTACTCTTGGGATTCATCTGCAGGGATGCCTCCTCTAACAGTAAAATCCCTGGAGGGAAAAGAGAAGGGGGAGAGGAGGGTAAGCAACAATTGTTTCATTTATCAATTCAAATCAATAGTGACATTTATGCAACATATGATTATTAATATTTTAACATTTATTATGTCTTCCTCATCAAAACAAGTTATGACGTATTTTTGCTGTGGTTGTGAGCTTTTCCCTTGTCCTTTATTTGGATGAACAGTCTCATTTCCCAATGAAGATAGCTGGAACAATGGGAACAAGAAAGTGTGAGCTTTTTCATATAAAAGACTAGGAATCTTTAAAAGAAAGGAAACAGCAAATTATTATGACACACAGGAGCTGAAACTAGGAATGTCTACAACTGATTTTTGAAAAAAAAATTCTAAATTATTTAAAAGAAACTAGGTGGAAGAAAATTGTCATGTAAATCTTGCTGAACTGCTGATACAGAGTTCTACAGCTGAACTGATCTTTAGATTTGTTAGCAGAGTTTATTTATCTTGTAGCTTTACTAGATTTAGTTGCTTTAGTTGCTTAGTTGTTTTCCTGCTCAGGGTGAAAGCAATATAACATTTGCCCCCTTTATATTATTTACCCCCTCTACATTTGCTTTATAGCGTATCTTTATAAGATATCTCCTCTTACCCATTTTCTCTCTAAATGAAACAATATTTCAATTTCCTTCCATAGAGTAGCCTTTCTGTAATTCTAATAACACCACTTGTCTGTTTGTGAACCTCTTTTATTGCTGTCATATCCTTTTCTGAGATAGAATGATAAGAACTGAGCCAAATATTCTGAAGAAGAGCCTATAATTGATCCTCGCAATGACAGTATAACAATTTTTGTGCTGTTTTCTAGCTCATTTTTCACATCTCGTTCTTCCCAGCAATGCTTTGGACTTGAACAATTATTAGAGCAGAAGACGTGAGCGGCTCAAATTTCACTTCCATTGTACAACAGCCCGATTTTTTCAATAATTCAATTAACCAACAGCTGTATTCCCTTCCTCCAAGCATTCTGACCTCTCTGAAGGTGCTCAGAGCTTTCTCTAGTTATTTACAGCTCAAATGTTTGTTCCTAAAATATCCATGCTGAAGTTGTCCATGCTGCATCACAAGATGCACGTGAATCTCTTCTTTCCCAGCAACTCCCATACAGTCAGCCACTTCTCATAACTTTCCAAGGATAATTAAAAACAAAAACAAAAACTGAGAACAAAAACAAGGGCTTGTGAGATCTCAGGTTGACTTTCCATTATAGTTCTCTGAGGGGCTGCAAATGTGTCAGATTAACTTCTTCTTACTAACTTCTCTCACCGGCTGTGAGGAGGAGACAAAAGTTCCCATCAAATGTTCTGAAAGATGTGAAATATTATTTATACATAATAATAAATGATAATTTTTGAAAGCAATGGTCCCAAACACATCCTCTTCCCCCTTAAGCTGGGGGGGGGGGTATTTAGAGACTGACAGTACCTGCGCCAAGGGACAACCTATGTGCCTGTCTTGCGCACGCCTTCCCACCTCCCAGCCACCGACAGCTTTCCCTGGCACCTAACCAAGTCCTCTCATGAGGTGTCAGTCCTTGTATACCATGATGCCGCTCCTCTCTTTTCCCCTTTTACTTCCCTTCTCATTTCCACACTCTTTACCCGTTTTTTTTTCCCCTGTCCCCTCCCACCGCAGGTCCTCTGCCCTTTCCTGCAGGAAGCTACGCCGCCTCCTGTCCCCTTCGCCCCTGGGGACTGGTGAGGGAACCGGCTGGGGAAGGGGATCCCGCCTGCTCCCTCTCCCCTCCATCACTCCTGCTGACCTTGGTCTGGACTATGTCCCAATCTTGGCATAAGCCCACCTGCAGATCTCCCCCACAGAAGAGTTTAGCCTTTTCATTTGTGCGATCTCTTTACCCTTTTGTTTCCCCAAGACTTTCTCATTCAGAGAGTGCACACACCTAACGCAACTAGCAATGCTTTGCTGTAGCCTTTTGCAATTCATTGCATCCACTGCCTTTTCAAAAGTCTTGTGGTAGGATTTTTATAATTCTCTTAAAAGCAATCAGGACAAATTTATGCTGCTTATTGCTTACAACTTTATCATTTTCTTTATATATTTAAGGGCTTTTCTCTTGCCATTTTCCTTACAGAGTGGAATTCTATAGATACATAAATATATTAAATAAGTTTGTTGTAAAATGTTGCTTGCATTTCCTCACATGCTGGGGCACCTCTCGATTATATGACTCATACAGGTCAATGACACAAAGGCACTTTATATGCAGATATATTCTATATTTATCCTGCAGACCACCCACTGCCAGCAAATACAATTATCATTTTATAATTGGAGGAGAGCTGGAGGGATACAGGAGTGTGCGTGCATGTGTGTTTCTCGCTTGCTATATATTTGTATATATGTATGTATGTACATGTGTATGCATGTATAAAATGCACACGTGCATATTCACTGAGGGTGGGAAAAAAAAGGAATTCAAGCGAATTAAAAAGTCGTGGGTAATATGATTGCAGCACATTAAAAACATAGCATACCGGCACCAAGTGCGCTGCAAATGAATATTAAGGTCTGCATTAAGTGCAAGGCTAATCGTATTCCAAACCTCCTGCCCAGGCTGGCTTTGGAAAAGCATTTAAAGCACAGCAGTCAAGGAATGGGATGGGGAGAGAGTGGTGCAACGGCTGGGCTCATCGTTTCTTCCTCACCCACAATCACATCTTTCTGTCACTTCATATCTTTTACTCAGTTAGGGTTAATTAAGAAAATAAGTGCAGGCAATTAAATAATAAGATTGTATTCTATGGGAATGTATTTTATCCAGGCTTAAAAGAGAACGATAATACAAGAGCAGCAAAACCTGGAAATAGTTTTCAAAGAAGAAGACACCTTGCTGTGATGTGATTTGTAGCAACGGCTGTGATACAGTCACAATGACTAAGTGTGTGCAGTGCTAATGGGTGTTTACTCCCATACAGAGATGGCTGGGAATTTTTCATCAGAACATGTTTTGAACTAATCATGCTGGTTTTGTCTGTAATCTCAAATTTAATTTTCTTGAAAAAAAATAAATATGGCATAATTTTTCTGTCCTTTGTGAAAGGTCATAATAACATTAGTCAAAGCACTCTTTTCTGTTTTGGTATCTTTTTTATTAAATACAAAAGTATTTCTTGTTTGCATTGCAATTAAAACTGAACACTGGGTTTTACAAGAGCACAGAAAGGATGTGTTTGGTCTGAAAAATAAGATAAAATGTTCCAGTGAGGTAGCAACTCTCTTTAGCCAGGTTAAGAATAAAATGAAAGTAGGACATCTCAACAGCATTAACATGCACTAGTGTTATGCTAGTGACTGCCATTTCTGACAGAGAAAAACAGTGAAATAAGAGATGCAACTTCAAAGCCTGGAAATAATTCTGAATGTTTCCAAACAACTTAAAATCCAAATGTCGAGTTTCTTTATAAAAGAACGCTTTTGTAGCGCCAGAAGGGGAAAGATATTTGAAGAGACTGGAAATGAACACTACAATGATTAATTTCACTATTTATTTTACGTATGTATTTTTAGACAGGCATTACACAATGTAGACCAATGTATTGCATAAAGTAGGCAACTACAGTTCCCATGTGAGCAGGAGCGACTGGAATACTTTTCCAGGCTTCACAGCAAAGCTATCAGAGGGAAGAGGAATGGATCGCATGGAGCTGGGAAGCAGAAAACAGTTTTGACAACCAAGACCTGAAGTGCCTGGGCAGAGCGGAGGGGCAGCCCCGCAGCTCTCTCCTTCCACAGGGAAGGCACGGGTGTGGGTGCAAAATCCCAGCCAGCCGGCGTAGCACCAAGGGATCGAGAAGGGCTGTAAGGCAGCGAGTTAATGTGTGAAATGTGACAGCTCTGAAAATGTGAAACTCCATGTGTGTGCATGTGGGTGTGTGTGTGTATATCTCTGCCCTTCTCTTTTATAGAAGGATTTTTCAGCGACCTTTCAAAAATTGTTAATAAGCCAGAGGAATTTCAGTCAACTGATTGGTACTCATGACAAATAAGTCTCCTGTGTAGCTGCTTACATGTGTACTTCTGGCCATATATTAAAGGTGTTAGGTTTAGACAGCGATATTTTTTTAATGCACCTGTTCTTCAGCCATCTCACCAGATTATTCCAGTGTCAGCAGCCGGTCCCTCTCACAGTCCCACGTTGTTTCTAGAGGCAGACATTTAGCAAGGAAATATTTTTTGAATTTATTCTCCTATGAGCTTTAGGCAATGAGTTGTTTGAGTTTTCAGTTCATATAATTTGGATAACTATTTTCCTTTTTTTCTAACTAATCACTTGTTTTTTAAGTTAGAGGTCTGCTCTGGACTTACGTGGTGCTGTGTCCGGGAGGGGACAACGTGACCTGCACATGCCCACACCAGTGCAGAGCCTCATTCGGGGTCTGGGTCTGGAGCTTTTGTTTCCTTCTCATGGGCCTTTCCATTTTCATCCAGTTGCCCATGTAAATCAGGTGCTGAGGCTACAAAATAAGCCCAAGCACTTCTTTTCCTACCAAAAGATCCCCTAACAAAGAACTGCTAATGGAGCGCATGCAATGGATATTGTATAATGGGATTTTGTCGTCACTTTTCATTCATTTTCAGCTACTTGAAAATACAATGCAGAGATCATGACCATGGTTTTAGAACAACAGATCTGATTTTTTTAAGAGGATGAAAAAGTGAGTGCATGTGCTTTTATAGTGATGAAGACTACTGTCTTAACTTCATGAAAGTCAGAATAACTACCCGAGATTGAGATTTCAGACAAATGAGGTTAAAAGAAAATTTGCAAAGTACTGAAGATAATTTAAATTTAAATATTCAGTGAAAAAACACACAGTTTCTGCAAACAGCCTGTTAACATGGAAGTTCTAGCACCTGCCAAACTCCAACAGCTTCTTTTTTTTTCCTTTTTTAAGTAAAGATAGAACACCATTTGCTCATTCGAGGCATTTATGTCAGTGCCTGGAGGTGAGGCGCAGCGATTCCAGTGAACTCCTGTGTGCTGAGTCAAATCTACTGCCTGCTGCTGCTCATCAGCCATAGCATTCATTTCACATCTTATGAATTGTGTGATTGGAAAAGGAAAATATTTTCTCTTCTGTTCCCCCAGTTTATAGTGCCAGTGCATCACTGTATCACACAGAGTATGACACAGACTCCTCTCCAGCAAAGGTAATGAAGTGAGATCACCCACATCATAAATTTCATGAATTTAAATCTATATGCCTTAGTAATAAGTCAAGCATGCCAGCTATTTGCCAGCAACATTATTTAAACATTATTTAACATGTTGCAAGGGTCCTGCCAACAGGGTAGTCAAAATACAAATGAATGTCTTGAGCTGAGAGACTTCCTGGGGATCGGCAATTAAAAACCTGCAGTCTTTTTAAAAGAAACAACATAGCTGGTGGTGGCACAACATTCTCCCCGCTATGTCGAATTGGTGTGTTTCAGCCTCGGACTGCATGGATCACCCACAGGGGTGCAAGGAGAAGTAATTTTTCATGCTTATCTTGCAAGTCCTGACTGTGGCCATGGGTCTCAATTAATGTAGGGCACTGGAAACAGTTTATTTACACAGGCGTCCCTTCTGATAAGCTATGTCCCTTCTGATAAGCTATCTCCATCTTTTTCATCTTTGTTGCATCACATTGAGGCAAAACATTGAAAAGTCTTAAACAGAATTAGTTGCTGTAGAAATAGCTCTTGACAATGACCTACCTGGGAAAATGTATTCATGTTGAAATTCCCAAGCAAAGGACTAATTTGCCCCATTAATACTGATTATTTCTCCATTTTCTCTTACTTTTGGGAAGCCTGTATCTTTAAACCTTGCTGAAACATAGCAAAACCCCCACTGATCAATCATGGCTATGCATGATGCCTTTCAAAGAGCTTTCTTGCACTCCTGACTAGCTTCATCTAGTCTTAAACTGGATGCTGCAAGCAAAAAATTACAGACTATATTTAATCAGTTTCCTGAAACATCTAGTCCTGTTCAAGAACTTCCTTCACATGCAGTTATTAGAACATGGTGGGGAGTAAAAATCTCCCCTTCCTACGTGACAGCCCACACCATGAGGCTACCAAGTAATTGGTGGGGAGTAAAAATCTCCCCTTCCTACATGACAGCCCACACCATGAGGCTACCAAGTAATTTTCTGAATATTTTCCATCCACGCAGAGCCACCTTTCACTTTGGCAAGAGCTACTGAGAGCTTCACCCAGAACAATCCGTAGCCCAAAAAAGCTGATGGCTGCTGCTTGCTTTGGTGCAAGAAAAGATCATTATTTTCCAGACTAAGAGTAAGCAATAAAGCTCATAGGGAAGGTGAACCAAGCAGCTCCTTCCCCCTCTTAAATTATTTTTGCTGTCTTAGTTGAGCTTAGCTGTATTGCAGCCCCACAGCCAGGTTCTTCACTTCGATCAGCCTTATTTTAAACACTTTTCTCTCTTCTGTTCTTCTGATGTCCGAATCAAGATTGCAATGAAGAAAACAGATAAATTAGTTTAACTAGACGTTGTTTTGTGTCCACCTTCTTTCTGGTTTGTGCTCTTTGCCCCAGTCACTAGGTACAGGCATCCTTGTCCTGGAAAAACAAATCAAAACAAAATTTTTCACTGATTAACCTGTTGGGTTTTTTTACAGTGAAGTAGCGGGGGTAAAAAAGTATGCAACTGCATCGATTTCTCTTGACCTTCTGGGCAATTTATGTTTGCACATTCTCGACTTCCAGCTTTCCTACATCTGCAAGAGCTTGTTCCAACACATTCCTGCATTGTACTGAAGGACTTCTCATCATTCCCCCAGCCAGGCTTATTTGTTATACAGTGCTGTGTTTGATTGCACTTGCCTTCAAATTTTCAATTTTCATCCTCCAGTTAAGTTTTAGATTCACTGAAGGGTTAGAACAACTCTCTTAATTAAGGCTTTTCTTCTGTCTTCTTTGTAGATAATTAGTGATGACAATAATTCAGGAACATTAATAGAAATCAGATAATGGTGGCTACGATGATTCTAAGTGCTTCTTAAAACAGCTACATTTTAAGCTAAAAACACAAAACAAATCTTTATTTATGGCATTAAGCAGTCTTGAACTGTCCCCAAGATAAAATGCACTTTTCATTTTGGATGTATAGTTTCTTCCAAAGCATTAGTGCTTTTGGCTGGCTAACCACTACATTCCTCCTACCAAATTATTAATTACACAATCTATCAAAGTAAGTAGTCAGATAAATGGTTTGCTCTGCCTTCTTTGCCTTTTTGCTGTCTCAAATCATCTTCCCACTCATGTGGAAGGATGACCACCACAACATATGCTCCTTCACCCTTAACCTGAAAGAATTTGGAGTTTGGTGTTTGTGACTGAAGGGTGGGAGGAAGGAGGGAGCTTTTGGGGCAGGCGAGAGGAGCACTGCTCTCCCCTGCAGTCCTGCAGTCCTGGGCTGACTCTGCAGCCTTTACATGGGAAGGTAATGCTGGCTACAGTGCTGTTAACTATCCTAAACCTAAATTTTCTCATAGGAGGAAAGCGTGTAGAGAGTCTGGGAGGGAGACATATTTGATCGTAATTTTTTCTGTATTGTCGTGATACTCATTTCTCTAACATCGCCAACGCATTTGTCCCCGCTGAACTGGTGGAATAAACTTTTCAGTAATTAAGGTATTAACAATTTAAAAATAAAAATTGAAACTCCTGTTCTAATTCAGCAGTCAGAAAATCATCCTTCTTTTAAAACAAAGGGACCTAGTGTCTGGCAATTCATACTTCATACTTCTTGTTTGAATAGCACAGCCTTAGCCCCTAGGACTCTGCATAACTCCTTCCAGTCTCCATTACTAATAACGCTC
>NW_008825216.1:1032019-1063773 GCF_000699105.1 Pygoscelis adeliae | reverse complement strand
CTCTTCCAGAATCCATTCTGTCTTAAATTCTTCTGTTATTTTTTCAAAATCATGCAAATCATACACAACTCAAAGGTAAGTTTAAATCTTTATGTGCCTTCTCATGTACAGCCACCAGCTACCCAATTTGATCAATTTGTATAGTGGAAATTAAGAATTATTAATTTTATTTGCTATTCTTATTTTCAGTATTCTCCTTAGAAGAATAATAATTTCCCTGTGGCCTCCAAAAAACTTCAGAAAATAGTTTAATTCCATGATTTCTGCAGAAATTCAACCCTCATAGCTCCTTCTGGGCCAAGGAATAAGTAATGAGTTTACTCCCGCTACACTTCTTTATTAAGAATGTGTTTTGGAAAGTGGAAAATATAGCCTGTCTTGCTTGAAATACTCTGATCCCACATCAGCTCAGGGTTTTAAATTTGATCTTCTGAATACTATAAAAAAATGCATCTGAGTAAGTGAGGAGTTTTGCAAATGCTTTCTCTTCCTACACTGGAACAAGCCCAGAGTAACTCTTTTCCAGCCCTATGTCCTGCTGTGCCTGAAGCTCAGCCCTGAAGAGGTGACCACCTCCAGCTACCCAACATGGAGACTTCACCTAATGAATCTGTCCCCTCATAATAAAGCTGATATAACTGTGTGCCTTGTCACTCCCTAACTCTTCTCTACCAAAATGATTGGGACTAGAGAAGACCTTACTGGTGGAAGTGTCTAAGCTAGCCATGTCTCCTTGGCAGGCACCTGGATGCTAACTTCTGCCGTTGAGCAGTACAGCTCTGGATTTTTATGTTTCTTTTGCTTTGTTCCTCTTCTGGCACATGAGCTGTATCAATCTAGCATTGTCACTTCAAATTTCAGAAGTGAGAAAATGAAGCATTTGCTGTGTCTCCAAAAGCTGCAATGAGATGTGATAATGGTGTTTCTACATAACAGCTGATGATTTTCCCCTGCCACAGTGAAAATTGTGACAATGTACGAAATCATCTCTTTAGCTGACAGTTCAAAACATAACCAAAAATGCTAGTATGGGCACAGACAGGTGTTCATTGTGATCAAATTTTTCTAGATGGAGGGTTTTCAATGTAATTTTTCATTAAAAAAAAACAACAACTAAGGAGCAGGAAGAACCTGGAATGTGTTAGAATAAATCTTACAGACTATTCAGGGTTTTGATATTATGCAACACTTCTTGATGACAAAAATTTTACAAAATATTTTTTTTTAAATTAATATGGTGGTATTCATTGCAATGAGATGATACAGGAAGCTTATATTTTACTTGTATACCTTTGTTACCAGTTAACCCTGCATTAGGACCACATTTTTGTGTACTGATGACATCGAAGAGAAGAGAGACAGCTTCTAAGGGGAACAAATTTAGGTTTCAAAGCCTTGAAAAGCTCTGTAAA
Organism: Pygoscelis adeliae; assembly: GCF_000699105.1. Taxonomy (NCBI): domain Eukaryota; kingdom Metazoa; phylum Chordata; class Aves; order Sphenisciformes; family Spheniscidae; genus Pygoscelis; species Pygoscelis adeliae. The sequence goes on along the minus strand of NW_008825216.1, from coordinate 1,062,361 downwards.
GCTGTCTCTACACTAAAAAAAGTAGTATTTCAGTTACACTCCACTAATTGGTGTTTTCTACCGGCTAATGGAAGCTGTTCAACATGCAAACTGATGTGAGTCTTTCTTCTGTGTAGAAGATCACTATGCATTTTCTAGAGTAGTAGGTCTAACATAGGAGAGTGGGTTCCAGTTCTGGCCGCAGACACATAAAAGTAGGTGTGATGACATTTGCTGCACATCTCCAGATAAGCAGTACTCAAGGCTGCATAGCCTTTTCTGAGCTATTTTAAGGGGAAAGTGTTGGCTTTCAAGTGAAAGAGTTATAGTCTGTATTATACCTGCTTTCTGTCTTCGGAAACAGCAAGTGTGCACAGACTCAGAAAAAAAAAGTATGCTTACATGATGATTTTGTCAGGTTAATTTGATCCATCCCAACATGAGATTTCTAATTTCAGTTTAGATTCTATTATTTTGACAAAGATGCTGTATATGTAGCACAAAAATAATAACTACATTATACTACCTGCCAGACTGAAATGGTGGAAGTGATGGATTCTGAGTTTGAAACCACTTTAACTTTAATTAAAATTAGGAACTCTGATTCTCTGTCTGGCCACATTACTAAATTCACTGTCTTATTGTTAAATGTTTTTTGCTATTAAAAGATAAGGAAGTTGCCATATGCAATTGTTGCATTTTAGTACGCTTTCAAATCTGTTGGTAGCATTCAAGAGTTGTCCTTAAATATGTAAGTTGTTTTAAAGTTGAGTTAACTTAAATTAAAAAAAATCTGTACTCGTTATTATTCATTTTAGTATTTTCTTGCTACTGCTGGAAGAACTGGTTGCTTTCTTCAGTCAAATATTGACCAGAGAGCATCTGCAATTATAATCACCTAATATCCGTTCTCCTGAATGAATATTTATAGATTTTTAAAAAAATAATCCTATTCCTGTTACACAGTTGGTCTGACTTCATGGACTCGTCTACAGCCCTTTTCATTCCTTCATTGTCACGATGGGAGCCTACTGGACCGTGCCTAGTAGTAGCATTTTACATTGTTCCTGTACTGTGTCTTTTGGCAGGTGAGTAAACTGCTACTGCCCCTGATAGGTACTGCCTAAAATGAGTGCTGGAACAGTGTAGGGAGACACTAAAAGATTTGGTTTCTTCCAGTACAAGGCCTTTAGAAGTATTTTTATGTATTGCCCCTTGGAAATGGAGTGGTGGCAGCTTTTGTTTGATTTGGTGGGGAATACAACACGATCAGAAGCTGCTCAGGATCAGAAGCAGCTCAAGACTTTAATTCCTTTTTTTCTTTCCTAATCTTTACCTTCATACCGTACTCCCTGGAGAGCCTGGGTTCAGGTCTTCCTTGCTCAGCCAGTAGGGATGCGCAGAGCTGTCAGGGCTTTTCAGAGCTCAAGGGGAAGGTGGATGTTCATGCGTACAGATTTCTGGCGACACGTCAACTCACAGGTCACATTTAGATGTTACAATTGTCCCAGTTCTCCACAATATACCACAGCTCCTGGAATAGGACATGGCCAATAAATCATGAAGCAAAAGTGGACAGAAAGCCACTCACCAGCTCTTTTTTCCACCCAGTCCTGTTTGGTTCAGTGCAAATACTTCACAGAGTTCAATTTCTATGAAGGTTAGAAAGAAAACAAGCAGGTCTCTGACCTAGCAGGCAGATAAAGATTTGAGAGAAGTAAGGACCTACTCACCAAGTGCCTATTTCCCCTTACCCTGAGCTGCCAGGGTCTGGCGATCTGGGACTGGGATCTGAGACCTCCAGCTTTCACAACAAACTCTGAAACACAGGGCACAGGAGGAACCTCTCCAAAACCCACCTGAAACCACCTTTTCAATGGTTTTGTTCTCTGCGGAAACAGAACTACATTGCTCTACCGCAAAATGGGTTTAATTCCTCTCCTTCCTGAGTTTTTGAAATCTGCTTTTATTGTGCTCACTTCTCTGTGCTTGCTTGCTTGATAGAGAATGGTATTGGCCAACTGGAAAAAATGAAAGGATGGAGTGAAACAAAAGAAAAAGTCCTAAATGTATATGCCTGGATTAACAGATGGCTGAGGAGAGTGGGACGGCAAAAGCATGATGTTCTATAAATAGCTGAAGGATGGAGTTAAAAGACAGTGTTGGGCTAACAGAAGACATCTTTTATGAAATATTGAGATTTTATCATAAAGTATCAAGATACGCTATAGATTATTAAAACAATAAACATTTAAAAAGAATGGTCTATTGGAAGACTCTCTCTCTCTCTCCCCCCTTTTCTTCCATATTTCCAAATGCAACAAGAGGAATAAGCCAGCCTTTTCTGTGGATGATGTAATTACATGCTAAAGCAGCATTTGAAAATATTACAGTTAATACCCAAAGAAGCTGCTTTTAAATGAAAAATTTGTCCAGATAATGAAGGTGATCAGGATCAGAACTAATGTGGCCAAAGTCATGATCAGTCATCCTGCCACTGTTGATAACAAGATGTCCATTTATCTCAAAAAAAAAGTAAAGCAAAAGCAGTGCTTTAAGGGTTAAATGCCTTGTTTTTATTCATTGTGTTTGTTTCTGTTTGGGATATGTCTGATTAAACTTTGAGGCAGATCAGAACAAATTCCTTTTGCACAATAAAGGTTAATAAGGATTTTGATTTACCTATTTTAGGGGAAATGTCCACAACACCACCATGGATTTACCATGGATTATACAGACCAAACCCTTCAAATGTTAAATTCCATGAGGGATGCTAATCCTAAAAGAAACAGTAATAGCTGATTTTGTTAAGGGAAACTAATCAATTTTGCTGCAGACTTGCCACATGCCCCTTTCCTTTTTTTTTTTTCCCTGTTTTGTGTCTTAAATCCTTCTGATGCCATATGACTGACTACCATTTGTTGTAACCTGTTGTTGCCTTAAAATTTGTCTCACTGTGGCCAACTCAGTGGATTTAAACACTACTAAAGCTGTTACCTGTATAAAGTTGAAGGCAAGAGCTAAAAAAGGACATAATTTGCACACATTGTAAGTAAAATTCAGATGCATAAATTCAAAATTGCAATCTGAACTAATTTTCTAACAATTTTTAAAATGTCTGAATTTTATTTACATCTTCCACATGAAGAAAATAGCTAAGCATCTTAACTTCTGCTCCTCTGAATACCCACTGCAATTTGAACATCTCGTTGTCTAGCTTCTAGCTAACACTTGGGCCAATTTAGAAGCAAGCATGTTTATACTTAAGGTATATTGGCATTCACATATTAGTTCACATCACGAAAAGTGAATTTCCTAACTGTCTCCACCTACCAAGGTTTGGCCTGCCATGATAGAGCAGTCTCAGAACATGTGGACTGGTGGTATTTTTGGGGGATGAAACTAAACTGGAAGATGTGCCCACTAGTGGGCTTTCATCTCAGACTCTCATAAAATGTAGATGTGGCTTCTGTTAGTGGTTAGAAAACTCATGCAGACCTGTATATTAAATGCCCTTCTCAGCAAGGGGTGGGACACGATCCCTGCCCCTCCTAGAAGGGATGGCTCAAGAGGGAACATGGATCCGTGAATTCACATTTAGGGTGAGCTCCTTGGAAGAGGTTCACAGAAGTTAAGTATGAGTTTTAAAATAATTTCTAGAGAAAAAACAGTCTTGGCAGCTGCTCCCAGAACTACTGATCTGCAACCAATGCAGCCAAGCTTATCAACTGGGCTCGCACAGCCATATTCCTTCTCATGCTTTTGGGTTTTAGCGCTGCAAATCTTTCATTGCTTTCTGAATCTTTCATCATGCTTTTTACACAGTGTCCTAGTCCCAGCAGGAGAGACTGATAAGACCCACTACAAAGCCTGCGACTTGGACTGAGAGCCTGGCGGTGGTTACAGCACAGTCGATAAACTCCCTGAAGATGTTCTCTGGCTTAGTTTTGCCCAGAAGGACACCAGTTTGTGTGCTCCCAGGCTGTTCCACACTGCAAGCCAAAGCATAGCAAAGGGTGATGAGGACATTTGCTTTGAAGGTGTACTCTTAGCCCATACCAGGCCTTTAACACAGACGTACCCTGTAGACATCCTCTTAAAAATGGGATTCGTTGCTTGGGCACCCTGAGGATGAAAATAATATCAAACTTCAGTTCCTAGCATCCTGCACAAATGTTTTAGCCATTGTGCTCTGGCATAAAAAAGGATACAATAATCACTCTTACTCCAGCAACCCTCTTCTAGGTGGCTGCAGATTTGGGGGTGCTGCTCCATCCACTGCGATAGCAGCTTTCAGGGCAGGAGTCCCTTCTGTGCTTCGGTGCCACTGGCAGTAGTGCCTCCATGAATCCCTGAGCCAGGGGGTTTTAATGTCCTTTCTGGATAGTGTTGGATGTTGCCTCACTTAACTGAAGACTGTTTTTTGGATCGGAGTTTATTTTGGAGGTCAATGACCTGCTTTGGGGATTGGGCATCTGGAAGTTGGGCACTACAGCATCCAACAAATAGAGAAAGAAAAAAAAAAAAGAAAAAGAAGCACTAGGACTGTCTTCTACAAAACAGAATTTCATAGAAGCTAACAATTTCAGAATCAGAATATAGAGATTTCATATTTCAGGTTCAGAAATATACAGGCAGTACATTCTTAAAAGAAACATCATTTTCATGATGTTTCTTGCTGATTTACTGGGCATCACTGACTCCTGTCTGCTGGTGGCAGTGCTTAATTGGCTACTTCTGCCTCTTGTGCCTGCTCTCCATCTCTCATACAAGCCTTTTACAGATAATTTCAAATGCTTATTATTTTGGCTGAGAGCAGGTGAAACTCACGTGTTCACTTCTCCACAGTTTAGCAGGCTGTCATATTAAAAAATAATAATAAAAAACCAACCACAGAAATTTAAGCACCAAAATTACATTCCTCAAATAAATAAGTACCATACACCCAGCTTTGCAAAAATAAATAAAATGAAAACAGCTCACCATATGGGACTCTCTCAAGCTCTGTGCCTGTGGGTGTAGGCTAATCATCACAAAACACCTCTTTGTATCGGAATGTTTTTATTTTTAAAACATACAAAGGCAAATCAACAACGCTAATAATAAGAAAAAGAATATCTCAGTATTTTTCACACTTAGCGCTTCCTATGCAGCAGATACATATGAACCCAGAATAACATGGGCAAGAGTGCATACACCCTCCTTCTGTCCACCCACATACACAAGGGCAATTATAGCCCAAATGACAAGATGAGATTTTTCTCCCAGCTTTTGTGAGTTTTATTGCAGAACATCATCTAGTCTGAATAACAAGGGCCAGGGAAGATCTCTGATAATTTATACATATAGCCCATAACTTCTGTTTAAACGGCAGCGTATCTTTTAGACAAACTACCCTTTGGATAGAAAGCTTTAAAGGATGGAGAATCTTGTATTTTTCTAGGTAAATTGGCAGTGTTTTTTACTCTTGCTACTAAATTGCATATAATTTCTACTCTGAATTTGTCTAAATTCAATTTCCAGGCATTGGATTTCATTATCCTTATTTTACTAAATTAAAGAAGTCATTATAGGAAGTCTTCTCTCCACAGAGGTACCTCTGAAGGCCATGATCACATCACGTGTTAGACTAATTAACTACCCTGAGTCTCTTAATTCTCTCTAGACCTCAAATCAAGTTTGTAGCTTTTTCCTGAACTTTTCTAAACTTTCAGCATCCTTTTCTGAAGCGTGGGTAGAATCAGACATGCCCCGCCCCGTAGGAGCCTCACCATGACGACACAGGACTGTCATATCCTGATCCCTTCCCGGCAATCCTCAGCTCAAACATCCGAGGACTGTGTTCACCTTTGTGGCTTCGACAATGCAATGGGAATTTGTATGCAAATTATTTGGCTCCTAGATGTCTGACTTTTTATTTAGATATGCCAAAAGGCATTTCTCGCTGATAAACCTGTATAATTGCTTTGTCCTCAGCAACATACAGCACTTTACCAGTTTTTGTGTAATCTACTATTTTTTCTTATAAGGACATTTTATATTTTCTCCAGATCACGCTTAGGATTACTGAAAAGCACTAACCCAAGGAGCTCAATAAATGTATATGCATAAAATGATTATACTATTTGAACATAATGAAGCAATTTTTAAGTCGTACAATGAAGACTGTCAGCTAATTTGCTTTGTAAAACAAAATGACATACAAGACCAAACTATTTGAAGATGTTTGAAGTTGGTAAGATACACTTTTATTAAACAAACTTCTAGTTTTAATTGAAAACAGAATCTAATTTGTTTGGCAAGCGTAGGTTCCCTACTCAAACCTATATGAATTTGCATGAGCTGTACTCCCACCCTTTGGGTTACCTCAAGGAACACTCCCACGTAGCATGTATGCAGCTCAGCTTGCACACCAGGCCACATAGTCAAGGTTGAGTCCTGACTAGTCTTCTTTATTGCCAAATTTCTACCATTTTCCTGCAAATCTTTCTTCACCAGTGAGCCTGAAATGTTTAAATACTTTTAATTCCCTGCCTGTGCCTGCATTTGACTTGCGATGTTTATTTCGCTGCTGTATTTTAACTTCCTGTAACTTTAAAATGAGGTATCCTGCAAACGTTATCAGGAAACCTAACTCCTGCACAAACAGCAAATGCAAAGCTTACAATGGACCACACTTTGCACTGGTTTTCACTCACTTTTCCAGTCCTAAATACATTAAATGTTCACTCCAAAGTGATGACTTAAGTGGATGAAAAGCCATTATTTTAAAATTGATTTAGTCTGAAAGTGTCCCTGTAAATTTGTTTGATTTCTGCTCAGAAGACCTAGTGCCTAAAAGCAGTCAGTTATATATCAGACACCTAACAGGAGTGGGGTTTGGTTCTCCTTTTGGAAGGGCAGTGTACTAAAAGTGCCAGCAAACTTATCTGGGTCTGGGCTGCACCCCAGCTGCTGCACCAGTCCTTCCTCCAGGGTCTTGTCGCAGAAGTTGGGGCTGGGGATCAGGGAGCCAGAAAGAGCCCAGCCTGATTTCAGTATTCACCTGGGGGTTGTTGAACAGGACATTTGGAAAAAAGATTGCTTTCTCCTTGTAAATGGAACATGACTTTTATCTGCAAATCTCAGAGAGAAAATGATAGTGGAATCCACAATGCCACTTCCACAGTCATTTCTTGGAATACAGTTGTGCTTTAAGAGCATTTAAGAGGGTACCTTGACTGCTAATTTGAGGATTCAACATAGTTACTTCAAGTATAAAGACAATGCATTTGAAAAATACATGTGACAGATTTTCTGTAGATTAATGAATATAATCACGAAGAACAAATTAAATGAAGAAGACTTCCAGAGAGAGTAAATTCACTTAACAATCTGGAGAAAGGATAATTTATATCTAAATATAGCTCTGCTAAGAATGAGCATCCATGAACCCACAGCTTTTTCATATTCTGGGAGAGAGTTTCCTCCCCTTCAGATTTCTTTGAGTTTTTGTTTTTCCTTCACAGAACAGCAAACTTATAAAAAATATTACAAAAGGAGTTTTTAAGACTGTCAGGATGACAGGTTTCCTCCTTCACTATAGTGACCTGATTCATTCCTGGCTGAGAAATAAGCACTCTCAATCACACTGAACGGGTTTCCATGAGAGGGAAGGTACAATTGCTTTATCCAATACAATAAAAGTTAAATTGGGTCCTGGTCTCAGCTAATTAAGATTGTATACACTGAGGAAGCAGCTGAATGCTCTGTCAGGGCAAATACATTATTTTCTCATATTCACAGTGCATAACTGGAGGGGTAACATGCTCAGATGTTACTCTGTATACACACGTAGCCCAAATTTCAGAGGCGTTCTTTCTAATAGGGAAATGTTATCACTTCTTGATTCCTGACAAATCAAGGGGCAGGCTGAAAGATCCTTCATGCAAAACCTTTTCTCTTCTTTTCTTTTTTTTTTTAAACAATTAAAGACTTCTTCTCAGGTAGATTAGAAAAACTCTTGAGCTCATTTGAAAATTTCCCAGGCTAGGGACACAGTCTCCTGTCCTAAGTCTTATTAGAATCATAAGTCATCATTTCCTTTGACCTTAATGAAAGCGGTGTGGTTAAATCCAGAGTAATCATTTTATGAGGCAGAGCTACATCTCTCCAGCATACTTGCATAATAATCAACTGAAGCAAATTTTTAGTAATGTCAGGGCAGCAGAAGCAGAGCTGCAGAGCATACCAAAGCTATAGTAGATAGGCTGGTATGCTTATTTGTCACATGTTTATCTAACTAACTAGCTCAACTGCTTCTGTTGAAGATGTCTGAAACAGAGGAAAATCACTTGAGTCTTAGAAAATAGTTATTCTTACAGCTGTTACTCTAAGTACTGTTGACTAATAATATATCAATATAATGTGATAAATATGAACCTAGTCCTGCAAGTTACCAGGAAACCGCTCCTTATTTATTCAGCTGTGAAAAAAAAAATCAGATACTCCCTTGATAATTGTTACAAACATAAGGTTATGTTAATGACATCTATTGGGGATGAGCTACAAAAATGAAGTTTACTTGGGAATATTTCCAGCAACATATATAATTGCAGATTTCAGAAAACATTTCATTTGAACAACACGTACTACTTCTATGATGTTATCATCAGTCTTGTGCGTAATTTGCTTTTTAATAGTCCCTTTAGAAAGCTGATAGGTCTAATCAAAGCTTGCATAATTTCTGTTTATCATTTAGGAAAGTTAGCAAGTCTCCGCCAAAGGAAAACGTCTCTTGCAAATAGTACACCTCAGCTCATTACTGAAAGATGTGGGCTGGTTCTCTGAGGCAATTGCTAACAATATTAGTGGTAACTAGAAAGTTATTTGTATCCATAAACAAATATTAAAGGTCTTCAGATTTATATTTATAAAAATTTTGTCTGGTTTTATAGCAATAGCAACAGAACTATTACTAAAGTAATTGATTTATTAATTAGTAATTATTATTCCTACTAACACTGCAGCCAGTAACTACTGAAGCATTTTTGCACTTTGGTGAGATGAAGCAACCAAAAATATGAAGGTATCACTGACGGTTTTCCTTTTCTGGTAAAATTCAAGTTTTGTTAAATCAAACTAGATTTGACTATGGGAAGTTTGGAGATTTGCAAAATTCTTAAAGAAACATAAATATTTCTGAATATGAAATATGCAGGAACCAGTGTTCTCAGCAGCAGACAGATATAATCATCTGTCTCACGGGCAAGAACATTGGTTAGAAATAAACAGTCTTTGCCTAATGGCTCCATCCCACTGCCCTTCAGCTGGTGCAGGTCCAGAGGGAATCCCGCTCTCCTACCAAAATGCAGCCAGGCACTCGAGCTGGTGTCACGGCAGCATTCTGGTTTAGTCACTGTTTGCCATTTTTACAGAACGGTGGTCTTCCTCTTTTGATTGTCATTATAAAAATTACTCCTTAGAAATGCTTTTATTATATTCAACTGACTTTAGCTTTATAGAGGCAAAAGTACCTTTTTCCATTAAATGCAAAGCTTGTGCCCCCCTTGTCCCACGTCTACTATTGCTCTCACTATCACAACTTCCAATACTGTACGGTATTCATGCAGTCTACAGTTTGACTAGATTTCTCTCCTGAATCTTACATTGCATAAGAAGATAACCTAGCCCACTAGTATATGCAAACACAGATTATTCTATTATTTGTGCTTCCTTTAATTGTATCAATATGCTCTTAAAACTAATATGCAGATGGGTATTTACTGAATTTAGTTCCAGCATCTTGAACAAACACATGTTTTCAAAGCATTTTGGTGGGTGAAGGAGTATAACCAAACAAATGTTATGTGTGCAGTAGTGGGTGAGAGACTGTTTCATTTGCACTCACTTTTTTTTTTTAATCAAATTTAATTTGAAATGCTATCTAATTGAGATTTTATTGCAGACTAGATTGTTGAGGCACTGCGGAAAACAAGACTGAACAGAGTTAAGAAGCAAGGTACAGGACTATCCAGCTTCTCATGCTGGCGGGGGGGGGGCAGGCTTTGAGCATTTTCTTGATCATACAATCCTTAAACTACAGCAGAACTTTACAGATCTCCAAGCTATAACTAAAACCACTTCTTCTAAATGATATGCATCTGATTTTAACAAGAGCAAGAATGCAGACATTTTTTCTCTTCAATACAGCAAAAAAGATGGTTTTGTGGTTAGGATGGAGTAGTGAAATTCACAAAACCCAGGACATATCCTCCTTGGCACGGCGTTCTAGTGCATCACTTACGCTGATGTAAAGGCTACCATCAAAACCATCACATTTGAAAGTTCCCGTGCAATCCGGGAGAAAATAACTGCGTGATAAACTAATATTTATCCATACAATCATGCATTGTGAATTCCAGTTAGTTCACAGGAAATCATGCAATATCTCTCTCTGTTCCTTGAAGTGTAAAATTAGCATAATACCTGTTGATCCACGTGACAGATGGATTTGAGAGATGCGTACAGATACCTGGAAAGAAGATGCTTCAAAAACACAAATCCAGATAAGCCATCCCCAGCCTTAAATGCTGTCTGGATGATGTGTGTGCCCGTTCCTGACTCATCAGACCAACCAGACTCCATTCACCACACCTTTGACATTGGACTTGTACCACCACCTTAGCCGTGACTTTTTCTGGGTTTGTTTTTTTTCTCCTGTTTCTCACTGCTTTATTTTCTTTTCAGGAGGCAGACATGACTTCTGCATTGTGTTACTACATAAAGTCACTATCTGATTATTTTAAAAACTAGTTTTTGAACAGGTTCTGAAAATTTATTGAGAAGAAGAGGAATGAAAGTTGATGTTTTTTATGTTATTTCCATGTCCTACAAACATATACAAAAGATAGGGAAAGCGTTGTCTTTCCGAGTGTGTCAGTTTAAAATACGATCTTCAAACATAGTGCAACTGGAAATTATTCACTAACAAAATTCTAGAAATTCTGTTTTTGAAAAAAATATTACTTCTCAGATACTTCAGGGTAATTTAAATAAAGTGTCCTTGGGAATGCCAAGTATATATTTGTACGTCAAAAACTCCTAACCAGAATAAAATTAACAAAAACTCCCTATTAGCTCAAGAGACAAACAGATCAGCCAAGTGAGAATTGAACCACTAAAGATGTAAAAAAATAGATGTTCATCATGGGATATGTAGCTCATACTCAAAAGATACATAGGACTCAAGGCTTCCAATACAAAATTCTGGATCCCTAAATTTGCTTATAAGGAATCAATAGGGGCCTGCCTGAAACAAGGTGGTCAGCCTTGGGCTGATAGATTCCCTTCCAACCCCCCCAGCTAATTTTTCTGAATATATGGCTTAATCACCAAGGGACTGATTCCAGGTCTGAGCCAGACAAATGACTTCCTAATTTTGTGATTTGGCTGCCTGGCTTGAACTTCAGCTTTTGCAATGATGACTTTTGAACTGCAGTTTAACAATATGGACTAAGCAGTGTAGACTGTCGTGGTCAAGCATCACCCAGAGCTTCCCAGGCAGATTTGCAAGGCCTCACCGTTCCCAAGCGAAACTTGCTTTTTGTTTCCTATTCTTTTTTTCCTCAGATCAAAAAATTAATGGTAGTGAAGAAGTAAGGAGCTGGCTTCTTAATTTAGCACTCTTACTCAGCAATTTTAGAAGCTTTACTGGAATAGGAAGGATACAAAACAGTCCCTGGTTGGAACTAATATTTTTTTCTCTTGTGATCAAATGGTCAGATTGGGTAGTGCGTCGATCCTGAAGAGTGGTCTGGCTTTCCCTGTGCCACCCTCCCGGCACCTGTATTTCAGAGAACTCTGTAAGACTGGGACAATTTCCCTATATGCCCTATCAAGTGCAGTGTCGGTAAAACACAGTTGCAGCACTGGTATACTATAACTTCATATATGGTCAGTATATAATGTATACAATTTACATGTATACATGTGTGCTTGTGAGCATGTGTGTTTGTGTGTGCACCTGTGTAGAGAAAAACCTGTAGATAACTGTACTGCGCTCCCCAGCACAATTTGTGCAACAAACATTATCTGTTCAGCTGTGTCTGTCTGTACAACAGACACTCTGTCTGAGCAAAGACACTCTCTGAGCATGAATTAAGTTACCCTCAGTATGAAAAGCAATTTATTGATCCAGTCCCTGATAGATTTCCTTTTCACTCAATTTTTACCTACTGTTAGCAAACCATGGAGCTTTAAAGGGAAAATTCAATAACTGCTGTTCCTATTGGGTACTGTGTAACTGAAAGACCTAGAGCTTTAAAAGCATCTGAACTTGTAAGAGAACTCCTATTCTGCACCAGAAAAAAACAAACAAACAAACAAAAAAACAAATCCAAAAAGAAACAGAGAGAAAGCTGTAGCTTGCTTCTTTGGGGAGATCAGGAGAGCTAGACTTAAATACTTACTTCTTCTGAGCCAAAGCGGAGAGATGAATTTAAGTATCATCGCAATTCTTTACCATCAGGCTGTAAGCCATTTATTTCCCACATTTCACAAAAAAAGGACCTGGTTCTGAACAAAACACAAAAAAAGCTGAGATCTCAGAAATATTTCCAGCTGTAGATCTTTGAGATGTATAACTACTATTGGCATTTTTCTTTGGAAGAAGTATTCTTCAAAAGAAGAACGTATTCTTCAAATGAACAATGCCCTGATTTATTACGACAACCTGTTTATGAAGTTTTTGTTACACCAGGAAGATTTCTGCTTTTCTGTTTGCTTTTAAAATGAAGCTAATACACTTTCGAAAGCTTTTGTGTCATCCTAGTGAGGCGTATTAGCTGGGGTTTGGGAGGAGAGTCTCACTTTTTCTGTATACAACTTCCTTTTTCCTCCTCTCCCCCATGCCCAGGTGTAATTTTTTCAGCATTGCTTAGGGTTTTTCCTGTTCTTTCTTGAATTTTATTCTAACATGGGCAAGTCAGACAAGTGGTTAGAACTCCTAATCTTTGCCTAATGTGTGTGACAGGTTAGACTTGGGCCCTGGTGTTGCAATTGGATCTGACAGCGTGCATGCCCCTCTGCAGGGACTTGCTTTGGCACGGTGGCATCGGTGTTGAGCCGTTCACGCTGCCTGCTGTATTACTTGTGAGTAACGATTTGGCCGCCCTCTGTGTAGCTTGCTCTGCTTTCATGCCAGTAAAACAAACAATAACAACTTTCTTTTCCCTCTTCTTTATTGCTTTATTGTATTATCGCTGCCTTAGTAATATCAGGTGAGTGATATTGGCAGCTGTCCCACAAATGCCGAAATCCTAATTGCTTGCTGCCACAGGACAGTATAGTGTTCAAATTCCCAGGACTCATCGCTCTCACACCAAATATGAGGACCTCTGTTAAGATCAATACAACTTATTAATAAAAAAGATCACTCATTAATGCTAAATGGCTCCAAGAGTACATTAAGCGTTGTATAACCATACAGAGAGATATGCAGGGTTTTGTGACCTCAAATACGCAGATGCACTCAACTTAATATTTACAATGATTTACATTCTTCCACAATAGCAGTAATACAAGGAAGTTTATTTTGTCATGCTCAGATTTCGTAAAATAACATCTTCAAGTATAACTTCCCTATCCTCAGTAAAACAAGCAAGCTTTTATGTGTTCCCTTACTAACACAGAATGCAGATCCTGAAGAGCATCTTAAATATATAGAGAGGAATAAATGATTGTATGATTTTAATATGATTTAATACAGGATACAGCAAAAGATACAAGGCAGCATTTCCCAGAATTTCTTCAGTGAAGTCAGAGTTGCCAGAGGGGACACTTACTGTGAAAATTATACTATAGCCTTTGGCGAATGGTGAAGATAAATTACGTGAGGTAACAAAAAACTGGGAACAGAGTATATCTGATGGATTCAGAACAGGAGTTGAAGTTAAAGAATGACACGTCGACAGAAGGAAAGGTTTCAGAGTACCTGGAAATCAAAAGCTCATATTTAAAGGAATAGACTGATAGATAGGAATTTTATTCCCAGTTCTCCCCTTCACTTGCAACATGACCTTGAGTTAGTCTCTTGACTTCTCTGTCGGGTTTGGCATAATGGTGTGCTGGTTTTCTTTCAGAAAATGCCCATTAAAGATTCCTTCCATTGAATTTTTTTTTTCATTGGAAACAAACAAACACTGAACCACCAAACATTTTAAGTAAAAAAATACTGAAAACTTAAAAAAAGTTAAAAATTCCAAATGGAATTCTTCATTCGCATTTCCCATCAAGGATTTTCAAGGAATATTTTCAAGGAATGCAAGCACTTTCCGCAAAAATGTTTGTCAAGAAATACATTTTCCCATCAAAATGAAGTTTTAGTAGAAAAACCCAGAGCAAATTTGGCCAACCAACATCATCACATGCCTACTCATCTCTATAACATGAAACAAGAGTTTTCAGTGCCCAGACGGATGTGGTTTTCAGCTGACCAGGTGAGCTGAAAGACACGGACCTAGCAGTTTTGGAGTATGTGACATGCTCCCTGCTGAGGGTCCCCTCCATCTCCCTGCAGTCTCTTCTCAGCAGCACGGCATATCCTCGGACACATCCGTGACATACCTTCTAAGAATATACCACGCTAAAACAATTTCCTTTTAGCGACAGGTCAACCCATGATCCCTTCAATAACATCCATTTATCTTAATCCCTTTGCTTTTCATTAGTCCAAATGATTGTTCATTGCTTTCTCACACAGCTCCAACTACCTCATGTATAAACTGGCAAGGTAGTGACAGAGTATGTCTGCTCAGCTGACAACAAGATGGAATTATTTCTGGATTCGTTCAGACTGCAGCACATATAATGACATACATCTGATAGGGATGTGTTGAACACGCCACAGTATCCATAGGGTTAACTGGCACAGTTTGGAACAAAATGCATACAAGGCATAGACAGTAGATCTCCAGAGCCTGAGATGGAGTCCTTTACCACAAAGAACGTAAGACTGGCTAAGATGTCATAGTCATAGGATAATTAAGGAGGAAACACTGAAGGCTGGTGAATGGAATTCGCTTTGTCCAACACATGGTTCATAGGATCTCCAAAGAGTCTCTCTGAAATGCCTTTCTTACTCCCTCATTTCCTGATGAAGCCAACGAAATGTTACTAAATTCTCAGTTTCATCACACGTTTGTTTCCCCTTCAAAGCTAAGTCCTTGGTTCTTTTACTTTCCAGCATCCTGAAAGTTCACGTGGCAATGAGTTAGTTTCATTTTATTAATGCAGAACTGTTTTTTGGTGCTGGTTGTTCACACATCCCTCCTGAGGACACCTGTAGTTTGCAAACAGCTGATTTGGCTTTGACTGAGCCAAAATTGCGGTTGCCTTAATATTTTCCCAGCTTCACTGAGACTGAGGTTAGTTCTTGAGGAACAGAAGACAGACAGGGAGTGTTCCCAGCTTTCACTCTGCTTTTACACCCTTGGTACATAAATAAAACATGGACAGTAATTTATAGCACCTCTAAAGTGATTCTGCTTGTTGTCTCACTGTGCTCGTTATTGCTTCTACAAGATCCAGCCTAGATAAACTCCTATTTCATGGCCACAGCTACACAGTTACACCTTTCTCATGCAGAGAAAATCCTAGACGATAGTGAGCTTGATTCCTGCCTGTCTTGTGTAGTCATGTACAGGTAAGTGGATAGGAATTGTTGCTTTTTTGATTTAATATTTTGCACTTACTTTGGGAAGTTATAAACAGAAGAAAGCACAAAGCAGTGAAGAAAGATTAAATCATTGGAGAAAAGGATAAATCTTTAATACCTCTATGTAAACTATATAAATTAACTAATCTAGAGCAATTATATTTATTAGAAATAGCACAGGTTTGTGCTGATAGCTTCTTAAATATTTTTTCTTTATTTGTCATCAAATGTTACCTTTGATTACTGGATAATAAACTTTTAAAGCAATTCTTGAAAGGGCACAAGCCCAGTCAAGCATCTGTGACCCCACCAATTGTCTCTGCTAAGTGAAATAGCATGTCTCTTCCCCAAGTTGCTACTTTAAAAACCCTGCATGACAAATAGATCAAGAGCTCCATATTCTGTGATACAGAAACAAAATGAATCATGCATTCTTTAAAGAAATTGTTTATTATGAAGATCACTAGCCTTTCAGTTAAACTTCTTCCGAACAATCTTGACTGTTTCAGAATATTACTTGGCCATTTCTATGCACAATAGATTAAGGTTTGGCATAGTTTAGATAAAACTTTGTATTATTATTATTATTATTATTATTATTATTGTAGTTACGATGATGCATAGTATTTAAGTCATTATTTAGATAACAGAAAAAAATATACTTTTTAGGCGAAGGCATTATTTCAAAGAGAAAAGAAAGACTTTTACATACATGCAATTGGATACTCAAGTTATTTGAACGCATAAGAATTTTTCAGCATGAGGAGTCTAGCCCTGAAATGGATGATACTAAGTTTTCAAGAGCAGCCCTTCATAATGCTTGTTAACTTGTTAGCAAAACTGAAGAGCTCATTTCAACACTGGATGCCTTCCTTATGAGTTGTAAACTGATGTCCATAGAAAGAGTTGTCTGGAGGCTTTCTTAGTATCTATTTACAGGTAGTCATGTAATGGCTGTCCAAGAATCTTAAATGCTGCCATGTCATCTCTGAACTTGCTTGACTGCTTGCTAACCAACAAACATGCTCCAGCATCGCCTCCCTGGCCCATGCCCAGCACCGACAGGACTGAGTGACAACATGTGAATTCCTGGCCACACCAGCTCTTGCACTTGTAACAATTCCTTGGTACAGAGAGAGATGAAAAATTACGGTATTTTTCAAGGCCAGACGCAAGGGGGTTTTGGGGTGGGGCAGACTCAAGGGAGTTTTGGGTTTTTTTGGTTTGGTTTGGTTTTGGGTTTGGTTTTTCTATATCTGTCTCTCTGTCTGTCTGTCTAGCTATCCATCCCTCCTTTTTGGTATACTATAAAGTTAGGAAATTGAAGGCAAGCACTACTGATGACCTTTACGAGCTTTTATTTCTGTTCTGAGCACAGAGCTTAATCCTAAGATTCAGTCTATCACAGCTTATACTTCTCTTTAATTTCAGTAAGAGACTGTAAAGTAGCATTTCTGGAAAAAAGTAAAGGACTGCTTTGTGATACATTCTTTGTCCCATATTAGACAATCTTTGACCCATTTTAAAATGGTTAACTCACGTTATATGGCTTCTACTGGGTCCTGGGATATAAGTCAGGAGCAAAAACCAAGAATATTTTCCCAATAAAGTCAGAGAAATCTCTGCTTTTATAATGTGATGGGTAGTGCTGAACAGCAGCTGGATACATGACTTAACATTATTACATGACTTAAAAATATAATATAGTAAATAAAGAACAGCATAACAAGGAAACACATGATATAGGCCATTTACAAAATTTATGAGTATGCAAATCATAGATGAGAAGGAAAATACATGTAAAAAAATTTTACATTTAAAATTCGAATTGTTCTCCAAAGAATATAAAAAATATGACTAGCCTATGAAGGAAGAAAACCTTACCTAAGTTCAGAGGGTAGATTGCAAAAGTTTGAGGGTATGCGCAGATGGAAAACCTCAGTTTGAACATAGCTTCAAGGCCAGAGAGACACCATATTGGAATAACATTTCATTGCTACTAACATAAAATTAATCTTTTTAGAGTAAATAAATACCTATCTTTAATATAAAAGGATACCCATATGTATGTAAAGATAAGATCCTTAAAATACCTTTGTGGTTTCTATCCTGGCTCATTTCTTACTTCTGAAACATTTCATATTTGACGTTTCCCTATCACGTAATTTCCTATTACATAACTAAAATGAAGTCAAATGTATGCTGCCTATAATGGTTTCTCACATTTGCTAAGCTTTTACTTATTTTATATTCTCACTGAAGGATATTTTATTCTATTTTTATATAATCTTATGCCATTTAACACCTATAGGCTAACTAAATGAATGAATGTTAAATAATAGGGTAGTAGCAGAAGTATAGCAGGAACAAATGCCGTGAGTGCAGCCTGCTTTGAACATCTGCTCAGGAAGCTCTGCATTAAGGCAGTTGATATAAAAACGCTGCCATTCATAGGCTTATCCTTTTGTAGTTGCTTCCTTTATGTTTTCTATGGTATTTGCACCTTGATCTCTAGCAGGCTTACAGATTTTCAGAAGTACTTTCATAGACCTATGGAACTACACAGTGTGCAGCGTACAGCACTAATATATTGCTCTCAAATCATATTGATCCGGGTGTGTTTGCGTGGTATAACTTGTATTGACAGAAGTTCTTTGGATGTGCTACAAAGTCAGAGGTTTTCCAGATATTTTTCATGCAAGTGAATACACAATATTCTTGCTGTGCCAAAAGATAACAGACTGTATTACACTAATTCTAATGTTTGCATTTACAGTTATTCTGGTTTTGGCTGGGATAGAGTTAATTTCCTTCCTAGTAGCTGGTACAGTGCTGTGGTTTGGATTTAGGATGAGAACAAAGTTGATAACGCACCGATGTGTTAGTTGTTGCTAAGTAGTGCTTACGCTAGTCAAGGACTTTCCAGCTTCCCATGCTCTACCGACTGAGAAGGCTGGAGGTGCACAAGGAGCTGGGAGGGGGCACAGCCAGGACAGCTGACCCAAACTGGCCACAGGGACATTCCATACCGTGTGACATCATGCTCAGTACATCGACTGGGGGAAAGCTGGCCAGGGGGGCTGCTGCTTGGGGACTGGCTGGGCATCGGTCGGCAGGTGGTGAGTAATTGCATTATGCATCACTTGCTTTGTATATTCTTCTATTATTTTTGTTGTTGTTGGTATTATTATCATCATCATTTTATTTCAATTATTAAACTGTTTTTATCTCAACCCAGGAGTTTTCTCACTTTTACTCTCCACCTTGCGGGGAGAGTGAGCGAGTGGCTGCGTGGTGCTCAGTTGCTGGCTGAGGTTAAACCACGACAATAGTTAAGGCTGTAATATTGCAGTGGCACAACCAAAGGCTACAAGGTACAGAGTTCTTGAAAAAAATATTTCTACAGACTGTAAAATTTCATTATTCTTGCTATGACCTCAGGATCCAGGATTTGCTTTCCTGAGGGCTTCCTCAAATGCTTCTGAAAGCAGTTTCCTTTTTTATAAAAATCCTGAACACAATACAGAAGGAAGTTAATCAGAGCAGTTAATCCAATAACTCCGTGTTTTGTCTTTTTCTTTTAGCATTCCATATCTAGCAGTCACTGTCTACTAATACGTAAATTTGGAGTAGTTCATTTCCTACTCTTAAACTGACCATGATCTCTATGAACATATGCATGCTTATCAGTACAAATATGTACATTTTAGGCCTTGGCTTCACACAACAATGAAACCAAATATTTACAAAATATACACAATAGAATCCTCCATTTGTTAGTGTGATTCATGTTTAACACTAGTGTGTAATAAATTCACGTCGGTGTTGGCATAACCATCTGCCTACACTTTTAAAATGCTCAAGATTAAAAGAAAAAAAAGGAAAATCATCACTTTTCTCTCGTAGATGTATTACCTTGCTAATAAATCTTCTCCAGAAAAAGTTGTGCACCCAACATTGAGAAGAGGTCACCATGAGCAAAAGTGAAATGTGTGGGAAGGTGGAAGTTAGGATCAGTCATAATCATAACATGCAGAGTAAACTACAAAAAAAATTGAGAGAAAATTCTGGCCTCATTTGTTTTTTTTAATATAAACTGTGCTGCACCCTCTACCTGAATCTTATTCTGCTTTAGTGCAAGGTGCATTTAAAATTTGTGAGTTTCTTGATCAATTATCCTAACTGATTAAAATATCTGCTGGAATGCCCCAGAAGAATATATTATTTTATGGGCATGACTTTTGCATATGGATATGAATATGAACATAGAAAAAGTATGAAAAATCCACTACAGACTCTGGAGGAGATAATTAGCCTCATATTGAAAGCTGTTTAAAAAAAAAAAACAACTTGATTTGTGAACCTTTTGACTGCATAATTCCCATAAAATTAATTATACTGCAAATTCAGAAGAGTGGAACTTCAGCACTTACAGGTTGTTCATGTTGCCTTTTTTATTCAGAGCCCTCAAAATAGATCACAAATATTAATTTATTACAACCCAGGATCTCACAAAAAAAACTAGTCTCCCTGCCCTGCCTCTTCCTATCTTACCTTTCAAGAGACCGCTGTTTCTCCTGGCAGCCCCAGCCCAGGAACGAGCATTTTGCAGGGGCCTTTGGAAACAACTTCAGCCATACAGATCAACCTTTCCCTATGGATAATTTCCACTTGAATGTAAGGATCTTGGGGAAGCCACCAAATCCTTTTCCTACACTGCTGAACTGCAGGGATTTTGCTGCAGAGATGGCACCTAACTGTACCTCAGGGGACTTCTATGAGAACTTGTTAAGACTCCTGAAGACGAAGGGCAATCATGATTGTCTATCTTTTTCCAGTCTCAACAGGACTGTACTTATTGCTTTCTAGTCTGCAGCATTACGTGTTCTATTGAAGTGATATAGCACAGAAATATACATTTTCCTGTATTGAGTGAATTGGAAAATCACTGTGTTTTTAATTAGCTGTAAAAGGACACTACAGCAGCTGGTACTACAAAGCGTATGAAAAGACTTGCCTTGCTTTGGCTTTGCACTTGGAGAATCAAACAGCTAAGTGCCTGCTTTTCTACAGTGAGTGATGAATGTGAATTATGTGGATTGGAGGAGGCTGGGGTTTTAAACACAGGCTCTTCCCATTTCACTTCCGTGCTGCTGGTTGGCTGCTAATTTACTCTTGCTCTATTGCCTGTTTCTGGATCATTACTGAAACTGTGTTAGTCATATACTCCCTGAGATGTTTTACAACATTTCTTGAATAACAGACAGCTGGTGTACAGCGAGAACACACCATACAGGCTCCAGTCCTTCTTATACTTGCTTGTATGCTCCTGGGCAGGGGAGGGCAAAACACAGAAGCCTGCAGAAAATCTCTGGGGGGAAAGAAGGAGGCATGCCCAGAGTGGGATTTCCACCTCTTTTTGTTCTGTAAACTGCTCTGCTCCAAAAGAAAGAGAGCAGGAATTGCAGGTGGCCAGGTGGCAAGTTTCCCTCCCCTGAGTCTCTGCTTTGGCTTCGGTGATGGAGAAGCTAAGAAGCAGTGCCAAATGTGCTCAGTTAATATTTCTTGAAGCTGTATGAATTTGTCTCTTGTGTTCCGTGGTATTCATTTTAGGAGGGCACAAACTTCCACTCAGGCTTCAGCTTCCGAGCAATCAGCGATAGCCTCACTCAGATGAAAGGGATGCTGCACAAGAGTATTGAAGATTGGGATGGGCAAGCAATGAACATTAACGGCAAATTAATATTTTCTGTGTTTTGCCACAGTTCGGCCTCAGCCTTTGGAAGTATATACAAGCAACTTTCCCATCACCCTCTGCTTAATTCATGGATACATGGACTAAAACAGGTTTGAACTTTTCCATATTTTTTCCCCTCCTCACTATCACTGTCAGATTCTCACCTATTCAAAAGTGGTAGCTTGTCAGATTTCAGTTCCCTTCAGCATCCAGCATCACCACTTAGAGTTAGCACTACCATGCTATTATGATACCATGGAAATGGAAGATGTATATAAGTGCTAAATAGCTAGTATTATTTATTGTTATCAAAATTATACACCCGTCAAGATCTGTGCATATCAACCTTAAGGCTCTAGAAATGAGTCACATTTTTTATCATATTTATATAGTTTCATGTACCATGTTCTGGATACTTACGTGAAGGGTTTCCATGTTTTGATAGCTGATCTGATGTTATTACAGAACACTTTGCCAAAGTGCTGAAATCCTGGCTAACATTGCAGCCACATAACCACAGACTGGCTACGCGTGTACTTACTCCGGTACACTTTCCAGACTGATTCCTCTAAAGCCTTTTCTCCTCCTCCCAATTTCTGTGCAAGTCACTACACTTTCAAAACACTCCTATAGGTTTTTTCATTGTTTCTAAGAAACGTAAAGGAAAGTGAATTATTTAATATAAGGAGTAGAAAACACATACTCTTTGAAAAATTTCCAGGTCAATGATCAAAAAATATTACCTGCATCCTAAAGGTGGAGTTGCATGAATTGGCACAGTGCTGATTTGTCTCTGTTGCAATGTGAAGAAGTATCTTTTCCAGCCCACTTGATACTCCGCTGAAGAATTTCCTCAGTGTGTTCTCTATGAGAGAACTGGACTCAATCCATTTCCATTAGTGTGAAAGCTATCTCTGAAAAAAACCCACTTTTTAGCTCACCATAGCAGAAACACCATTTCATTTGTTTAAACCTGTCAAAAATGAAATTCATGTTGGATTAAGCAGAATAAGTAACTCAGGTGTGGAGATACTAAGGATAGGTGAATGGCTATTTGTCTCTAGTCACAGTTAGACTATTCCAAAATTAACTTTTAGTCCCCCAAAACTACTGAACTTCATTCTTCCAGGTGTTTTCCAAAACAGCATCAAATAAGCCAGTAGATGTGCCGGCTTTTTCCCATATAATATATACACAACACCATAGGTGGCTGTCCACATAGGTGCCCCAGCAGCACTTGCAAGCTCACCTATAGAGACATGGTGGGTTGACCTTGGCCAGCTGCCAGACACCCACCCGGCTGCTCTCTCAATCCCCCTCCTCAACAGGAAAGGAGGAGAAAATAAAATGAAAAGCTTTCAGGTCAGGACAGAGAGATCACTCACCGGTTACCCTCATGGGCAAAATAGACTTGACTTGGTGAAAATGAATGTAATTTAGTGCCAATTAATAACACAGTTGGATGGTGAGAAATAAAGACAAAAACTAAAACACTTTCCCCCCCCATCCTTCACCCTTTTTTCCCAGGCTCAACTTCACTCCTCCTTTTCCATCTCCTCTACCTTACCCCCCAACCCTGGGCAGCACAGGGGGACGGCGACAGGGCTTGTGGTCAGCCCGTGGCAGCTCCTCTCTGCCGCTCCTCCTCCTCATGCTGCTCCCTGTTCTAGCATGGGGCCTCCACAGGCTGCCCTCCTTCAGGATGAACCTGCTCCCGCCTGGGCTCTCTGTGGGCTGCGGTTTCTTCAGGACATGTCCCCCTGCAGCGGCGTGATCCTCCCCAGGAGCTGCAGGGGAAACCCTGCTCTGGTGCCTGGAGCACCTCCTCCCCCTCCTGCTCTCACCTTGCTGTTCACACTGTTGTTTCTCACAGTTTTAAAAATTTTTAAAGTGTTTTTCCCTTTCTGAAACACGCTTTCCCTGAGGCACCACCGGCGTGGCTGCAGGGCTCAGCTGTGCCCTGCGGTGGGGCCGCTGGAGCCGGCTGAGGCCGGCACGGGGCAGCCCCGGCCCCTGCTCACCGAGGCCCCGGCCCCTCCTCACAGAGACCGCCCTGCAGCTGCCCCCCGCCAGAACCTCGCCACCAACACCTGACACAAGAGGTAAATAGAGTCCTAAACGCATAGTTTGACACGTTACAAGCGCATGACCTATTCTTAAAAGCCTTTGAAGTATGTTAAACAGGTTTTAAGGGGATGCGGCTATCTAGGTACTCTGAGGTAATGGAGCTTGGCCTACACATTTCCGGTGTGCATTGGATGTTCATACAATGCACTGGAATAATGCTTACCTAATGTTTATTTTTACAACTTAGAATCAATGAAAATATGCGCTTCGAGACCTGAACCTTACCACCCTGAATAATCTGAAAGATTTTTATCAGTTTGAAGTATTCGGTCATAAATGCTTAGAAATTTATGCTGAGCAACACGAACTGTCTCTGATTTCTGCCCAGCCAACCCTCTCCCAACTTCTCCGTTACTGTGTCACCATCTGCATCTGATTGATGGCGCTTCAATACTTCAAAGTCTGAGATTAATTATCAAGTTCCCACGTATTGGTCACCTGATTTTGAAGGAAGGAGTGGGATTTGAATTGTGGAGGTTAAAAAAGGAAAATATTTTTCTTGTCTTGTGATGTCTGAAAGGTCATTCTTGAGGACAAGTGGTTTAAATAATTTATCGTGAGCTACTGAGTCATAACACAGTTACTGATCTGTCTTTTACTACAGTAACATTCTATTTTTTCAACTCTGTATTTTTTTATTCTGCGGTAGGATTAAATAGCTCTCAATCTGCAGTAACCAGAAACGTTTAAGCACGCTGCAACTGCGTAATGATGCATCAGATCTGTACCTTTCATAGTCTGACTAACAGAGAAGTGCCTTGATGGGACTACATGCTAAAAAGAAGTGTTTTGCTTGGGAACAGCATGCCTCTATCAGCTTTGAGTGCATCATTTATTTTCTAAGTAGCCTGTGCATACTCACTTTGCAACAGGAGATTATTTGAGACTCCAATGCTGATCTACTTTTTGCATTTCTGCATTGGGACTGAGAGTCTTTCTACCTCGTTAAACTTGTCTTCTTTATTTTGTGTGCTTCATTGTTCTGTGCAGTCAAGTGGGGTTGATATATCCCGCATTATATCTTTTAGTAACTCTGAAAAGTTGCCTAGAAATTAAAATAATTCTTACAGCTGCTAGTATTTCACAAATTTCATTTTGTCTTCAAGGCAAATATCAAGTATTAAAATATTTTTGTTTTTCCCACCTAACTTAAAATATTTATATGTACTGAAGTCATTCTGGATCATATTCCCTGAGAGAATATGGAAGTTTGGCCCCTTGAAAAGCGTATCTACCAAAATGTCTTTCCAGTTTCTGACTACTTTGATTGCAAAACCTTCCTTCACCATAACCGCAAATGCTTCTAGTTGCTGTGTAAAACAGCAACTTTCTTCACCTTCACCTTTCTTCAAGAAAGACTGCACAATCTTCCTCTTCACTCTGCTTCTTTTTCCTTGTCTCTTCTTTTGACCCTGAACAACGATTACGGACAGGAGCTAAGGCCTCTGCAGGGATATGCGTCCCATTATGAGAAAAAGGTCCACTTGGCAGAATTTCTGTAGTTCAAGAAATGGGTAGTGTAAAACTGTCATGGAAAATAAAAAGTAGAGGAGAAAAAAAAACACATAGGAAAGGAAACACCGGATCCTGTCATGAAGCTGTTGGGCTCCATGCAGAGCTAGCCCCTATGTTGGTTGTGTTTTGGTGACATAGCCCGGTTGAGGACAGCAATTCTTGTGGGTCCTTCTGCGTGGGCAAGGGGCCCATGGGCTGCCACAGATTTCCACCCTTCCAGCTCTGCAGCCCAACCACCCCTTCGAGACCATTGGAGTCTCTCCTCATGCAGTTTCCCCTCACCTGTCCTGCGCAGCATGTCCTGCCCAGACTGAGCTGGGGCATCCTTAGGAGTCTGTTCCCTCAGCACGGAAAGAGGTGAAAACTAAAAACAAGCAAGGTAAAAGAATATGGGAAATCATAATACTGAAAATGAGATATGGAAAATCTGGTTTTAAAAGGGAAGAGCTGCTGTCACAGGGAGAGTACACTCAATTTATACTTCTGTTGGGCATTATCAGGCACCGGAGGAGGAAGGCGGTGTATATATGCTTTTGTTGTCTTACATTAAGAAAGACAACTTCATTTCTACTTACCTCATTGTTAGATCTGCTATTGCTACTGTATCCATTTCAAAATTTGGGAATAATGATATGAAGCTCACAAAGGTCTTGAAAAGGATGAATTAATTGTTTTAGAAGTGTTCCCCGTTATGTGAAATCAAAGCGTTATACAAATCAAATTATTATGTTACCAAATAATAGGCCTAGAACTTGAATTTCAGTCTTGACTCGACCAGTGTTATGTAGACAAGGCTCCATCTGAACACCCTTTTCTGCTTGTATGTGTTTTTCTCACAAACAAACTGTCAGATATTATATCCAATGATGTTTGAAATAATCTATCAATTTGGAAAATCATGAACCACTGTCATCCTCATTGGACATTCTCTGAAACGGTTATGAAACATGAATGAAACCGTATTCTTTAGATGTATTAAACAATAGAAAACTCCACAAATTGCGTCTCATTTTTTCAGACGTGCTTAGTGGTTGGCTTTAGTGCGACCTGGATCATCAGCCATTAACATGATTTTGATTTCGCTTGCACTACAAGGATCACCTGGCTTTGTGGAGCGGTGTGTGGTTTGCACTGATTTACACAATGGAAAATCGGATAAAATGCAGCATGAGTAGATTGTGCCAGACTAACTTGATCCCTTTTTTTAGACAAGATAAGTAATTTTCTTGACAAGGCTAATTCTGCAGACTTGATCTCTTTGGAGCTCAGTAAAGCTTTTGGCACAGTGACACGTGGGGAATTGTTAGTTAAGCTGAAGAGGATGAGGATTAGTACAAGAATGTCAATACAGTAAGGCACGGGCCAAAGGGGAGACAATGCGGTGTGTTGTGCTGAC
Organism: Pygoscelis adeliae; assembly: GCF_000699105.1. Taxonomy (NCBI): domain Eukaryota; kingdom Metazoa; phylum Chordata; class Aves; order Sphenisciformes; family Spheniscidae; genus Pygoscelis; species Pygoscelis adeliae. The sequence continues at coordinate 1,035,913 of NW_008825216.1, read as the reverse complement.
AAACCATCGGGCTAGATGCATACTGGTGGTGAAATTCCTCAGGCAGCAGCAGTTGCTCAGCCTTGGCCAAAGGGAGGGATCTGCCAGCTGAGGCTGTTGGCAAGACGATGTTCAGAGGCACTGCCAATGCCGACTGACCAGTATCTGGTGATCGGACGAAAAAAATGGAGTGACCATAAGGTCACAGTAAGGCATAAGGAGAGAAATACAACAAGGCAAAGCAGGATAATACATGTAGGAGCTAAACACAGGAATTACTGCCATGAGCTGGGGGTTGTCACCTGGCAACAAAAGAAGCAAAAGAAATACTTGTCGGTACTATTTGGCCAGAGGGTAACTATTAGCCAGCAACGTGATGGAGGGGTGAAAACGGCAAGGCGAACACCAGCTTCTAGTCCAGCGCACTCTCACCTCTTCCGAGCTCTTTCTAACTGGTCGTATTTAGCACCTTGTCTAAAACTGTTATAGAATTTCACCCGTATTGAAGGAAACTCAACTCAGAAATAAAGATGATACACAAACGCAGCTTGGATAAGCAGAATAGAGGAGGACCCACGTTACAAAACAAGACTAGGAAAGCACAGGTTTAGCCTAGCAAAACTATGGAGGGGGCATTATAAAGATCTTAAAACACAGGAGAACGGTGAGCTAGCTCAAGCCAAGGCCAGTATTGTAAGGTAAGACAAATGGGTATAAAGTATTCAGAAATAAATCGAGGCTTAAAATTAGAAGTTCCTAACTATTACAGACATAAGGTTCTGCTGTTCCAGAGGGGCAAAAAGGGAGGGAGCAAAAAGTAAAAGACGATCTTAATCGTCTGAACTTCTGAATGAAACTATGTGATTCCTGATTCCATGTGATGAATGACGCCATGGATGAAGAAGTGGTGTCGCCCAAGAAGGTCCTTCAAGGATAACTTCAAGGAGTGCTCAACAGAGGTAACTGAGTTGGTTTCTTAATGAGCTTGTTTGGATCTTAGCTGCAAATACACAACCACAGAGCATCCAGAGGATGACTGCACGGACTCTGGGAACAGCAGTGGCAGGCACACAGGCACAAAAAGCGCAGGGGGCCAAGGATGCAGAATCGGCATCAACAAAGACGAGGCTGCAAATTCGGTGGTCCTCAGCAAAAAGTGTGTGCCGTGCATCACCTTGTCTAGTCGTCCAACTGCATGGTGCTCACTTGTACGTCCCCACCTTTCTTGCAGCGCTGTTCTCTGCGAGGGCTGGCAGGTTCACGGTGACTTGGTCTCGATCCTCCAGGGCGTCCCACACGGCGGTTAAGTTCTATGTTGTTCAGTGAGAGGAGAAATAAATCAATACGTTGAGAGATGTGCAACTTCTGATGCCAGATTTTCTTCTTATTCCCACAGATACCTCACGAAAGATAATCAAGTAATATTTCCTAGTTAAAAAACCAAAACAGCAGTATTCTAATTAATCTTTACCTCTGTCCCTTCTTAAGATTGTATTGTAAAGAACCGTATTATACCTAGGAGCTGTACCATGCAGGTTTGAACCTCTGGTCTCTGCTCAGCCAAAGATCTTGTTAAAGTCAATGGATTTTTTCCGTAAAGGCTATTATTTAGCAGTGTCACTGCAAAATTTATTCCCCTACCTGAACAGTTCCTTGACTGTCTTGACACTTACTTCTTTATACAAGACACTATCCAATATGTGTTTTCTAGGATCGTTGATCTTAATGTGTATACGCTTGCTTTAAAGGCTCATTTTGCATGACTCAAGGTTAAATATATTTATAGTACACAATTGTACTAGGCAACTGGGCCCTGATTTATAAAGTATTGATATGTGTCTTAAAGCAAGGCGAATTCAAAGCCAAGCTGATCTTGGCTTGCTTTGAATCTTAAAAAAACGTATTTTCTAAAATACATTCTGCATTATAGACATAGACGATTTTTGCCACAACCGCAGAAATTAATGAGGCTGTGGTAGACACGAAGCTATGTACTTTCTGACCCTCGTCTAATCACACTGCGATTTACAATTTGGGATTGTTCCCCGCCCTCGTATGAACGGTCTATGTGTTAATATATTATCCACCTCAGCCCGAGGTCCTCTTAGCTATATTTTGTGCACTCACAACTGGGAAGCCCTTAAGCAAATGTAGCAGCTAATACAAGAGACAAAGGGGACAAAGGGGAAAAGACAGTCAAATTATCTAGGATTTTTTTCCAGCTACGACTTCAAGGGCATAAAAAGAAATACACGATTTCTAATGCAATCTTAAGACACAGGGGCGCATCCTGTGACCTCATCTCGGACACGCAGGGGTGCCGAGCCCTCGGCGGCCGAGGTGCAGAAACTCCAAGGACAACCACGCTCTGAAGGGTCACCCGAGACGACTCAGTCACCGGGGCTCTCAGCCGCTCTGAAACCCCAGCCTAGTGTTACAGGGTATGGCGTTATTTCTGACGCTATTTTTAGATGCAAGGTAAAAGGAAAAGCGTAGACGGGCAGTAAAGCAAACATATGCAGAGCTCAAGAACAGAGGAATCTTTGCACACCAAAAAGTCTTGATTTTCTACGTGTAAGAACTTTTTCTTTTTTCTTTGCTTTTTCATCCCATGGGTATTTTTTAGAGCGTTATGAATTACGCATTGATTTCATTGAAAAACAGCAGATTCGCAGATTTTTTTTTTTTTTAAGTGCTGAAAATATAGTACCCGAAATTTTGTATATCCTTTCACAGGCTCTGGTCACGACCGCTTGCCACTGAGGATCCTCAGTGATCTGCTGAGGATCCTACGGCACATTCTGCGGAAATCCCGGCGTCGGGGTGCAGGACGCAGCCCCCCGCGATCGGAGCAGCGCGACGGGTGAAGACGACCCACCAGCCAGGGCCGGCTGCCTTTTAGTAGCAGAGGGAGGGAGGGAGGGAGGGGCCTTAGCACGCGGGCAGTCCTTCTCCGCTGAGTGCGTGAGGTGCGAGACGGACCCCAGCTTTTTAAAATTTCTTTCTGAAGGTCGTAGATAACTGCAGTAATATTATTTGTAAAGCTAACAGAGAATTAGAACCCCCCCCAGGCGTATACTGCTGTTCTATTTATATGTGCCGGAGCACCAGTTTGCAAACTTTTCTGGCAACTGTAACCCAGCGAGAGGCTAGCGGGCAAACAGAACTCACCCTGCGCCCTTACGACGCCCTAGCAACTTCACGGCAGGCAGTGCGGACCCCCCAAAACAAGCGCTAAATTCTGAGCTTTCCGTGTGTTGAATGATTTCCAGTCAAATTCATTAATCTTCTACCGCAGAAGAAACACGGAAGTGTGAGACACCTCCGTTCGCTCTAACAATTCATCACGTACCTTTACAGGATCTTCTAAAATGCGAAGGATTTCCTACGTTCTTCCGGTTCAACACGTTGTAATTGTGCATAGGCATACATTAACACATTGTTTGGCTTTCTGTGAGTTCGTAGCGTGCCCTGATTAGCTGGAAGGGGAGAATATTTTAAGCAGGTCTTGTGAAAGACTGCTAGAAATGAATCAATACCATATTAATATATATTGCGGAGCTACACGATGATATGTGACTTGGTTGATGTTACATGCTCCATTAAGAGGCATGTTTAATATGCAACGGAAAATTATTTACCTCCCACAAGCAGGACCACAACCTTCAAGCACTAGCTGCTCATACGTCTCAATTGCAACCAGTAAAAATAGGCACCAATTAAAAAAAAAAAGAAAAGAAGAGAAGAGACCATCGCAGACTAATGGAAGACTTCCCCACTTAATCTCATTTTCGGTGAGTCATTTCTACCTCGCAGGCAGTTTGCAAGGGCAGGGGATGGGTTTTGCAGACCCCCGTTTTGAACTCCCTGCACCCCGAGGCAGGGGCCGCGGGCAGACCCCCGCCCATCATCCCC